>NW_021621185.1:8081376-8085029 GCF_004785775.1 Grammomys surdaster
GAGAGAGAGAGAGAGAGAGAGAGAGAGAGAGAGAGAGAGAGAGAGAGGTTCCTTTTCTGTCCCAAGTGCTCATTAAAGGCTTCACCCACAAAGGAAGTTAATAGCTCCAATGTTGCAAATGTAGCCAGTGCTGTTATGAGTACATGAGTTTAACAGGCATGTTGTATACAAAAGACAGTGTTTCATAGTATTCTTCTGCATCCTTTAGCTCCTACATGTTTTGCCCCTCTTGTGTGATGTTCACTGAGTGCTGGAGGAGGTGATCTAGACATCCTGTGTCCTGACCACTCAGTAATTACTCACACTCAGACTCTGACCAGTTATAACTCTGCATTAACATACTGTTGTCTGACAAAGGCAGAGTAGCATTGATGTGATTGTTGGCTCCTGTCTGGACACTTGTGTTCTTTCCCTGCCACTGAGAGGTTCTCTGTGATGAGACATCTGAGATCTTATTTTTTTTCTTCTAGCTTCATACAACAATAACTAAACCCTTTTCAGTTCATGCAATTATATGGAGAACTTTTGGGGCCACTTCTAGAAACTTGGCAAGAATTTGACATTGGGCCAGGACACAGAAGTAAGCTCAAACAAGAATCTGATTTTGGGCTAGAACAAAGAACTAGGCTTCAGTTAAAATTTGACTTTGGGCTAGGACAGACAAGTAGGCTCAGATATCTTGGTCCTTTTGTTAAGCCCCTAGAAACATGGATCAAGGGGACTTTGTTTATTGCCTTGTTTGTTCCTTAATCTAGAGCTGACTTTATTATTTGCATGTAATTAAAACAGTATAAAAGCAGACTGGGAAAAAATAAATCTGCTTCAGCCTCAGAACTGGCTGGGGTCTTGCTACAGTGTTGTCTAACTGTCTGTTTTCTTTTTAATCCTCATTCTCTCTGGAGAATCCATCGACTGACTGAGCTGGCTTGATCACAATTAGTCTTCCGTCTATCATCTTCTAGATTTCACAGCTATTCAGATTGCCCTAACGTGTTAGGACATATAAACGTTCTGATATTATGTAGGTGTGTGTATGCAAAGATCACCTCACAATTAAAGGACTAATTTCGTATTGCTTAAAGTATACTTCCCAGAAAAGAAAACAAAAAGACATTTATGTGTCTTGTCATCGAAAGCCAGGGAAAGCACTAGTTTATAAGAGACGATGGCTTAGTTTCCCAAAATAATCATTAATCATTGCCAAATTAGGACAACAAAGCTATCTAAGCCAGAGGTGATGGAGTTGTACAACAACAAATTTACATTAAACTTTGAGTCACTTTCTCATTATTATGCAATTAAAAATCTCTTCTGAACAGACATCATTGGAGGAAAGAAAGAAGAAAAAGCCTCCATACCTGCACAGCAATGCCTTCAAATAGCCTTTGCCTACTGTTCAATCATAAAAGACCTAGTTATGGTTAGCAAGCCGAAGATTTTAACAGGTCAGAACTAAGTGAAAATGTCACCTGCATTAATCTCCACACTCAAGAGACAAAGGTCACACAATATCTTTGTGTTCAAGCCAATCTGTTCTATGTAGTGAGTTTCAGAACAACCAGGACTGTGTAGAGTACCCTGTGAAAAACAACAACAGACATAGCAACACAGGAACATAATGAAATAGAAAATAATGGCTTGTAATGTGTCACGAGTTATGGTGTTTAGAGTTTGTCCTGACTCGGCCACATATCCTAGTCTACTAGCGTACGTTCAGCCTGTGCTCTGTGTGATACATACAGTAGTATACTAGCTTAGATTCAGCCTGTGCTATGCTCTGTATTGTTTTTCATTCTTTTTCTAATCACCACAAACTGTCAAAAACCCCAATTTCCCTCTAGGACTTCTCAGATTCTTACAATTACAGAGTTACAGAGTAAACTCTCAGTAATAATGAACCAGGTTACATTAATGCCATTGTTATCCTAGCTTTGGCTCTCCTAGTTGAAGAAGTTTGCTTGAAAGTGAGCTGGTGGTAACTAGGGCTGTCAGAGTATTAGAAAATTTAGGCAGTGACAAATTCCTACACTATGAGAAACATAGCAATGAAACAAACACTGGATTGAAGAACAAATCAGGTCTGCAGCAGGACATAGAGACCCAATTTGGGGAATAGAAATAAAAATATGATCATAGTGTCAATATATGACAGTCATATGTTAGTCCTGCAGATATGGAGTTTTCTTGGCCTAAGAAAAGAGTTTTCAATGGGAAAAAGCATTGTAACCATTTAACAAGATCATTTCAAATAATTAAAGAACAGAGTAAAGAAATGAGGACAGTTATAAGGAAATAGTAGGTGATACCGTCTATTTGACCTGACAAGGAAGTGCATTGCATATCGTGGACTCTAAAAATTGGCAACTAACCTCATATACATATTAATTACTTTTCTATTGCTGAGAATGGAAACCATGCCCAAGATAACTTACAGAAAAAATAGTTTATTGGGGATTAACAGTTTCAGAGAGTTAACGTCCATGACCATCATAGTATGAGGCATGACAGCAGGTAGGCAAGCATGATGCTGGAGCAACAGTTTAGAGCTTGCAAACTTTCAAATTATAAGCCTATGGGACCATTCTCATTCAAACAACCACAATATATAAGTTTAGTATAAAAACTGAAGTTAAACAAAGTAAAATATAGATAAAATGTAGTAAAAGATTCCGTGAGATCATTATATAGCCAAGTACTAATAAAAATAAACAAGATACCTTAAAGTATATTATATTTAAAATGCTATGTGGTGGAAACTGTTTATGTTTCCTGTCGAATATCTATTGCTTGTTGCTAAAGTGCTAACTTCATCATGTATTAACTCATTCTAATAAAAACTGTCAGTAGTTTTACTGAATAGCTGTGGATGGCATCAAGTAAGACATTGTTCCTGTGTGGTTCAAAAGATAACATAAAAGGACTATTCTTTTGTTTTTCCACTTCATGCGTGTCTGTGGTTTATCAAGGATTTTAATATCCAAAGGTCAAAGATGCATGGCACATTGATATGCAGGTCCTGATATTTATATATTGTAATGTGTTGCGACCCATATTTCTTTCAGTAACATCATCTAGTTCGAAAGGGCAAAGTACACAGAATTCCAAATATGTTTATCTCTCTTTTTTTACTTTTTCTCTGAAGGAAAGAGTGAAAAAATGTTAATTTTCTTAAGTATTTTAGAGCAGAGGAGAGTGGACTGCTCTCTTATTCATTGCTGCTGACACTAACGACTTGATATTAAGGACTCTTGTTTTCATTATTTCAATAATTATTTCTTAATTTGAAATGAATCCCCCTGTATTCTAATCAGCAGCAGCTGTGATCATTAGAGACTGATTAGAAGTGGCCTAGAATCTTCATTCTTTTGCGTTGCTTTTACAGATTCACAGGTCCTTAAATATGAAAGAACAGTAAGGATTATTTATTCCAATAATTCTTAACAGACATTATTGACTTATTGACACAAAATATCAAGCCACACAGAATACTAAAAATATGTGTTTCCAAGACTTGCATACCTTAGTATCATTAAGTCAGATCTCATTAAACAAGGGCTGGAGATCTGCGACAAAGTAAGTTTCAAGGAAGAGCCAGACTGCAGACCCCAGAGATGCGCTGCACTGGGCAGACCTCAGAGATGCGCTGCACTGGG
>NW_021621185.1:8085039-8098897 GCF_004785775.1 Grammomys surdaster
TGCGCTGCACTGGGCAGACCTCAGAGATGCGCTGCACTGGGCAGACCCCAGAGATGCGCTGCACTGGGCAGACCCCAGAGATGTGCTACACTGGCTTACCATGTGGGTCACTGGCTGTCAGGTGGTCAGTATGCCTCTGTCAGGTCCATTTTGAAAGGTGCTTTTTGGAAATATAACACACTGTTTCACAAAGGAAGGAATTTATCATAAAGTCGGCTCTCTAAGGACAGTACCTACTAGCATGTACCCAGCAGAGTGTTTGTTTATTTGCTTTGTTATATTCTGGTTCATTTGAATTACATCTATTATTATTATCGTTACTATTGCCATCACTGTCACAATCACTGCCAGTATCATCGTCATCATCATCATTATATACTGTAGATGTCTGTTTGTATCCTGAGAGAGAGAACTTTAGAGTGTGCATTTGGGTAGCTGAGGAAATAGGAAAGATCAGGAAAAAGATGAGAAAAGGAAAATCATAATAAAAATATATTGTATTAAAAATCTATTTTCAATAAAAAAGAAACATTATAAATAACATTTTAAAAAAGTAATTTTCTGGCTTGAGACATTTTTAGTTCTAATAAATCTATGACAATATAAGCTCAAATCTATTAAAATATAAATATAATTCTTTCCAAAAGAAGCTTATAAAGCTTGTGGTGAGAGCACATTTTCAGTTGCACAATTTGCTTCTATTTTACCAATTTGACCTCCCAAAATACTTGTTTTTATTCTAAATCACAATTCATCATTAAAAGATCACAGTTATTTTCAAAAATGATTTATGAATATGTTTTATAAATTCTGAAATGACTCAACAATGACAGGTCTATACAACTAATATCTAGCCTTGGTACATTACTATTTAGAAACAACAACATTGAATTCTGCCAAACATGATTTTAAAAGTTCTCACCAGTCATATCTTTGGATTGCTTCACTGTTTTCAGTTTTAAACAACACTGAAATGCTCATCTTATTACATTTGTCTGTAGGAACTACCTGTAGTTACTAAAACTTTAAATATATTGGTATAATTAATTTTCTTAACCATGAACAAAATATTATTGAAAAAAATGTGTATTTTTAACCATGTCCCTGCCCATACACCAGCAGAAGCCTTCCCCAACAGAGGCCAAGCCAGCTCCCTGAAAAACAGGTAAGCCGCCCCCTTCCCCATCACCCACACAACTTCTTAGCCCTCATCTATACCCAAACGCATCTACATTGCCATCCTCCATTGGTGCTTCGGTGCTCTCTCTCTCTCTCTCTCTCTCTCTCTCTCTCTCTCTCACACACACACACACACACACACACACATCTATACTCCTGCCAAATAATAACCAAAACACAAGATATACAGAACAACAGCAAAATTATTAAAAGCTGCAAAGGCAAAAGGCTATGTAACATATAAAGCCAGACATATTTGAATTATACCAGAGTTCTCAACAGAGACACTAAAAGCTGTAAGGCTATGGGCAGATGTCTTGTATACTCTAAGAGATCATAGATGCCAGACCAGACTACAATACTCAGCAAAACTTTCAAATCACCATAGATGGGGAAAACAAGATATTCAATGACAAAGTCAAATTTAAACAATATCTATCCACAAATTCAGCCCTATAGAAGGTACTAGAAGGGAAACTCCAACCCAAAGAGGTTAACTACACACATGAAAACATGGGCAACAAATGATGTCACACCAATATAACCCAAAGAAGAAACACACACACACACACACACACACACACACACACACTAACAATATCACCACCAACTATAACAAAGTAACAAGAATTAACAATCATCAGTCATTGATATGTCTCAATATCAGTGAATGTAATTATTTAGTAAAATGACCAGTATCAAAGAATGGATGCAAAACAGGATTCATCATTCAGCTGCATAAAAGAAATACACCTCAACATCAAAGATACACATTACCTAAGAGTGAAAGGTTGGAAAAAGATTTTGCAAGCAAATGAACCCAAGAAGCAAGTTGGTATAGCTACTCTAATATTTAATAAAATAGACCTCAAGCAAAAATTAATCAAAAGAGATAGGGAAAAAAAGACCTACAAAAATGTAATGAAAATGAATGCACAACATTCTCTAACATATGAGACAAAGCAGTGCTAACAGGAACATTCATAGGATTAAGTGCCTTCATAATAAAATCAGACAGTGAATGCTGGAAAGCTCTGGAACAAAAAAGAAGTATACACACTGAGTAGACAGCAGTATATAATCAAACTGAGTGCTGAAATCAATAAAATGGAAACAAAGTGAATAATACAAAGAATCAATGAAACAAAGACTTGGTTCTTTGAAAAAAATCAACAAAATAAACTAACCATTATCCAAACTAAGAGACACAGACAGAATATTCATATTAACAAAATCACAAACAAGAAGAGTGAAATAATAAGTACCATAACCTATACTCCACAAAATTGAAAAATCTAAATTAAATGGACAATTTTCTTAGTAGAAGTAACTTGCCAAAGTTAAATCAAAATCAGATAAACAACTTAAGTAGACCTATAACACCTATGGAAATATAAGTAGTCATTAAAATCCCCCCACAAAAAAAGCAGCCAAGGAACAGATGGCTTTACTACAGAATTTCACCAGACCTTCAAAGAATAGATGATACCAATAATGGTAAGGGGGAAGGTGGTTCTGATGCTTTGATTTAATCAGGAATCTGTGTTTACTGATGCTGAAGGTCCTTGACCTCAATTAGTTTTTTATCTATCAATAAAGTTGCCAGTAGCCAATGACTGAGCATGGGCTGGGACACTAAGAATTGCATGGATAGGACTCAGTGAAAATTAGGAGGACTTGAGGAGAAGGGGATGCAGAAGCGGAGGAGATAAAGCCAACCAGCCATGTGAGATTTCGGGCTACTGGCCACTTTGCCACTTTCCCGACTGGATCTGGGGTAGCAGGGGAAGATTTAGAAGTACCCAGTCACTGAGTTAGCCAAGGCATTTTAAGAATAAGTGGTGTGTGTGCATGTGCGTGTGCGTGTGTATAGGAGAAAGACACAAATTGAACACATCCTTCAATACATAGAAGGTAAGTAAGTGGCCATTTGGAAAAGATTTAACAATTGCTATCTTAGAAGTACAAATGAAAACTATAAAATACTTTATACTCCTATCAGAATGTCTAAAAACTAAACTAAATTATGTTGAGAAGTTGTTGGGGAATGTGCAAATCATCTGTAACTCTCATATATTGCTGATGTTAATTAATGCAAAATGGTGCAGAAAATTTGAAATACCTCTTCACTGTTTTATAAACTAAGACAAACAATAATTAAATAACTTTACTCCTATCTTCATCAAATGGGAAAACTTAAAGAAATCAGGACATATTTTTATGAATGCCATAGAGCATCGTATTTTAGCTTTATGAATAGTTGTGACTGCTAAAATGTTCATGAAACATACACCTTTGAAAGAAGAATTTTGTGCTGATAAGTTATAGTCCATTTTCAAAATAAACTAAAACTCAAGGGAAAAGCATTTGTGCTACCAATATCTTGGACAAATAGCTATTAAAATCAGTAAGAAAAGATCTAGATAAAACAAATATTTTATAGAGAAAAATAGCCAAGTAATGTGAGTATCCAATATACCACACCAATTTTATGAACCAAAAGATAAATCCCAGTAGTATTCAAATGAAAACTATTTAAAATGAAGCTACATTTCTCTCTAGAAAATTGACATGCATTTAAAAGACAAAAGCATACATAATGCCCAGATTTATGAATCCTCCCAAGAGTCTTTTTCATATACTTCTGATGAGGATTTAAAATTACATACCCAGAGAGGCAGTTTAAGATGTTTAAACATATACTGCTTAGAAGTAGAAAGTAAGTCCCTATTGCTGAAAACACCATGCACTTCAGAAATCAGCCCCTGAGCTGGAACTGACCTGAAAGCCCTCTTCCTAAAGATTAGTGTACATAGTACCAGAAGAAGTCACGTAAGCTTCCAAGGGAGGGAGACAGCAAACAGTCCTACACACCTGTAACACCTATGACCCACATCAGTGACCAGCATGACATGCTAATTCTATGGGGGCAATAGTGGCACACATACCTGGACAGTAATCAACAGCTTTCTAATTATATTTAAGAGCCACTCAACAAGAAGCAGATCATGCCTACTACTGGAAACTCAGTGAAAGTGAAATTATGGTTATTATATGAGAATAATTTGCTAAGATAGCATAATCCCTAACAACAATTTAACAATAAATAAACATTTGCCCTTATACCCACAGATAAGTGTAATTTTATTCCCACATCAAAGAAACTTCTCTTGGCAATAGAGAAAAAACACTACAGAAAACTAATATAAACAGTTGTGGAGCTCAGTCTCAATGGATAGATCAACAAAACATTTCCATATTTGAGGCTCAAGAAACACTGTAGAAGAGGGAGATGAAAGACTGTAAAGCCAGAAGATCAGACACTTTGCTATGAGATTGTATCTTCTAGTAATATCAGAAACTATATTTGAATAGTCTCACAAACATAGCCAATAGTGAGATTAGCAAGGATGGTACCAATGAACATGCCAAGCTGGAAGAGGAAAAGGCCACAAGGCTGTGTCCCTACACAAAAATTTATAGGCAACTGAGTAAACCGGAGAGTAGAAGAGGTGGAACTTCCTAAGGAAGAATACACCAGTTGACATCCAGTGTTTAATGTTCATCCCTAAAGCATACATCCATGAACTAAACAAGTTATATTCAGAAATACATGTAAATACATGCATGTAAATATATGCATGGAATAAGAATTGAAGAAAAAGGACATGAATTTGAAAAGGGTAAGGAGGAATATATGGGAGGGTTTGGAGGGAGGAAAGGGTAGTGAACAAAACATTGTAATTAAAATAAAATCTTAAAAAGAAACAAAATGATTTTAAAAGATGTTTTAACATATTTTGGGGTTATGAACTAGAAATTTCATGTTGAGAAATTTATCTGAGCTACACCCATAAAACATCAAAAACCTAGTTGCTTAAACTGGACTGAAACAATTACAACACCAGTTTCCATCCTAATACACATGGTGGATGTGTTATGTTCTATATATCACTCAGAAGAGAAGCTACAAGCAATTAGCAACTGCTGAAGAATTGGTCTTCGCAGGCATCAGGCTCCTGATTGGTTTTCCAATACCAAGTGATCAACTCAAGCAATATGTACATGCAGCCAGGAATGAAGAGGAGACCATGAATATGGGATGAAAGCTCAAACATGGGAGAGCTAAAAGGCAGACAAGAAACAGGGGAAATAATTTAATATTTTTAATTAAATAAATTAGGAAGAAATTTATTCTAAAGAATCAATTAGAGAAACACTAAGATATATGGCTTAATATCACTTTCAGTCGTAAAATTTTATAAATAACAGAAATAATCAAATATAGAAAAGAATTAGTATGTTTACATTATTAGATTCTACACTTCTTCAAATTATAGACTCCAATATATATTTAACAAATACGTAAAAATATACATGTATTTAAGTTTGTTCTTTATAAAATAAAATAACTTATACAGCAAAAGTGATTAGCAGGCGGAGATGAGAAAGTTAACAGAGCTCATGGCTGGCCTATGACACTCACTGGCTTTTTTTCTGTGTTCTATATCTAAATGCTTTGTAATACAATATATTAAACACATAATACTTTTACAATTAGAAAGTAAATTAGAAAATGAGATAGTCATCTTCCTGACCACTATTTTATAACAAAGTCTCAAGATATAGCATTGTTTTTCTATGTGCTACAAGTCTTCATAAACTTGAAATCCACATTAAATATTCTGGATGTACAATCTTCTGGATGCACAATCTGAGCAAACCGGCTTCCCCAATAAGATTGAACACGGCTCTAATGATATTCTTTCTCTATCTTTTGGCTCTTAAGTCCTGAAGAAGAAAGTGAAGAAAGAAAAAATGTGGATGACGAGTTTCTTAAAGAAGCAGCTATAACTCCTTCTTGTGAATTATCTGGTCTATGATTTGCCCTAGAGTCTGGGCTTGTTTGAGAGTATTCTTTGGAGCTTAGTTTGTCTCAGAGTAACTCTCATCAGTCTTTTATTATTTATAAACCCTGGGGATGGAAAGTCCTATAAATTTGGTTAGTTTCAGGGACCTCCTGAAACAATTGTGAAGTGTTTACTTGCTGTTTTATTGAGCTTGCCTGCAGATGGAATGTTTCAATCCCATAACAGAAGCAGAATTTATTTGTTGTACTGTATTTAACTATGAGTTAAGTATCTTTGCTAGAGATTGTGTTCTATAATTTACATAGTTTTACTAATACTTGTAATTCATGAGTTTAATGGGTTTAACCATTCCATCTAAATGGGCCAAAATAATCTCCTTCCAGACAGATAGATGATATATAAATACAGGATAGATAGAGTTTGCAGTGATAGGACTATCTTGGTAATTTGTATGATTTTATATTTATCCTAAAACTCTAGGTACTGATTTATCAATTTCATTAATCAATTCAAAGAACCAGATTTCATTGCTGTTATTTTTCTTGATTCATTCGCATTTTCTACATTTCATTTTCTCTGATCTTTAAAAAAAATCTTTATCAACCTCACATCTGATATAGAGCTATCATCCAAAATATACAAAGAACTCAAGAAATTAGACTCCAGACAATCAAATAACCCTATGAAAACTGAGGAAAAGAGCTAAACAGAGAATTCTCAACTGAGGAATCTCAAATGGCTAAGAAACACTTAAAGAAATGTTCAACATCATTAGTCATCAGAGAAATGCAAATCAAAATGACCCTGAGATTCTATCTTATACCAGTCAGAATGGCTAAGATCAAAAACTCACTTGACAGCAAATGCTGACAAGAATATGGAGAAAGAGGAACATTCCTCCATTGCTGGTGGTATTGCTAGCTGGTACAACCACTCTAGAAATCAGTCTCGCAGTTCCTCAGAAAATTAGAAATAGTTCTACCCGAGGACCCAGTTATAACACTCCTGGGCATATAACTAAAATATTCTCTAATATATAACAACGGCACATGTTCCACTCTGTTCATAGCAGCCTTATTTATAATAGCCAGAAACTGGAAAGAACCCAGATGTCCCTCAACAGAGGAATGGATACAAAAAATGTGGTACATTTACACAATGGAATACTACCCAGCTATTAAAAACAATGATTTCATGAAATTCTTAAGGCAAACGGATGAGACTAGAAAATATCATCCTAAGTGGGGTAACCCATACACAAAAGAACAGACATGGTATGTACTCACTGATAAGTGGATATTAGCCAAAAAGAAGCTTGTAATACCCAGGATACAACTCACAGACCATTAAAAAAAAAAAACAAGAAGAAAAAAGACAACACCCAAGTGTCGATGCTATGGTTCTACTCACAATGGGGAAGAAAATAATCTTGGAAAGTAAAGGGAGAGAGAAATCTAGAAGAAAGAGAGGATGGGTAGTGAAAAGGGGGGTTGGTTCAGATATAGGAGGAGATAGGAGTGAAGTACAGAGTCTCAGGATTTCTAAAGGAGGTGTGTGGCAGTTGGGGAGGAGAAACTGGGGATAGCTACTAGAAAGCCCCATAGACCCGGGACCCAAGAGGTTCCTAGGACCCAACAGGGAGGACATTAGCCAAAATACCCAAAAACGGGGAGATAGAACCTGTAGAGACCATATCCACTGGATAGGCATTGAGCCACCCACTCACCTCAAAAATATTAATCCAGAATTTCTCCTCTTAAAAGGAAATGCAGGGACAAAGAGTGGAGCAGAAACTGAAGAAAAGGCCATCCAGAGACTGCCCACCTAGGGAGACATCTCATCTTTAGGGACCAAACCCAGACCCTATTACTGATTTTTAGAAGCACTTGCTGACAGGTGCCTGGTAAAGCTGTCCCTTGAGAGGCTCTGACCAATACAGATGTGAATGTACACAGCCAAACATAGGAAAGACAGCGGAGATCCCAATGGAGAAGTTAAGGTCAGAACTGAAGGAGTTGAAGGGGTTTGCAACTCCATAGGAAGAAAAATATCAACCAACCAGACCCCTCAAAGCTCTCAGGGACTAAACCACCAATCAAAGAGTATACATTGAGGCCACACATGGCTCCATCTGGATATGTAGCAGAGGACTGCCTTATCGGGCATCACTGGGAGGGGAGCCCCTCGGTCCTGTGGAGGCTCCCAGGGTAGAGGAATGCTAGGGAGCAGAGGCAAGAGTGGGTAGACTGGAGGAGGGGAGCATACTCATAGAAGCAGGAGGAGAGGGAAGGAAGGAGGTGCTTTGTGGAGGGGAAACAGGGAAGGGGAATAACATTTGAAATGTAAATAAGTAAATTAACAAAAATAATATTTCAATATCAAAAAAATTCATTTTGCCTACACACTACAAATAAGTCATTTATTGGATTTTATAATATACAAAACATTTTCATTGATTGTAAAGCTTTTCTATTCTCTTAATGTAGGTATTTAATTCTTTGAATTTCTTGATGTTATGGGTGACTACATTTGGTCAAAATCAACTAGTAAATCTGCCAGGTATTGCACTCCCAACAGCATTGGATGCAACTGCTGGCTCTGTGGCTGGGCTGTTCCATGACTGTCGTGTTGTTTAATGAAATTTCTTTACAAAAAACAGCAATTCAGTTAGACTTGTTGACTTCTGTTTCAAGTCTGGATTTGGTTGTGTTTACTTTTTGTTCAGGTAGAAGTATCTGCTTCCCCCTTGGGTTGTTCCTCAATGTCTGCTTTTCTTATTTGCTTAAAAGCAAAAATAGTATAGTGTTTGTAGTTATATTTTACTTATTAATGTCTAATTACATTCTACTGTATCCAGCAGACATACTTTAACATTAATTATTTCAAATTTGGTGATACTTTACTTATATCATAGAAAATGTTCTTAGTAAATTTTCTAGTCTAATTCAAAAAGAATGTATATTCTGTTGTTGTGTAGTGGAATGTTTTTATAAATGTCTACCAGGTTAAGTTGGGTGAGGGTGTTTTTCAAAGCCTCTAAATTTTTTCTAACTACTTATTTCATAATACTGAAGAAAGAAGAGTTACATCTGTGATATTGATGTGGATTAGTAAATTTCTCTTATAATTGTGTTGTGTTTTGTTTCAGTATCCTTAAAACTTTTTACTTCCATCTGAAATATTTGCTTCAACTTTTTTTCCATCCCTCTCTGGCTGATGTTTTCTAGCTTCTCTGTGTCAGAAAACAGTCTTTGTTATGCTTCATTTTTGAATGATAGTTTCTCTTGGTAAATGAAGACTCTCAGATTGGCAGTAAAAATTCTCTCAATACTTCCAAGACATCTCTCCATTTTTTATTTGCCTTGATTCTGACGAATCTATCATTATTTGTTTTGTTCTTTGTATAAAGCGTCCTTTCTCTCTTGCTCACTTTTATGGATTTTGTGAATTTAGATACTGATTGTCCTGGAATAGTTTTCTTTGTGTCTCTTGGGGTTTACTAAGGGTTCTTGTTTCATGTTTGTAGTTCTTACCAAAATTTGAACACTGGTTATGGTTGCCACTTCATTTACTGTAAATTCTCTGGGAGGAGCAAGATTATATAATAACAGATCTGAGAAGGTTCAAATTAGAAAATTATTAATATTGCCAATGCTTACTGGGAATCCCAGGGCAGTGCCCCACAGTTCTGCAAAAATGATTCAGATGATCTAAGTTGGAAGTCCCTAAAAGCTCATGTGGGACCACAGGGTTTTATTAAGACAAGCTGTGCTTTTTTTCTCATATTGTTCCAGGTAATACAGGTCAGTAGTTGGATTAGAAAGTCCCATGATGACCAAAAAATCAGGTCAAGACCAATGATAAAATAACTAACAATAGAATTATCTGTTATAAACTATAGTTTTTGGGTTTTGTTTTTTAAAAAGGAAGAGATTTCCTTTCTTTTTTATGGCTTTCCTATAATCTGTGGATTTGTGGCTGATTCATTTTCAATGGCTCTTCCACCAGACTGTATGATCATTTTAGAGGATGTGATTGAATTCTTTGTAATGAGATGTAATGGTAACCTCAACAACAAAGAATAGTATCTCTCTAAAATGTACAATAAATCAAAGAGTAAATTCAAAGCTTTAAATTTTTTGCTAGTGTCTTAGGTCTATTCCACAGAAGGATATAAAGATACTGACTCTTGTCTCATATATAAAAATTTTCTGTATTCAACATAGACAATTAAGTAAGCTATGCTAAAGATGTTATGTTTAAAATTAAAAACAACAATATATGCTTATAATTTTCAATGATAACTATTGGTATCAACAAAGTAACTGTTGATCTGCCCACCACCCTCCACATACCAAATCTGTGGTATTGCCTAGTGAGATGTATGGGTCTGGTTAATGATGTGTATAATCAATTAGTTTTTCTCCAAATATTAAGCTACATAATCAAAGAAATAATCATTTGATGGAATCGAGGCACCAAACAACACTTACTTTGTAAATTATTTGCATGGATAGATGGGGCAGGAAAATATTTTCTGGAAATAAACATGATTGCTCTAGCTAGAAAAGCTTAAATGTGTTTTATTTTAAAAAGCTTTCATTCATTTTTAGATATTGTTCCTCACTATTTACCTGGCTCTTTTTATTAAATTATCTGCAGTTATAAATAAAATAATATTTAGTTTGCTAAGGAATGGGTAGCACCAGTTGTTAAACTCAAAAGTGATCTATAGTAGGCAAAAACTTCTGAATCCTAGATCTAATTAATTATATTTACAGCAAATAGTAAATATATCTGTGCATTCTAATTATACTTTAGCTCTGACACCTGAAAACAAAAAGATTGATTCAAATAGCACAGATTCAAAGAGAAGTGTTAATAACAAGAATGTGGAACAAACCATGTATCTTGATGAAAAACTGTAGAAAAACAAGCATTTTGCATTAAGGAAATTGTGTGTGTGTGTGTGTGTCCAACTTTACCCCATAAACAAGAATATATTTTAAAAATTATCCACTCTTTACTCTTCTTTTGTAGAAATAATATTTATAGTAGATTATTTAGTCTGTTTTATAAGTTTGGGTTTTTTTCTCCTTACAAATTTGTTATAAGGTAATAACAAATACTGGCTTGCAACTTGTGAAGTGGATGTGTGTTTCTACCTGGAGAGATGGTTCTGTGTACCTCAGACATGGTCCACATCAGACATGTGGAGAAGTCTTCACTGTAAGAGGGGTTGACTTAATAGTTGTTTTCTCGTAGGTGTACTGCTTAAATAAATGACAGAATAGAAGGGACAGTAAAAGCTAGCTAGAAAATTAGGTGCAAGCATAGCGTAGCTCACATTGTGCAAAAGCTACTAGTAACAAAATGAATACGTAATGAATGGCAACATTTTTTGCTTTCTAAAGGATTGAAATTCTATAGTTCACCTGGTTATCCATCAAGAGATGGATAGATGAGGAAATTGTGGTGCATTTGTGCAATTGATTATTATTAATCTGTTAAAAACAAAAAGAATAAAATTTGCAGGTAAATGAATGGGGCTAGAAAAAAATCATCTATAGTGAGGTAGCCCAGAACTCAGAAGAAATAGCTATTAAGTCTTTGATAACCATGCTACAATATATATGACCACAAGGTTAGAAATATATTGAGGAACTAGAAGAGAGGGAAGGACCTCCCTAGAATGAAAAAACGGGATGGATAGCTATGGGTGGATGATGGGATCAGTATCTAGAATGGGAGGACCAAACAGTGAGGATGAGGGAAGTAGAGGTAAGGGAAACAGTACAGAGAAAAACAAGTAAAACTAAGGCACATTTATGGGGCATATGGAACCTAATACAGTATAAACTTCTTAAAATATGTACATAGATGAAAGAAATCTAAATCGGACTCAACAAATGACAGTGGAGTCAAAACCCCAACTAGACATCTCTCACTCACTGAACAAAACATTTAGTTTCAGAAACCTAATTAAGTTGTTGGCCATAGGGGTCCAAGGAAACTCCCAAACAAACCAGGCTATTGATTAGGCTACTGATGGTAAGGTCCTATTACTGAAGATAACAGCTACATAACTCACTGAACACAAGGAAGTCAAGCTGGTGCCTTCCGAGAGCCTCCATCTCTGACTAGTGTTAATGCTACTAGAGTGCACTCTTCATACTACCAAAGGAGAAAGGAAAACTACAACCTAGGTACAAGCCCTGGGATCTACAGTGATAAGCTGCCTCAAAGATATGCTGGTACAATGGTGGCAAAGATTCTGTAGGAGTAACAAACTACTATCTACACCATGAGATAGAATCCATGCCTGACATATCTGGGTCATGAAGAATCTGAGACTAAGTAAGTGTTGAACCTAGGGGAAAACCAAATACTACTGTTTGGCTAAAGGAGTTTAGCAATAAAGCAACTCCTAATGATAATCTTCTTTACTCAGATCTATGTGTTGCTCAGCTACCATCAGACTCACTTCTTCTTGTAGCAAATGGGAACAAATACAGAGATCCACAAGTGGACAATGTATAAAGACTGAAAGATCTTGGAACATTTGGTCCTAAATAGGATGTCCTCATCACCCCCCCCCCCCACCCCTTCATCTTCCAGGTAAATCTGTAGAAGAGGAGGTAAAAAGGTTGTGAGCAGTATGGCTGGAAGATGGAACGAGACTGATGCTCATGTATACTTACAGGGACTGTGGTAGTATGCACAGCCTGATAGGGTTCCAATGCTGTAAGGGGAAGGAGACACAAATCCTCAATCTGTAAACCCAGAAGTCATCTCCTCCAATTGATAACTGCTCACAAAGGAAGAATCAAGCTTCTCTAAGGGAGTCTCACTGGGTATACAAACCATAAATGTAAGACCTGTGCTGAGCAGTAGATGAGAAACAAACCCAACGGTATCTTCTAGTTTTGTGTTTGTTTGCTTGTTTGTTTGTTTGTTTTTGTTGTTATATCACAGTGCTTTGGGCATTTCTTTTTAGAAAAACATCTTACAGATCTTTTGCTTACATATAAAAAAGATTTCTAATTTTATGTTTATGCATTTTCTCTCTGTGTGTGAATGTGTGTGTTTCAGTGCCTGTATGTTTTTTGTACTTTTTCTTTGTCTCTTTTTTCCCTGTTTGCTTGTTTTGCCTATATATTGTTATTATTATTATTATTATTGATACTTGTTTGCATTTTAATAAAGGAAAGGCTTTTATTTTAATTATGGTTTGTTTGGTTTTGGATGGCTGGGGAAGTGGTGAGGATGTGAGAGTATTAGGGGGAGGGAAAACCATAATCAGAATATAATATAAGAACAAAACTTTTTTTCAATTGAAAAAAACTCTCCCTTTCAGTTGGGGAAATAATGATCCAGCAATAAAGATATAGAGATTTGAATATTATTGCAGGAAGGGTAAAAGTAAATTTTATTTGCCAGATGTAATTGTCATCTCAGAGGCTTACTGCTGAATAATCTCACACTTTCAAATTCTTTTTGAACTCTGGCTGGCTGTTTCAATTCAGCTTTTCAGGCTCAAACTTTTCTCCAAACTCACTGAATCAGTTCAGCTCCTCTCAGCTTCTTACTGAATTGCCAGGCCTCAAACTAACTCTGGCAATTTCTTGTATTTCTGTGGCTCTCTTCTCTCGATTCAGCTGCCTCTACTGACCTGCACTGCATAAACTGCACAAACTGAATGGAACTCAGGAATAAACTTAATTCAACTGAACTGCATGAACTGCATGATCTGCACTGACTGAACTGATTTAGCCTCCCTTCCTCCCTCCCTCCCTCCCTCCCTCCCT
>NW_021621185.1:8098997-8103692 GCF_004785775.1 Grammomys surdaster
TCTCCCCCCTCTCTCTTTCTCTGTGTGTGTTTGTGTGTGTTGCTCTTAACTAGCCTCTCTTTACTGTATGTTCTCATGAGAGTTGGGCATATCCTATTTCTAACTTATTCTGTCAAATCTTTACCTGATTCATCACTTTCTCTACCCCTCAATTTTCAGTTTCAAACAGGGCCACATCTTTCTTTTCTTTTCCTTTTTAAATTTTATTTATTTATTCATGTTACATCCCAATCAAAGCTTCCCATCCTTTACTTCCTCTCAGTCCCACCCTTATAAATCCCTCCTCTATTACTCCCTCCCTCTTTTCTCAGAGAAATGGAAGCCTCTCTTGGGTACCACCCAACCCTAAGACATTCAGTTGCAGTAGTCCTAAGCACATCCTTTCTGACTGAGGCCCAACTAGGTAGTCTTTTTTGGGGAAGGGGATACAATGGCAAGTAACAAGGTCAGAGACAGCCTCCATTCCTATTGCTAGGGACCCATGTGAAGACCAGGTTACATATCTGCTGCAAATGTGTAGTGGGCCTAGTTCCAGATGCTACACGCTCTTTGCTTGGTAATTCAGTCTTCCCGAGCCCTCATGGGCCCAAGTTAGTTAACTCTGTAGGTCCTTTTGTAGTTTCTTTGACCCCTCCTGCTTACTCAATTCTATTCCCCACTCTTCTACAAGACTTTCTATCCAACATGACCTGATGTTTGGCCTTGGATCTCTGCTTGTTTCCATCTGCTGCTGGATGAAGCTTCTCAGGAGACAGGTATGATAGGCTCCTGTCTGCAAGCACAACAGTGTATTGTTAATAAAGCCAGGGACTAGCTCTCTTAGATGGGATGTGTCTCAAGTTAGATCTGTCATTGGTTGGTTGGCTGTTCCTTCAATCTCTGTTCCATCTTTATCCCTGTACATTTTGTAGGCAGGACAAATTCTTGGTTGAAGGTTTTTTGAGTGGGTTGATGTTCCTCTCCCTCCACTGGAGGATCTGCCTGGCTATAGGAGGTGGCCAATTCAGTCTCCATATATCCAGCTGGTAGGAGTTTCAGCTAGGGTCACCCTCATAGACTCCCTCGAAACTCCCATCCCAGGTTTCTAGCTAGTCCAAGAGATGCCCCCATCAATTGCAGTTTTCACTTACTGCCCTGTCTAAAATCTCCTCTCTCCACATCTGATTTCCATTCCCACTCCCCTCCTCACCCAATTACTCTACCCCATCCACTTCTGAAGGCTATTTTTTTCCTGTTCTGAGTAAGATTCACAAATCATCTCTTGATTCCTACTTATTACTTAGTTCCTTTGGGCCTGTGGATTGTAGCATGGTTATCCTTTACCTTATGGCTAATGTCCACTTACGAGTGGTCATTATGTGAGTCCATACCATGTGTGTCTTTCTGGGTCATGGTTACTTCATTCAGAATGATAATTTTTCATTTCATCTATTTGCCTATAAATTTCATGGTATCTTTGTTTTAATAGCTTAAGAGTATTCCATTCTGTAGATGTACCACATTTTCTTGATCCATTCTATAGCTGAGGGACATTTGGGTTATTTCCAGTTTCTGGCTACTAAGAATAAAGCTGCTATGAAGATAGTTGAGCAAGTGTCTTTGCAGTATAGCGGGGCATCTTTTGGGTATATAGGCTGCTTCTTTCTACAAAATGACTTTACCTTCATTGTTTGGGATTAAAGGTGTGTACTAAGGGTATTTCGGCCAGAAGAATTAAAGATGTGGCATTCCAGCTAGATCACATAGACCTAGGACTTTAGATGTGATCTCTTGCCAGAACAACCAAGTTGCTAGATTAAAATTCTTCTGCACGAGAACATTAGACAAATTCTTTAGTCAAAAAATATTATTTGAGGAAAAAGTATTCCAAAAGCAGTCCTTTTCAGATGCAAGCAGATCTCTTGACCTATACAGCTAGCAGTGAGTTGTGATTCTTAGAATTAACCTAAGAAGTTGTGTGTGTGTAGAGTAGCTCTGTTTCATGTACCAGGTAGTCATCTTGCTTTGGTATTAGATATAATTATGTACTTAGTTTCCCATGGTGATGATGGAAGACAAATACAAGAACCTTCTGAGTATCACTGGTTAAATGCAAATACCTACTGGCTATTATTGAGCTTCTGAAAACCAGGGTAGGATCCTTGCCAGTAGCCTATCAGATATAGTATTTGAAATTCATAGGATGTCCCCAGCAGTCTGTATTTATTGTCATCTTTTAGAAATGAAATCATCATTTTTGTTTTGGAGACAGGTTGGCCTCAGACTTAACTTGTCATCCTCCTGCCTTAGCCTCTCAAATGCTGAAACACTGCTTAAATTGTCTCTGAACTATGGCAAAAATTGACTTTTATTGCTGGAGCCAGTCTCTTTTTGGTACTTAAGTTCTTATAGTAAATGAATTATCTTATTTAATTATCACTGTACTGTGGACTACATAATCCCCTTTTTATGGAACTCGTTCATGGTATCATAGTGAGACTGGGAAAGATAAGTTTAGAAGCTATGGAATTTGTTTAAGCATTGTGACATCTATGCTATTTAAAGAATTATATTTATTGATTCCTTTCTTTGTTATGCTACCCCACTCCTCACAATTCATGTGACTAGGACCACTTGAAAGATGGTCTTCCAGCTTCACACAGAACTACACATCTAGACACTGGTACTCTAGCAGCCGATGAGGAGCACTGTAAGTTCTGTAAGTTTCTGCCTCCTCTGGGCAACCTGCAAAAACAAGAAAAAAGGGGAGAGAAAGAAATAGTAGAGGTAGCGATGGGAAGAGAGAGAGAGAGAGAGAGAGAGAGAGAGAGAGAGAGAGAGAGACTTTTACTATGATTTTCTATTTTCCTTCATGTTCACATTTTTTTCTTTGTTTTAAGGTAACCTCCTTTTTCCTCTAACTTTGAATAAAAGTCAAAGAGGGAGAAATGGCTCAGTAACTAAGAGTTTAGTTCACAGTACCTACAATCAGGCAGCTCCAGGAGGATTCAAGCATCCGGTTCCTTAAGGGCACCTGTACTTACATGTAAAAATCCACATACTGACATATATATACATGCATATTTTTTAACAAAAAATAAAACCTGAGAAACTGACCTAGAAAGTGGTTTGTACTGTTTTGATGATCAGGGCTGATAGGATGGACATAGTGGTTTTTCTAAATTATATGGATTATCCCAGCTCCCTTTTGAAGGGTTAACATAGAACCACTATAGAATAGCTGCTTAGTGATGAGGTTTAGTAGAGGCAAGGCAAGGTTGGAAGAGAGAAAAGTTCAGAGCCTTTAATTTACAACAGGAAGATGGAAAATATACACTCTCCATTGGTTTAGATTTCCCTAGTAAGGACTATTATCGTTTATAATTTTCTTGAGTTTGGTTTTACACTTAAATATTAGTAAAATTTAATTTTAATGAACTTTTAATAAAATGTAATAAAACTTTGACATTATAAACCTAAGTTACTTCCTACAAGTTTAATAGGACCCCAGAATTTCTATTGCTTTACAAGGCTAAATAACAGTTATTTGAACTTCATAGCTAATAAGTCATCATGAACCATTAATTTTTTTCAAATACAGAACAATAATTGAAAGGCTAGACTAATGCACAATTTGAAGCACAAAGCAGTTGATATTTTAATATCTTTATTTCAGAAAGCTGCCTTACTTTAATTAAAATAATTTAACATCATTAACATTTTGTTCCTCTAAATAGTCAATGTAAGTGCTGTCTTTATTTAAAGATTAGGAAAATAAAACAGGTTATGTTTTATTCAGGATCTCAAAGTAAACCAATAGGAGGAAATCCAGTTTTTCACAAAGAAAATTAAATGAAAATTGAGACAATCATGCATATAATAAAATCACAAACTGCCAATTTTTGCATTGATTGCATTTTGTTCAAATGAAGGCTCCTTTTTCTTAAAAGCAAATTCCTAAAGTAGGTATTTTTCTCTCTTTAAGATTGGCATTATTTAATCACAGAACAAGCAAGATAGCTTGGGAGTGACTCACGCAACATTCCTTCTGGTACATCTATTTAAAGAAAGTCATCAAAGAGAAACAGAGCAGCATGCAGCTGTGTTAACGACTGATGAAAATATAAACTAGACGAGTTTTCTATACACAATTAATCCTGAGGAAAATATATTAAGTAGCTTGATTTGGTAACTATATTTTACAGGACTTTTCTAAAATGAATTCTAATGCCCAGTGATTACATCTATACTCTAAAGAGGCTTTTTTTTCTTTTTTTTCTTTTTTGTTTGTTTATCTGTGGGGTATGTGCTGCTGTCTAGGCTTTCAGCTACTCTTAAAAACAATAAAAAGGAATAAAATCATTCCTAACTTCTATTTATTAGTAAATTGACTTTCTTTCTAAGAAATAAATTTTCTTGGAGTCAGAAATACAGAAATTAAATGTAAATAGCAGAAGCATGAGTGCTAGTGCCCTTAACCAAAAATAACAAGCCTAGCTTCCTTGTTTCCAGTATGCATTAGAAAACACAACAGTGTGAGAATGTCGTATAGAAACTATTCCTCCTCCTTAAATCACAGACATCCGATGACTTTCATTTATTCTTAACCTCTCATAAGCTATTTGAGAATCAGTGTGAATTCTCTCTCTCTCTCTCTCTCTCTCTCTCTCTCTCTCTCTCTCTCTCTCTCTCCCTCCCTCCCTCTCCCTCTCCCTC
>NW_021621185.1:8104092-8106107 GCF_004785775.1 Grammomys surdaster
CTCCTCTCTCTCTCTCTCTCTCTCTCTCTCTCTCCCCTCCTTACTTCTCTGATTCATCTTTTCTTTTTTTCCCTTCCCTACCCTCTACACTTTTTCCTTTATGTCTTTCCCTTGAGAGGCTGTCGACTCTAGAGTAAATCTGAGTACATCATGGAAGTCAGGATTTAGTGAGATGCTGTGCTGATCCCTACTAGCTGCTGTTATCAAGTACCAGACACCTTTGTGAATAAAATATAGAACATACATACACAGGAGAGATGAGGGTAAAGGCAACTTCTATTGAGTCTTATGAGCTGAGTCTTTTCTGTGGGACCCATGGTGAAAAGGGAAAGCTCACGTCCACAGGCATGTTGTGCACCAGAATGACACACATACACACACACACGCACACACAATTTAAAGTTTTTAAGTAGAAAGGACATTATAAATTAAGTAGATTAATTGTTTTGAATGTAATCCACTGAAGTAAATTAGCTGGGAAACAAAACAGGTGGATACTGGCTTCTAGTTTTTTCCTTTACCACGTGAAAAATTGTAATTCTAAAAGTAAGAAGCATGACTGGGGACTGTGGGTCCAAGACTAGTTTTCTTTTGCCAAATCAAACGATACTCATGGGGAGCTTAATAACATAACATGCTCTAAATTTGTCCAGGATGGTGTCCTAGATGGCAAAACAGATGCCCGTCATAGGCATAGATAGCCAAATGTAACTAATGCTTAGTTGCTAGAAAATACTACTTGGGCCATTAATAACTTAATATCTGACCATTTATATAAGAGTTTTTATTGTATAGAATTTCGTTTATGCCCTTATATAAATATTGACTTATAAAAATATATTCCTGATGTATACTATCTTTCTAAATTCTAGGTTAGATTGAGTAAAATGTTGATTTAAGAAAATGTAAGATATGTTGTCATCAAGAGCATTTGATGGCATAAAAACCAAAAATTATAGAAAAGGGTTTGATTTCCAAACAAAAACAATAAAGTCCATCATTGATTTTGCTGCCAATTATAAGTAGGGGAATGCTTGGTTTTCTATTGATCATTTCAAAAGAACATAAATTAAAGACAAATCACTATTCATATATGATCAAGAACCAGGCCTTTCCCAAATAATACCTCTTTCATTGTCCCTGTATAGCCCAGATATGAGCTAGTATTAGATAGAAACATCATTCTACACTCTGCAGATGGAAAATGATTCTGCACAATAGAACCAAGTTCTGTAACTTGATCTCAACTGTTCAGGTGCCTAGGTTATTATTGGCAATATAATGATTAGCCTATAAACAAATGTTTGCCTCATTTCTTCAAATACATAGCACCCACTCTTACAACTCCATTTTATAGTTGCAGACATGAAAGCATAAGAAGACATTTTACTCACAATGGCAACACTGTACTTTGAAATCCTGCCAAGATAACTGATAATAATTCTGGAATCTGTGTACAGCATTACGGTGCCAGGACATTCGTCTTAAAAGAGAAAGAAGACTTTTTGTCACTGACCTCTTGGTCCCTTTGTCCCTGTCACTAGACTGAGATTTCTAAGCTGAAGTTTATTCATGTCTTAAATTTAGTGCAAGCAGCAAATAATTACCATGTGGGTGTGTACAGGGGATCATGGAAACTACAACTATATTAATAGCACATGTTCATTGCCTGGACCTAGCACTAGGTCTTTCCCTGAAAGGGGAGGGGAGAGTGCATATGGACTGAGATACAAATGTGGAAGCAGCCTTCCCTGGAAATGTGGCCATTAAGTAAAAATGAGTCTCTGCTGGTGAGGGAGACCAGAGTAAATCATTCAGCAGCAGGTGATCATGGTCTCTGACAACAGATAGGGATGTCTACTAGTTTCTGCAACTTGACATTTAGCCAGCAAGTATATACATTCCATCTATACTGGGTTTGACACCTATTCATAGACAAGTTTAGTCCCAGATATCTTTAATAAAAGCGAGAGAGAGAGAGAGAGAGAGAGAGAGAGAGAGAGAGAGAGAGAGAG
>NW_021621185.1:8106117-8230615 GCF_004785775.1 Grammomys surdaster
AGAGAGAGAGAGAGAGAGAGAGAGAGAGAGAGAGAGAGAGAGAGAGAATTATTCTGGTAGAACTACGCCATGGACAAAGACAAGGACGGTTGGACACATCCCATCCAGACGTCACTTGGTCATGCAGAGGTAAAAGATAAGAGCTAATGGGAGTGAGGAGGACTTCTTGGAGGGAAGGCTGAGGCTTCATGCATCGGCTGCTCCTCAAACATCAAGGTCCACACAGGACCTATAATTTAGATCAAGAAGAATGGGCACAATCTAGTAACACTTTCCTGATAGATGAACAATTCAAAAATTTAGCATTCTGTTCCAAAGCACACTGGTGGTGACTACCAGAAATATGTGTCCAACTGAATGACATTTCTCGACTATTCAAGTTTGTACTTCCTTGCAAGTTTTAATGTCAAAAAGTGTTTCCAATAGAGTTTCTTCGACACCTACTTTGTCTAAACAAGATTTCATTTGAAATAAAGTGCCAATTAAAAAGGAACAGAAATGCAAGGATCGTATTTTATAAAAAGCTACAAGCTGGTCTCAGACATTAATATTTTACTCTAAGAGTGTCTTGTGTGAGGGACTATTGTGACAGCCCAGATGATAAAGGAGCTTGCCACCAAGTCTGATGACTTGATCTTATTCCCTAGAACCTAAATGGTAAAATGAAAAGACATATTCCAAAATAAGCTACACACACACACACACACCTGCACATGTGCACAAATAAATAGAAATGCTTTTGCAAATCTTTATAGCATCACAAATAAAAAATTTGCAGTTACGTTATTGTAAGGACAGTCTAGTATGATCCCTTGAGAGCCCCTCCCTAACACTTGTATATAGTATACTATAGGCCATATTTGACCTTATCATGTAGTGTGTGTGTGCACATGTGTGTGTGTGTGTGTGTGTGTGAATGTGTGTCCATGCATACATGCACCTGTGTGTTCACACAAGAAGGTCAAAGTGCAGGCAGAGGTCAAAGGACAATTTGCAGAAGTCAATTCTTTCTTTTTATTGTGAGGATCAAAACTCAGGTTGTTAGGTCTGGCTCAAGTCCTTTGTCACAATGAGTCATCTTGCTAGCCCTGAAGCCATTTTTAAAATGCAGCAGTGATGAATAACTGCTAAACTATTGTAAAAATAAAGAAACAAATATGAAAGATATCTAAAGAAAAGTCAAAATGGAAGTCTGGAAAAAACTTTGCAATCAGACCAGTTTGAAGCACAGGGAATTTATGGGGCTAAGGAAGGAACTCTGAGTGGGTAAGCTCAAAGGCAGGCCAGGTGACTGCCCTGTACCAGTCTCAGAAAGACAGGGATGCTAAGGAAATCCTGCTCCAAATCCTCATGTTCTGGTCTCCGATTTTTTTTCCCTCACCACCAGGTATGTCAGTTGCTTCTGCATATTAGGAAAGTAGCTGTAGATTTCTCTGTTTGCTGCTTAAAACCTTCTCAGTGGTTCAGAGTTCTTTCAAAAATATATGTTGCCACTGAAGTCCATCAATTGTAGTGATTAGAAATGAAAGTCTTTTTAATTTATTCTTTAATCTTTTTTTTTTTACAGTCCAGACTTTATTCCTCTCCCAGTCCACTCTCTGACTTTTTCACATTCCATACCTCCTCCTCCTCTTCCTGGTCTTCAAGAGGATGTTCTCACCCCACTCCCTGGGGCCTCAAGTCTCTTGAGGGTTATGGGATGAGCCATTCAATTGATTCAACCATGGATTCTTTTTTAATGTATTTATTTTTCACATATGCATATATAGATGCACCAAGTATTCGATCCTCTGGAACTGAAGTTACAGATGGTTGTAAAGCACCTCATGGGTGATGGGAACTCAACCTGGATCCTCTGCAACAGCACAAGTGTTTTTAACCACTGAACCATCTATCTAGGCCCTCTTAAAGCTTTTTAAAAACACCTTATTTATTTTTCTCTCATATATAGCATCCCAATTGCAGTTTCCCCTCCCTCCTCTCCTGAAAGTCCTCCCCACCCCCATTCACTCCTTGATTTGCCTTCTGAATATGGCAGACTCCTAGAGAGCTCAACCAAACATCACATATCAAGTTTCAATAAGATTAGGCGCTTCCCCTCACATTGAGGCTGGCTGAGGCATCATCGTACAAAAAAAAGGGGCCCCAAAAGCAGGTGAAGGAGCCAGAGACCGCACCAACTGATTATCTTCTAAGGTAAAAGGAATTAAAGTGACCACAGAGGCTGGGCATAGATTCTTTAATAAAAGTTTGAGGAAGAACTCTTTAAAGAAATTGTTTAAGAAGCAAAACTGGAAATAATAATCTCTAAGATCTAAGCAATAATATATACATATATAATGACTGACCAAAGAACAGTCCCAAAGGAAAGTTTCAGAGCAGCAAAAATTAACTTTTCCTGTTAAAAAAAAAAAACACAGTGTTTGAGTGGAAACCCACAGTTGATCTTAAAAACCTTCAGCAATACAATGTGATATGTAAGTGAAAAATCAGCTGCCACACTAAGGATAGTGCATCCATCCATCAACCCAAAAGCCATGAAGTTCCTGACTTGTGCTCAGTACATCCTCTTTCACGGTCATGGTGTTTATAGTTTCACTTTGGGCATCTTCTGATGTTTAGGAACATCAAGAAATTTCACTCAGGCTAATACCATAAAACACCATCCCCGCTAAGACAGAGAAATGAGTCTACTTTCAACTTTCTCCTGAGTACGATCACGAAGCTCAGATTCACTCACCATGTTTTGTACCAAGAATCCCAAGACCATAAGCTTCCATTGCCAGGTCTGGTTAGGAAATATACATACCAACTTTATCAAGAATCTACTACCCTGTGATAGATTATACCCAGCAAACAATAACAGAGATTTAGGAAGAAAAATAGATTTCATACACTTTTGGTCTTTATTCATAATAGGTAAATATATTAAAAGAATGAGGAAACCAAGTTTTGAAAAGTTCATAATTCTACTCTTATTGTAAATGTTACCCAATTTCAGAGAAAAATACTTATATAAACTATCATTAAAACTAACTGGTGACTGATCTTATTCATATATTTTAACGTATAATTTGCTGACCAAAAGAAAACACTAGCATGAACACTTATTTTTGCCCGTTGCTTATTTACTTATTGAGGTACAGGAGATCAGAATCAGGACTGTCCCATGCTAGGTAAGCACATACCCATTGAGCTATGTCTCCAGGTCATAGAGTTCATTTGTTTTATGACTTTGAATTTGAATGTGTATATATTCATTATATTTCCTATTATTATAGTGTAAACCTCTATGGTACAGACCCAATTTTAATAACTTTGAGATAACTTAAATTAACAATATAATATACATGTGTTGATTCGTTGTCACCTGAAGAATATTAACTTTTATTCAGGATGATAATCTTGATCAGAAACTTTGTTCCTTCATAGAAACAAAGAAGATGTGTTTTTCACCAGGTCCAAACCCAAAGGGAGTATGGCAATTTACTACGAGAATTCAAATTTTGATCCATGCAGAACTGCAAAAGATGGACTGTGGTCTTAGAAAGGATGCTCATCAAATGACAGCAGAGCATTGTGTGTTTGTGTGTGTGTGTGTGTGTGTGTGTGTGTATGCATGCATAAATGAGTAATAACACATCAACCATCAAAATCAAATGGTCATCATGCTATACATCACATAGTCATTTAACAGATGCTACCACTGCTGAGGTCAGGCCTCTATCCCCGCCTTCGCAAGATTAGAATCGCCACAGCCCTTTTATACTTAGAGAAGGGAGGAGATGTCAGGGGCAGCCATGATTACACACTGAAGACCTAAAATCAGCCATAGGCCTAATATCTGCAATAGGCCTGTCATACATGTATACTAACACCAAGTCTTGGGTCTCTGTGAAAAAGCATTGAAACAAATGGGTATAAGCTATTCTGAACAGGCAGCTTTTGTGGAAATTTACCAGCCCGAGTAGTCAGACCTTGTAAATAGGTAGACTTGGCAGACAATACCAACTTAGATAAGGACAAGTGAGTCATAGGCAGAGTCATAGTGACCTGTCCCTTGAGCCTTCACCCAGCCGATACCCGGTTCTGAGATATATCTGTATTCCCCCTGAACACCCACACTCCAATGTCATCCCCTTCCCCATGTCCTGCCTTTCTGAGTTTATAACCCCTATGTGAATGAATTGCGATTTGAAGAAAAATAAATAAATAAATAAAATGCAGATGCAAAAAAAAAAGAGCTTTGGATGGCCTCTTTTGATATTCGTCTCCTGAAGCTACCACCATTCTTTTGAGCATTTCTGAAGTCATAAAATTTTTATCCAGCAGAGGAAAACTAATTTGAGGAGACATATAAAGTTTGCTGAACCTACATATTCCAGACCTAGATTTCAAAACTACACATGATTATAAAATAGAAATATTGAATAGCTAGTAAACTGGCTTTGAAAACAATTTCTAAAGTCTTTAACAACTTTTTTTGAACAATAAAATAAGGAGAAGGCATGAAGCTAAATAAAACACACATAGGTTCTCAGAATGGTGACTCTTTACAAATGCATTAATTTGTAAAAAGAGACAGAGAAAATGTGTTGGTGACTAGTTTTATTATTAGATTACTCAGTGGGACCTAGGACAGGGTTAAAAACTATTTAACTAATCAAATGTTTCTTTTAGGCAAAAGAATTGACCTAATAGATGTTTCCAATTTACCTGTGCTAAATGAGAAAACTAATATGTGTACTTTATGAATGTACTTTGATCATGAAGTAGGTCTTAGCATGTCAAAAAAGAACTTTCTGCTTCTATTCACACAGTCCTTAGCAGTTCTGATGAAACTGTAAGAATTCTGCACATGGCTTGTTTCCATCGAATGAATCTTTGAGAGACTAGCTGCTCATCCAAATATTTTCATCTGAAGACTCCAATCTTTAAATCTAAGACTATTAGGTATTCTTTCCTAGAAATTAAATTTTCTTAAGTGTTTCAAAGAGTAGAATACAGAGAAGAGGCAAGTCTGCAAAGATAAATTCACATGAAGAGAGCTTAATGTTGGGCATCCATCAACTTCAGAAATGACAATTGAAACCCATATCAAGATTTTTTTTCCACTGTCATTGCCGGAAATAAACAAATACTCTTAAGAGTTAGAAATGTTTCAAAAGAGATGAGTAAAATATTACCATCAATTAAAAAATCCAATGTTTATCTAATTTAACAAAAATGTGTCTTTATGACAGTATTGCTTCAAATTAAGTGAGAATTAGCTTTCCCCACATTCTAATAAGATGAACTTGACAAATATCACTGGGAAAATCATATATAATCCAATAGAAACTATTTGTGAAACAGATGATAACAGCAGCTAGAGATTTATGATTTTATTATTCAGTTTGAAACAACTATTCAATTTTAAATTAGACATCGAATGCACAGAAATCTTTAAGGTGATGTTTTCCTAGAAGAGGAGAATAATGCTTTATAAATGTACATCACTATAACCCTACAAGTTGGTCTTCTAAAAGAGATTAGTAAAATAGAGAAAACCTACTTTTTTTTGATCACTTTGATCATTGAGTCATATGAACAAAAATAAGCTTCATGTGGCCCTGGAAGGGCAAAGTCTGACTTCAGTGTTCGCTTCAATTTAAAACAGCTGAGTAAAGTAAAAAGCAAGTTTCTTTTCAATATAGGTCTAATTCAGACTGGAATAATTTATAGTATGTTAGCTGTTATGATGCAAGCACACAGAGTTTAAGCCAAAGAACAGAAATGACAAGCAGATCTTCTTTCTATCATTTGCAATTTGATCACAAAAGTCTACACAGCACAGTAACAGGGCAGAATTAAATTTCAGTATTAAGGATGGTAATACAGATTGGAATTTTCATAATTATTTAATGCTAAAACCAAAATAATTTCTGACATCGCTGAAACTTAAATGAAATTAATGCAAATGCATTCTGGTGGAGTCTTTCTGTGCACACAGACGTGTGGGCACTGGGCACATCCTAAATAAACATAGTACTTCTCATATACAAAGAGGGGAGTGAAAAGTGCCAATAAGCTGGTTATTGAGATATCTACTCCCCAAATTGAAATATTTTATCTTAATTTTTCCACTACGAGTAGAAGAACTAAAATTGCAACATTTCTTGAAGTGGAAAAATAGGAGATGTATTTTAAGGAGATTTATTCCAAAAGAATTTATTTCAAGTGAAATTCTTGGTTATTTTTTATTATGCCTACTTGCTAGAGACAGGGAAGTCTGAAAGTGTAATCTGGTGAGATATTTAAAAAAATAGATGGTTCAATTAAAAAAGTATTGTTGACGATTTTTGTGGATACACAAGTCAACAAAGAAACTAAATGAATCAGGGAGGGTATAACAAAGTCCATAAAGCACATATTTGAAGGCATTAAACAGAGTAAAAATATTAGTAATACAGTTGTCACCTAACTAAATGTAGTCTGTATCAACTAACTTAGTAAAGCTTGAGAGATTTTGAACTGGTTGGCAGCATTTACAGAAATGTATGCAGAGAGTAATACTTTAAAAAATAATTAGCATCTAACACATGGCTTGGAAACTGTGTTGCAAGTCAACAGACTTTAATATAATAGTTGGTTATACTGACTTTAAAGCAGTAGCTTTAAGCTTAAAATGCTTAATTTTCACTCAGAGCATTAGGAAGATGTGGGAATCAAACCAAGAAAGGAAGGTCTATAAATCATAATATTAATGCCAAGAGTTTAAAGCTGTTAAAAGTATATAATGCCTAACTTCAAAAGTTAAACTCACAACTTCAGGAAACCCCTGAGAGGAAAATATTGATGAATAGTAAGAGAGTTTTCAGTAAAGCCTATGTAATTAAATAATAAAAGCTAATACAGAGATGCAATTAAAATTTAATTGAAGAAAAATAATACGAAGAAAGGAAAAATTGTCCAAAACACACAGAAGAAGACACTAGGTTTGTCTTCTTCTTACTTTCTATAGTTATTGTACTGAACTTAAAATTTTTGTTTTCTATGCATATTTAGAACTGAAATTACAAGACAGGTCTTAAATAAAGTACAACAAAGCTTTAGTGTTTGTTTTATAATTTTTCTAGGAAATATGTTCACAAAAATAAAGCGATTACTATTCTTTCAATAAAGTAACACTGTGTTCATGGAGTTAAACGTGGCATTTAGAGCTCTATTTTCATCTCACACAAGTGTTGTTTCTGTAATTTTTTTTCAGTCAGACTCACTGCAGATACTAAGTGCCTTTCCTGTATCATGATGCTACTCCAAAGAGTTTTCTGAACTGAATATTTTTGTTGTTGCTAGTAAACTAATAATTTGGTATCTGGATTTTTATCTGTAGTTATCCTTCAGTTGTGAACTGTTTTATTTTTTCTTTTATTTCCCTTCCTTCCCTTCCTTTCCTTCCTTCCTTCCTTCCTTCCTTCCTTCCTTTCTTTCTTTCTTTCTTTCTTTCTTTCTTTCTTTCTTTCTTTCTTTCTTTCTTTCTTTCTTTCTATTTGGAACCATGTGATGACAATTTCTTACACAAAATTGGGGATTTTTGCACCTGATTATTTTCTCTCCTTTTCTTCCTTTTTTCCTTTCCCCTGTCTCTCATCTCCCCCTTTTTCTTTAGGGAGGATTATAATATTATTGAATCAAATAGCTACCCAGAGCAAATATTCTTACCTGCAGTCAAGAAAAATGAAACCCTTTATCAGATGCAGTTTATTTAAAGTAAACAGTTTCAGTCTGGCTAAAACCTGTCGACAAGGAGCAGAAGTTATAGCTTGGCACAGAAGTTTAATTCTTGTTTGGAAATTTTTTGGTAGAGTGTTTTTCTAAAATGCAGTCTGCTGGCTTATTATTTTTTAAAAGGCTGACAGTTAATTAGCACTGAGTCTTATTACAGAAGTCTCCTCTAAAGCAGACGTATTCTAGTTCTACTGAAGTGATTGTCATCAAGGGGTTGTTTGCCGTGGTGCTCACAGATGGCAGAAAAGACAGCCTAGGAACGCAAACAGCCTGATAATCAAGATAGCCTTAAAATATGGGTGAGTTCTCAACTCTGGTTCTGGCAGCAATCTCTTTTCAAATATCTTGGGTTGTTATGTCCAAGTGGTTTACTTTAAAGCAGTCTTGTCATCAAAGGGGTCTGAGAGTCAAGAATAATTATGGTAATTACCTAGAATTGCACCCCCCAAATAATCATCATAATACTGAATCTTAACCAAGTACAATATTGTTTGTGCAATACACTGCTACATTCAAAAAGATGAAGTGCTAGACAGCTAAGATCTATTCTTGACTGACAAAGCAACTATAATTGTATGACTTTCTAGGATAATGGTTTAAACAAAAGTAAATAGTAAAAAAAAAAAATGAACCCCCCCAAAAAGGATTGGAAAGCTTAGCTGTGTTTAGTGCCCATTGATGAGAGCAGTGTTCTCTGATCCATGCTGCTATTGTTGGGTTTAGTTTAGCCCCCTCTCAATCAATATCTAACAGGGCATGATTTAATAAGGTTTTATAATCTCCAAAAGTGGGGGGGCAGGGTGGTTGTGGTATTGTCATTCATCAAAGGGGGCCTTTCAGGTTTCTTTGCTTTCACCTGCTGGGACCCATTTGGTCTCTTTCAAAGAGAATGCAATGACAAAATGAATGAGAAATGCTAGAATAAGAGTCCCTTATTCTGCCCAATAGTATAATCAATGGGTACTTGTAATCCCCATTGTACTGCACAGAGGTAGTTGTAAGACAATTAAATCTTGCTTCTCAGGCAAATGATTTTGGTAGTTAACCTGAAACAGCCAACAATATTGAAGTGAATGAATGCATTTGAAGCAATGATGTAATGGGATCCTGCCTGACCATCAGAGCATGCGTGCGTACTGATGCATGCGTGCATGCATGTATGTATGTGCTTATCACAGTTGCTCCATGTGCACACGGTTCATGATTCATAGTATGGCGTGGTAAGTGGAAATGATTTTAAACAGTTTCACAACCTGTCTTTTAAATTTCTATTTTTAATAATGCAAAAAAATATTCATATTTCTTTAGTATTATACACTTTAAAGTGTAGTTTCATAAACAGAAAACATTTACATAGTTAACATCAGTTTGATGTGACAACCAATTTAGTTTTAATTTCATTTGCATCAGCTAAGTTCAATTTCTCTTTCCCTCCATGCCGTCTCTGCTTAAATGTCAAAGGGAAACTTGTATTCTTCTGAAGGGATCTCACTTCAGCCTGTGTTACTTGTCCACTTCCAAATGGGTGCAATTCATATTTTATTTCCAGCATTATCTATCAAGAAATCTTGTAGTTTAGTCTGTTTTAGGAGAGAATAAAACTATGGACCATGAAAAAGTTGCAAAGCAAAAATTCTAAACGATTTGTGAAGAAAAGTATCCCATTATTGAGAAATGCAGTGAGTATTGAAAAAATATAAATGCAAAATAATGGGAGTGGAGATAGCTGGATCAGATATGCAATGCTGAATTTAGTGCAGAATTATTTAAGATGTACATATTTAATCTTGTAAACATATTTAATTTTTCTTCCTTTTATGTTGAAAATGTCCATAACCTATTACCCAAGTTGTCTCAGTTGGCCTTCATTTATAGTAACACAAAAGTCATTCCTGGGACACAGTACCTGTCACTACACACACGAGTGAAAAGAGTACTTTTATATATAGAGGTGCATATTTCCTTCTCTAAAAGAATTTTTATTTTGACCTAGAAACTGAAATGTCACTGATGTCTATCTAGCCACGTGTGTATGTGCATGTTCGCTGTGTTACACAGACAGGTAGCCTCCTAATATATAAGTAAAATAAGCTCTCTGTGTCTACAATCCTATGTAATTTCCTTGGTAATCTAGAAACACTGCAAGCAACTCTGACTCTAAAAGAGCTAGAAATGTAACCTCATAAGACTTGTAAGAGGTAATATTTGGTATTTCTAGGTCCTTGTAGGTTTTTTTTCTCCTATGCTCCAATCATAGGGAAATAAAGAAATCCTCTAAAAAATAAGATTGACCTGAATAAAACAATGTATTCATACATAACGCTGCTTTTAGTGAGGAGTGAAGCACCCAACTCCTCTGGATACTTCCAAATGAGTCCCCGCTAATTGGGGTAACTCAAGCCAATGGCCATTTGAAAGACTGGAGGTCAGGTGTTTTATTGCTGGGATAGTATTCAAAAACATGACTGTCGGGGGTGAATGAAGAATTATGTCAAGAGCATTCAGCATTACTGCCACTAAAGAGAGAGGAGGGGGAAAACATTGTGAAGAAAAACATGTCATTTTCTAAATGAGTGAGGGAGGAGGGGGGACAACGTGGCCTTCAGCTGTTGGTTTATTAGGTTTCCAGCCCCTGATCCACATCTGCCTTAGGCAGAAATGTTTGACTTTTAATACAGTTGCATTCAGCTATGTTGCTTTCTTATAGAGTGAAAAACATGCAGATGAGGTTTATTCTTTGAGGTTGTTTGTTTCCCTATCTCCTCTTCTGTTTTCCCGGTTCTATAGCAAATCTGAGCATTGTTGTCTGATTCGCCATGGAACAGTGAACATTGCTTTTCCTAGCCAAATCACCCAGTGTTAAGTGCTATGTGATACAGATCAATAGGGCATGTACAGCTGTACAAAGAGGGCAATGTTGTTTCTATTAACCATTCTCAGGAAGAGTGTGGCCTAGTGGTTAAAGGATTAAATTGGGTGTTGAGGTTTTTGATGTCTTGAATTCTATTTCTACCTAAGATACTGGATTCCTGATGATGTTCTTAGGAGATTTCTTTTTCTCTCATTTTGCCCATAAGAATATACTCACAAGTTATGTACATGAGACATGAATCTTGTGTGATCAATCAACATTCAAATCTGGAAAACTAAGGAGAGAATTGGAAACACATTTGATGACATCTGAATTATGCTGTTTCAACTACTCAATTCAATTAATTGCTCACATTGTATCTCACACATTCTTATGTTTCATTCCACTCTCCCATCATGTTTTCAGAATCTGAGCCCATTTGCAACACTTTACATTCATATGTGCATGAAAGTATGAATGCATGTCCACAAGTCCTCATACACATAGACACACAGGCATGCATGCACGCACAAACATGCATACACACACAGGCATGTATGTACGAACACATGTGCGCACGTCCACATGGCACACATAAAACAGAGGCAAGGGCTTCTCTTTCCTTCCACAACAAGGCATGTTTTGTTTCATGTGCGCCTCCTGTATGGCACATTTTCATCAAGTATAATGCAGGATAAAGCCCAGGGAAAGAGGGTGGGGTCTGATGACATTACTATTGCCAGGTGGAAATGGTTGGTCCTAAAGACTAGTCACACACAGTAACCTTTCACTACAAGTTGGGACCTAGCCCTGTGTAAGTGTATTAGTATGAAGTTATTTGGGAACATAAATCCATGTGAGAGAAAGAGAGAGAAACGGAGGCATAGAAAATGTTTATAGAGTTTAGTATTAACTCCAGTTGGCCTTTAAAGATAGGGCAGGCCTTCATACCATGTTTCCAGCCAGAGTTCCGAGTTCCAGGTGATCACTTCCTCCTTTCCTTCCCTCCCCTTCCCTCCTATTTCCTTTTCTCTGTCTTCTTCCCTAGTCCTTCCTGGATTATGGTGCACATTTATAAACCATTCACTCAAAATGAAAATCAGAAAGGCAACTATCCTCCTGTACTGGGGTAATCAAGTAATGAGGAGACAGATACTTCTCCCCCAGTGTTTGTGACCTGGTTAGACACTGTTAGTCACTGGTCTCTGCAGAGCAGAAAGACAATCCTATAGTCGCTAAGAAGCTGTAGGAACTGCTGAGGAAGGTGTGTGTGTGCTCCCAGCTGGGCTTGGTAGCCCCTCAGCTGATGCCTGGGTAGTGCATCATTAGAAGACAAAAACTTTGTGAGGAAATTTGAAAAGTGGAATTCATAATTGATAAACTAATTTTCTTAATTTGGTGGAAAATTCATTTAAATTTCAGTGATGAAATTGAATGGTGTTACCAACAAAAGGTTAGAATCCCTTCCCCATGTCAATGATGAAATCTTTTATAAACAATATCACTTTTGTGTTTCACAAACTAAAGATGAGTATTTCAGTCATCCGAAACTGTCAGCTGTGTTTCCTGCTGCACATATGCCTTCTATGCCTTCCTTTAAAGGTTTATTCCTAACTTGTTCCAACTGAAGATCTTTATTGTAAAAATGTGATTCAAATTTATGGCATCCCGAATTAGAAAAGGATGATGCATAGTTTGTTTATTTTTTTTTCAAGGAAGCACATCGTTTTTATTAATACTTCCAAAATTATTATTAGGTCCCTATTAGCCAAGTTTTAGGATCTTTAATGGTTTCCTAGGTTTTCCCTTGATGACTATAATAACAATCAAGTATCAGGAATTCCAGAGCTTAGTTCTGTGCAATCCTGACTCTGCTATTGTTAACTATTTAAAATCATGTAGGCAACACTGATTTTTAATTTGAAAATTCAGTTATTAAATGGTTTATATTCAATTAATTGTTTGCTTAAAAAGTCAAACCTATTTTGAAGAAAAAAGCATGTTTCAAAAAGCAAAATAAAACATATTTTAAAAACCAACTTTTATTAATCAAGGGAAAGCCTGGTAAATAGATTCTAAGAATGTTTTTGTACAATCACCTGTTAATGTTACAGAAAAGGAATTGATAAATGAGAACAGAATGCGTAGCACAGTTAAGTCTCTTCTATGTTCCTCCTAATCGATTTGAATGTGAACTTTACTTCATTTAGACACAAAAGCACTTACGAAATGTTTTCATAATTTTATCTCTGGCTGTTTAGTATAAAATCATATCACAAATTATATCCATCTCTGAATGCCAAAAAGGATAAACCAGAATACTACTCTGTGTCATCGAAACTGCCTCTCATCTACCTCAGACACGTGGAAGTATCTTTGTTTTCCATTTTGTGGAATATTTACAATCATTCGTTCGCATACAAGTTGAAAAACTTTCTTGGGGCAGGGTTACTTTACATGGCAGAGATCAAATTAAGAGCCGAGAGTTTGCTAGGCAGAGAATCCACTTCATCTTCAGTCAGAGTTAAGAAGATTTTGAAATGTTTCAAAAAGGTTTCCATGAGAATCATTGTGATCTGTTGTGGAGCAGCGTCCCTCCCAAACCTCTAGGAAGCAGGCATTTTTGTGCAAGAGCTCAAATAGAATCAAGTGAGCAGCTCCACAAGGTACAAGCTCGTCCACAAGGTACACGCTCGTCCACAAGGTAAACGCTCGTCCACAAGGTACACGCTCGTCCACAAGGTACACGCTCGCCCACAAGGTGCACGCTCGCCCAGTCCGCTTCCAAGCTAGTCATCATCACTGACGTAAAACAGTGAGAAGCAAAGTGTGTTATGGCACCAGTCTTGTTGTATGTCTCTCAAACTAACAGCCTAAAAGGGGAAATCTAGTTGTGCATGTATAGGTGTTCTGTTTTCTGATTTTTTGTCTATTGATCAGTTGCAACTCACTGTGTTAAAACAATCACAAGAACTTTGTGGATAAATCCAAAGTAAAAATTATATAATCAAATATAAGAGAAATTGAAGATATAACTTATGAACCATGTGGCATGTTAACACCACAAATTAACTGAAATTTTCTCAATCTGGAGCCACACAGAGCACACTACACCTAACACTGACTGTGAAGGAAGCTTTACCAGCACGGTGCCCTATGATTCACCCACATTTGCATTTTAAAGAGCTATGATTACATCATTGGAGCCTTGTTTTACTAAATGTTTTAAATGAGTGTCTTCATAGAATCTCTAGTTTTGATAAATTTATAGAAATCAAAGCTAAGAAAATATTTCCAACAATATATCTTATTCTCAGCTACTATACAGGGATAAAATGCTTTACAAGGGTAGATTTAAAAAAGAAAATCAACCCCACCAAACTTCAATAATCCTTGAGATTTTAAACTGATATGATTTCATATCTATCAAAACTGTAAAGTCATTAGAAGTATAAGTAGTTGTATAGGTTATATAGCTATGTCAGTAGTCCGTGAAGTAAATTATGCTCTTCAATTTGCCAATGTGTGTAATATCATTTTTGATCATAATGTAAATCTGCTATGAGACTTTTAAAGGAATATCAAGAATATACCCCAACTACAACAGATTTGTCATTCATGCACTGCTGAGCATGGAGGCCTAATTTACCCTTTTGCCATTATTTTAAATTAAGGCACTTACCCAAAGATCAAAACATCGTCTACAATGGACATTTTGTGAAGGCAGATAGTGATAACATCTGAAGGGATATGGTAATTGTTCCCGTTGTGGAGGTACAGGGAGAGATATCTTTGATATGTATCTTGGGAAACAGGAAATGTACCACATATTAAAAAAGAAGTACATCTGCAAGTGTGGAGGGGCAGAGTAGAAAATGCTCAGTGACCAGGCAAAAACTTTAAATACTGTATTTGAGAAGCAGGAACAAAGACACGCTTTGCCTGACTGGTAGAGGATGTTAAAGGGAGATTGTCTCCTTTGTCACGGCAGTTGTAAATCCAGCATTTCATATTACAGTCCTTAATGAGAGACCCCAACAGTAATAAGATGAAGGAAAACAAAGAGAAATTTCGATGGAACAAAAGAGCCAAGATAAAGAAATCTGACCATGAATGTGCAAACTTTGTCTGCAGTTGTTGCAGGCACATCGGTGAAGGGACTTTTCTGTCCCCCTATTAAGGAAGACCGCATAACAAATAGCACACTATCCCCCAAAGGGAAGAGAGTAAAGTTCTCAGGAAACCCCAGCAAACACTGACATGATTTTTACTATTCCAAATTTAATCCGACATTTTCTGAGTGTGTGTGGAAGGAGGACAGAATACTCTCTTTGTGTCCTGGAAAGTGTCATGCTACACAAAAAGATCTTTCTTAAAGAAAAGGCATCTTACATGATTAACGCTGAGCTCGCAGCTTGAGAAGAATAAACCCCTCAATCTCGCGCTGTGCAGGGCGGCCTAGCAGGTCCAATGCAGTGCTTTCATGCCATCTAGTGGTCATCTGAGAAGTCTCCCCGAGACCCAGGGAGCTCAAGCAGCCATTCCTGTTTGGGGCAGCTAGTAGAGCGGAGTAGCCATTCTTACCACCACCATTACCCCCCCCCCCCAAAAAAAAACCCAGAAATAAAAGAAACAGGAGGTTGAAAAATATGAATATTTTAGGACAAAATATCTCATCAGTTTCAATAAGCTGACTAAATTTATGGTATCATTTTAGTTTGAGTGGAATTCGTCTCCTCTGGCCCTCTTTCTCTCTTTCCCTTTCCTCTCCTTTTTTCTTCCCTCAACTCTTTTTCAAGTTTCTTTTTGTTTTCCATTTACCTTCCGTTAGATTTCACTTAAGAAAAAAAAAGATCTATGTTTTGATTACCAGTTTCTGAAAGAATTGAAGCATCACTTGCTTTCATACCTTTGTTTGTTTGGGTATTTTAAGATGTTTCTTGAAAACAAACTATCTCCCCACCACCCGAATAAGATGTCAAGAGGCAAGGCAGTACATAACTAAATTCCTAGCTAACAATTAAATTCCTCCTTCTTGGAAAGACACAGTATCTAAAATGTTCTCGAATTCTCTTCTGATGTCGGCCCTCAGATGTGCCTCTATACAACCAGCCCTTAGAGTATCGAACTGAGAATTGCGTGAAAGCTAAAGTATTTTTTCTTTCATTTTGCAAACTAGTTTTAAAATGTCATTGTTTGCACCATATTTCCAGGTGTGCTGCTTATACTTTGTCCAATAAATCATCTTCAAATACTGTAGCACACTTTTTTCTAGTTGAGATTTCTTTCAAAAGCTTAGGAATTCTTTTTTTTATCTCATTGATGTATGTTTCTAAGAATTTTCCTTTTAAGGGCACAAAAACTTGATTTCTAGTTGTATAAAACAAATCTTTAAATGATTTTAGTAAGCAACCAGTGCTTTTATGCTATTGGGAAAATCCTCAGCTCTCTCTCTCTCTCTCTCTCTCTCTCTCTCTCTCTCTCTCACTCTCTCTCTCTCCCTCTCCTTCCTTAGTTTTATTCTTCCTTGCTTTTTCTTTCTCATGAAACATCAATTTGGAAGGCTTCATGACATAAGAACAATACAGCTTTTAGAATGGCCAGAGATCAATAAGAAATACAAACTGGAATGGTGTTCTAATGCTGTCCAGGCTTTGAATTAAAACAAAAAATATTTACTAAAAGATTTAATAAATGGGCACAGTACTTGCAAATACTTCAAGTAATATTGCAACAGAAAATAGCATTGTTGGTTATTTCCCTCACTTGTAGCTTGCACATGTGGGCACACATACACTGAGACATTCAACGTCAGTGGTTACATCATAGACAGAAATTAAGTGCATAAACTCAACATTGATCTGACGCATTTGACATAGTTGTAGGCTCTTTAAGTGTGTATATTTTCATTTTGTAACTTAAAGGCACACATATTTTAAAGTAGAAGTGCACCTCAAAACTAAGATTTCTTTAATTCTCACACTATGTACCAAGTATAATGTATAATATAACATCCATTAATATCCCAAATCTAAATCTTCACCTTTTAAAAGACTATAGAAGAAAAATTATGTTATTTAAATGCACGTTTTCTCTTTTATCTCCGTCTTGAATGGCAACATAATCTTAAAAAATTCACTGATTATATATTATGATATTCTATACGTATGTATATCTGTATATTCAAGAAATGTTTGCTGAGTATATCTATTCTACTATGTCAAGTAATTGTTTTTCGCTTATCTTTAAGTATAACTTTCTCATGGAACCTGGTAATTTAAAAACTATGTTCTTTTTGATATTTTCTAATGACTGTTACAGATGCACTTCCCCTTTATTTCTCGAGGTAAGCAGAACTCACTTGTAACATCAGAGAAAAAGAGTGAGGAGGGATTTGGAAGGACAGTGGGAGAATAGAGTGGTGTGTATGTATCCAAGTATCACAATGGGATGCATTACTTTGTACACTAAAAGGTCCGTTTTTATTTAATAACTACTGATTTAGTGTAAGCATACTTAAAATCTAGCAGGGCTTCTACCTTTCTGGAGTGAATAATATTACAATAATAATATGTAAATGAAACATAGTGAAGATTCTTAAAATAGTAACTTAAAAAACTTTGGTGGGTCAGAAACTTCTTTGTTGAGTACAATAATAGTGCCTTTAATTTCATTTTCTGCTTTTCTCCAAGTGGGTTCCTGTAAATAAAAAGGAAAAGCAGAGTTCTGAGAGCTCTGAGATGTTATCTACATAAGATGCTAATCTCTGATAAACACAAATTCAGGAGAGCTAGACATATTCATTGATTAAAGCAAAAGCAGAACTCGGGGAGGCTCCAGTGCAGAGAGAAGGCATATGGGCGTCACGCCCGTCGCTGTCTGGGAACAGGACTGAATTTTGATTAGAGCAGGAGGCTATAATTGGAGTGATAATCTTTTACACTGTTTTTAATTGTAATCAGTGCAGATGTTTGCAGCTTTCTGATAGGAACATAGTGATGGAGAATATGTGTAGCTGATAATTGTTAAAGTGGTAAGTTTCTCAACTTGACTCAATTTAAAAGATATATTTGATACTCAGAATTACTGAAAAGCAGAAAATTCGCAAGTATTAAGAAAGCAAATGAAAATCAACCACTTGCAACAACCCAGAGTATATATATTTCAGAAGTACTAAGCGTACATGCATAATTTTCTTTTTACCCTCTGTATTCATTCTGTATGAAGAGAAGTCAACAAAGAATCTTCTATCAGATTGGAGAAATGGATACTTTGAACAACAACTAAACCATTTTGGATAAAGAAAAGATTGAAATCTTGATAATTTAACCTTCTTTTTTCACTGATGAGATTTTTTAAAAATTCATTCTTTAGGTGCCAGAATTAAATCCAGATGAGAACAATTTTACACAAATATTATATTTTATATCTTTCTTTACCTCAACTCATAGTAAGTTTATATCAAGAAGAAAGATGATAGATGCATGGAATTTTTTAACATGGATACAGATTTGTGAATTTTTTGAGTTTTTAATCTGGAGTTGTAATGCAATTAATTGACTTTGACATTCACATTATATACTAGAGGGAGGACCTTCTGTGTTTTATGGAAGAATGACTTGCAATTTCATAAACACAAATCAACGGTGCCCTTGCCTCCCTTTCTTGAGTAGGAGTGTGTTTGGTGTACAGAAATCTCTTAATGACCTTGGTCCGGTGTACTTCAGTTAAAGCTGTCCTTAGAGGCAGGCAATCCAGGTCGTGGGTTTCTTTCAATTTTCCTGGGCTGAGTTCTTTTTTAGGCATTACAGCAAGGTTGCAGCAATACCCTATTCTGTCTCTATAGTGAAACTGAGGGAGGAGAACCATATTGCACACAGCAGCATCTTCTGTATTTAACACAATACTCATTCTCAAGATACAACAAGGCATTCTTGAATAACAGTGAAGTTTAAAAATTAGAAGTTAATTTTCTCCAAGAATCCTAGGGGGAACTGTATAATTTTTAATTTTTTGTATCAACATAATAATTTAAATTATTGTGAACATTTGCTTATACACACACATGCACATACACACACAGAGAGAGAGAGAGAGAGAGAGAGAGAGAGAGACAGAGACAGAGACAGAGACAGAGAGACAGAGAAAGAGAGAGAGGGAGAGAGGAGAGGCAGTTAAGACTCTATACTAGTCAATGTCTATATTAAGCTATAAGGATGAAGAAATTTGGGAACTGTCTCTCTTTTTACAATACTAGACCTCAGATTCCCAATAAAAATATTCTGGTTGCATGAGAAATTGAATCATTAGAAGAGTGTTTATGAATTTTACAAGGGAAGCTGTAATTGACTTTGGACTAATTATGACTATTTTAATAATAATAGCTGCTACTCAATGCTACCTATTCTCACTGACTTTGTTATTACTGGTATTTAGAACAAATACACAAAATAGAAACCAAATACACTTCACATGTAAAGAATGGGAGACTGAGGAAACTTAGAGAACTTGCCAATGTCACTTGTACTGGTTACTATCAAACAGTAAAAAAAAAAAAAAATGTGGATCTACCTGCATCATTCACTCATCTCTTCTCCATTTCTGGATGATTATTAATAGTCAAAATCTACTCTGTGCTCACTATCTGTATTGTTTGATTATTGAGCCTGTGATTTTTCCACAATGTTTCTTTTGTTAAATTACATGTTAAATTGGTCCTAGTGATATACTTATGGCATTTAACCAGGTATGTAAATAAAACACAAGTTTTTGTCAAAATAAGGCTAACAATTCTAACAAACCAGATCAAATATAATACTAAAAAAGATTCAAATGAATGCTTTTGGTAAATTTTTTGCCATATTCTGTATAATTATTCCCTTTTATTTACTGACAGACCCTCCAGTCTCCCTTGCTCACGTCTGACGTCCTTTATCTTGTTTACCTGAATGTCTTTGGACTACCTTTTTCTTTATTCTTGCTACCTCAATAAGAAGATACAACACCTGGCAGTGCTTGTTTACTTCTGCCTTGTTTGGGCTCAGACTCATAGCTTCTTCAAGGTCTAGTACAACACTCACACTGGCCTCTACGTGTGTCTTTGTCAGCCTCAATGGTCTTGGTTCTCCAGTCTTAGCACTATTCAGTATGAATTCCTACACACTAGATTTTATAAACAGCTTCATTTCATTTCATATACATGCTTCTTATCTTCAGTCACTTCTGAAGGCTTTAAAGTGAAACCTTTTATTTGTATTTCTATAATATGGATTATTAACATCTTTCACATCTATTAACATTTATATGAAGTCCTTCCAGAGTGTCTCCTAATCATACATCTCCTGTTCTAGAGCCAGGAGTGAGCCAGAGCTTTGACAGCTCATCAAATTCATTTTCCAGTCTTAGAATGGGAACCATAAACACTCCACTGTTGCTGATCATCGTGGCAATACACTAAACTTTTACAAATGCTCTTTGTTCAACATTTTCTGGGTTAGTGCAGAGTCTAGAAATCTTCTCTCTTATAATTTTATATCCATGTGGACATTCTATTATATAGCTCAAATGCAGAAGTATGGAATCTTCTGTCCTCAGTGAAAGCTGACATTTTCTAGGCAACATCTCATACTCCATATGCTAGTCCTTTACAGTTAAAAAAATTTTAATTAAAAGTATATATATATATATATATATATATATATATATATACATATGAAATGCCTTTTATGTAGAATCATAGTTTTTTTAAACACTTCTTTGTATTTCTTACCTTCTAAATCCATCTGGAATTGACCAATGGGTTTCTCTTCAGACAAAGCATCTTTTTTTTTTTCAATTTGGGCCAGTATCTAAGTCCTTGTTACTTCTCAGGAAGGCTCCCCAAGCCCACTGGAAGCATTCATTGTCTGCCTTCTATATATAAGCACTGAAGTGTTAGTGACTTGATCTCAGTCTTTCATTTTAAGTTATTAACAGGAAAGTTGAGTCATTCATAGCCATGCACCTAAGTTCTGGCTGTTAGTCATTGTGTGATGAGATGCTCTGAAGCAAGTTACTATTAGATATTTCAAAGCTTTTTTTTTTTTAAGGTAGCAAGAACATTCCATTATAAATTGCAGGCACATATATGCATATAATATAATTTACAGAATGGCTACAGCATGAGTTGTTGTATAAAATATCTTCCATATCAGTTTTTTCCAGAAGGTTAGATACATAGATAGATAATACATGTCCTTTTAACCAGATACACAAGGTGTTCTGTCTGTATAAGAGAAAAAACCGTTTCCATGTAGAAGGTTGTGCTTGATTTAGAGGACTGGCTTTTAAGACATGTCTTAGAGCTCTTCTCTTGTTAGCTTTTTGTCTGGTGGGTTCTTGATTTGAGAGATGCCCAGCACTGAGAGAATGCCAATGGAGCAGGTCATCAGACTCTGGGCAAAACAACTAGGGAGCTGAACAAGGGTGAAAAGGAACAAAACCATCTTACTGTGTCCAAGAACAGCCACAGGCCTGGAGAGTCTGAACCGGCTTTGAACAAAGTTCTGACCTGCATCAAGATATATTTCTTCGCTAAGTCAACTTGTTCTTGAGAATGAACTGGGAGGTCTAGGCATGGAGGCTCAGGCCTTTAATCCTGTCTGCTGAGGTAGTAGAGGCAGATAGACCTCTATGACTTTCTGGCCAGCCAGTTCTACATAATGAGGTCCAGAACAGTCAGGACTGCATAGTGAAATCATGTCTCAATCAACCAACCAACCAAACAAACAAACAATCACATAAACAAATATTGAGCTGGGCTTGAAAGAAGGCTCCGTCTGTCAAATGCTAACCTTGTATGTTTGAGGAAAACACAGATTGATGGGGCCAGGAAATGGGTCCACGGTTAAGAGCATTTGCTTCTCTTGCAGAGGACTTGCATTCAGCTCGAAACACCTACATAATGTAGTTGACATCTGTGTAACTTCAGTTTAGGGAAATTATGGTGAATCCCTTTTCTATCTTGTGGCCACTAGACACACAGGTGGGGCATATACATAACATGTAGACAATCATGCAAACACATAACATAAAAATAAATAGTCTTATAAAAAGGTGGGTACAGGAGAGCTTAGAGTGCAATCCCAGTCCTAGAGAGTCAGAAACAGAAGAATCCCTGGGGCTCACTGAGCAGTGGATCAAGTCAATTGTGAGCTCTATACTGAGCAAGAGGCTTTGTCTCAAGAAACAAGGTAGAGAGTGATTGAGGAAGACACACATGTCTAACATTGAGTGCCCCTTTCACACACACACACACACGCACATGCACACGCACACACATCACACAATAATATATAATTTCTTGTAGTTGTGTGTCAGGTTTAACTCTGGCAAGGTGATAAAACACAGAAAGCCAGTTTCAGTAAGGGCGCAATATCTCATAAGCCCACCCGCCATCAACTACGGGAGCTTTTATCAAGACATAATAGAATGCTAGAGAACTAATTATAGTATCATTTTTCAAGCATGACACTCTGTAGAGTTCATATTAATTTATTCCTTCAATAAGTGTTTTATGAATGCAAACTTGATGAAAGTCACTGAACTATGTGTTAAAGACAAGAGAAGGAATGTGTGAGATCAAAGCCCTGCCCACCAGGGTCTTCTCGTCCAATAGAGAAAACTCATAATGAAAATTGTTTCTGAGTAACACAAGGGGTGTGACTAAGTGAAGGCTGTGGGTCTTGGGGTTCCAAGGCAGAAGAGCTAACGAATATATTAAAAAGAAGTGAGATTTCAGTCAGCCTCGGGAAGTGAGGAGAACAGAGTCCAGAATAAGTTTGGGATCAGAAATGTGCTTTGTTTCAAAGTGGGATACCCAGCCCTCTATAGAAGAATGTTTATCTTGGCAGGAAATGCATTAAGAAGCCAGGAGGCAGTGTCACTGGTGCAGAGGCTTGCAGGGGTAAGTCTCCTGGGTTTAAGTTCTAAGCTGACACATAGAGGCTTTGTACACCAAGGAAAATATCCTAACCCGAAGTCTTAATATAATATACTTTGGTTTTAAGGATACCAGAACAGATTTTACAGGGCTGTTTGGTGAGGAGACTTTTTTCTTTTACTTCCTTTTTTCCTTTTCCTTAATCTTTATATTTTATTTTATTATTTTTGTGCTCAGCACAGTCCTTGGTACAGTTATGCCACTCTATAAATGTCAACAGCTAACAGCAGCAGAATCCAAGAAGATCCATTTCAGGCTGAAACAGGAAGTCTGACCTTGACTGTGAGCTAAAGTGAGTGAGCATTATCAGGTTGTGTTTGTTGGTGCTGTTAATATATAATGGGAACTTTTTCATGGTGTTAACATTTGCTTGGAGAATGGGCTGGAGAAAAAGAGAAGACAGCTGGGAGGTGATTTGCATATGGGTAAGGTGTGAGGAACTGAATGTCTTCATGGAGACATTTTAAAAAGGAAAACCTTCTTGGGAAGTTGCTATCAATTTGCTATAACATACTGAATCATAACCCTGATGGACATAAGCATCTTTGTTTACCTGACGAAAATTAAAGATCATCTCAAAGATATAGATGTTCAGTTGCAAAACTGAATGAACTTTCAAGCGCAACTGGAAGCCTTGTCTTGGAAAGGCAGGGGGTAAGCACAATAATGAAAACAGAATAATGCATAGAAATTGATTTGATCATTTTATATTTACAATATTGCAGTGCTTTATTTTATAATTTGTAAAATTTGTAATTTTAGTTTGCCCCATTGAATATTGTAATATCCCAGTATCTTAACTTGCAGGAATCATCGGTCCTCTGATATATTTCTTTTATTCAGTCTTCCCATGACCCCTCCTGCATGACTGCCAGGTGCCGGACTTCCTCCTCAACTTCGCACTGCTGGACCACAGTCTGCCATCCTGTCTGGAAATTTGATGTACTGTGGGCCTCTTGTAGTAAATTCAAAATAATAAATAACTTTATTTAAATAAGTACTTTATAAAAAGTGCTTAAGAACTTTTCCACTTTCAAAATTTAAATTGGTTTGGGAATTTTTTCTTTTCTGTTCCTTACACATAAATCTAAAGGCCAGGGTAGGAGCATAGGGTCTGTATCATCCACCTTACCTTCATCCTCCACTGATGCATCCTCCAGCCCAGCCTTTTCTTTATTATTATATATCAAGTTGCTAAACAAGAGCCCAGGCTCCCCAGATTTAAGTTTCCATCTTTTCCATAAGAAGCACTGAGAAACCAGAGGCAGAGATTTTATTTTCTTCTGCTATCAGCCTTGGCACTCCTTGTAGGTGCTCTAAGTATCTCCCCGTGGTTTCTTTATCATGTCCTACAAGTTGCTTTAAACTTAATTCTGTGACAGACACCAAGCGTATGTTGGTTGTTTCTTTGTTTAAAACTATGTATGTATAACAGAGGATATGAAGCTAAGTTTCTCTTAGTAATAAAACCATTTTCTCTGTATCTGATTAGTCCCTAAAGGAACCTCAAATAACATTTTGTGACTTCTTACCAAGCTTTCACTAGCAGCTCTGGAAAGCAAAGATGGAATAGTGTCATTTGTTTTTGAAATTCTTAATTACATGGATGTGCCTTTTAAATTGTAGAAATTCTCACTGAATTTAATTCCTTGAAAGATAAATAGACATAAGCATTAGAAAACAGCACTGCAGTATCTTGGAGCCCCAGAAAATGGTATTCTCATCACAAGCACAATGTGATTATTCTGAGATTTGATACAGATTTAGGTTCTTCCCTAACAATTTGTCTAAGATTTGGGTTGACAGTATCAACAGTTTCCTCAACTTCTGTAGAGATTTTAATTGGTGTATTTTTAAATATTTTTTGCTTTGTGGATACAGCTTTGTTTCAATAATGATTGATGCCTGATATGCTCCTTGACTTCAAGATAACACAGAACTTGATCAAGATACAACTTAATTGAACTAAACAGTTTAAGTTTAAAGGTAACAATTGGATTGAGGATAAACCAAGGCCAATGAAAGCATCTTAGACTTTTTGTGTCTCATTGGCCTTGGAGTAAACCCCATGCATAGCCAGTAGGGACCAACAGACCCTGGCTGGCCGGGAATTTTGAAGATTGGGCCCTCTGGATGCTGTATTTCTCACTCAGCACCACTGATGTCATCTTATTCTATAAAAGTAGAATTGAAGATCTAATTTTCAGGATAATTGTAAGGGACAAATGAAATAAAAAGTAAAAACTATATCTAGAGAATAAGGAATTAATATTATTAACATTATTGTATCATCTAGTATCGTTGTTAGTCTTCTGAGGTAGAATTTACTTTTTATGGTAGGTCAGCTCTTTTTCATTCACTCGCTCTTCCCCCTCCATGGCTATTTTTCGCTTAGATTTTCACTGATGCTCTCTGTCATCTTTTCTGGATAAATCTTTGGAACTATTTCTTTTTTGGAACTAGTTAAAATTAGACAGAATTCTATATCAAATAGCAAGAAGCCTTAACGATTACATATAACATTCTAAAGAAACCCCTTTAGGAATGTGGACTCCACCCAGGGACTTGTGTTTTATTTTTTTATTTTTTTTTTTTTAACCTGCATTTCATTTTCTTTTTTTTTTTTTTTTTTTGTTTTTTTTTTATTGGATGATTTATTTACATTTCCTATGTTGTCCCCTTACCCCATCCCCCACCACCCCCTCGGAACCCCCAATCCCCTCGCCCCTCCTCCTTCTTCTCTGTGGATGTAACCTCTATCTACACCCCCCCCACTCCCCCCTCCCCACCCTCAAAATTCCCACCCCCTGGGGCATCCAGCCTTCATGAGGTCAAGGTTCTCTTCTTCCACCTATGCCCAGCAGGGCCCTCCACTTTTACATATTCAGCTGAAGCCCTGGATTCCCCCCTAAGTGCTCCCAGGCTGGTGGTTTAGACCCTGGGAGCTGTGGTTGGTTGGTATTGTTGCTCTCCTCATGGTGCCACAAACCCTTTCAGCTCCTTCAGTCTTCACTCTAACTCCTCCATTGAGAACCCCATGATCAGATCAATGGCTAGTTGTGAGCATCTGCCTCTGAATATGTCTGACTCTTGAAGGCCTCTGAGGAGATATCCATATCAGGCTCTTATCAGCATGCACTTCCTGTCTTCCACATCAGCATCTACCTTTGGTGATTGCACATGGGATAGATACTCAGGTGGGGTGGTCTTGAGACGGCCCCTCCTTCAGTTTCTGTCCCTCACTTTGTCTCCATATTTGCTCCCTTGAGTATTTTGTTGCTCCTTCTAAGAAGGACCGAATCACCCTCACTTGGTCTTCCTTCTTTATGGGCTTCATGTGGCCTGTGAGTTGCATCTTGGGCATTTCAAGGTTCTAGGCTAATATCCAATAATCAGTGAGTGAATACCATGTGTCTTCTTTTGTGATTGGCTTACCTCACTCAGGATGATAATTTCTAGTTCCATCCATTTACCTAGGAACCTCTCGAATTCATTGTTTTTAATACCTGAGTAATACTCCATTGTGTAAATATACCACATTTTTTGAATCCATTCCTCAGTTGAAGGACATCTGGGTTCTTTCCAGCTCCTGGCTATTATAAATAAGGCTGCTATGAACATAGTTGAGCATATGTCCTTGTTATATGTTCGAGCATCTTCTGGGTATATGCCTAGGAGTGGTATAGCTGGATCCTCGGGTAATGCTATGTCCAATTTTCTGAGGAACCGCCACACTGATTTCCAAAGTGGTTGCACCATCTTGCAGTCCCACCAACAATGGAGGAGTGTTCCTCTTTCTCCACACCCTTGCCAGCATCTACTATCACCTGAGTTTTTAATCTTAGCCATTCTGACTGGTGTGAGATGGAATCTCAGGGTTGTTTTGATTTGCATTTCCCTGACGACTAAGGATGCTGAACATTTCTTTAGATGCTTCTCGGCCATTCGAGTTTGGACTTGTGTTTTATAAATGGGGTTGATAGAAGCCTGTGAGTAGAAGTACGTGAATTAACATTTAACATTTACACAAACTAAGCAAACATTATGGTGTTAAAGGGAGTCTATGTCTGCTTTTCCTTCCCCTTCTCATGCTTACAAAGGAGGCTTTGCTCTACTAAAATCTTAATGTCACAATAGCAGCCATGCAAACTTTGTGCATCTTTTAACTCCCAGGCCTTGGCATGAACTTGCAAGATGAGGCTGAGGAGCTAGGGAGTTGGGAAGACATTTAAGCCCGGGATCTTCCCTGAGTTAGAGACAAGGTGTGCGCGGGCATGGAAACCAACAGCCTAATCAAGGAAAATGATGAACTGTTTTGATCAGCAGTTAATTTGTAATATCGAAGTTGGTTATGAGCAAGAACGGCCTAGAGGAAGCCACTTTCCAGATTTCTCCAAAGGATTGGAGAGGTATTTATTCCATTATTTCTCTCACAAACTAACAAATTGTAACAAAAAATTAAATCTTTGCTGTTATTTCAGAAGAAAGAAATAACTTTAGAGTTTGTTGGGATCATTTTCGGCAGAGAAAACAGTCTTTGTGCCTGAGTTCCATCGGTGTCTGAGGAGGAAAAGGCTGAGCGGACCACTGCTTAGCATTGTTGAACAACAGAGTAATTAATGGGGCAAATACATATAGTTAGTGAATCTATATGCACAGTAACTAGGCAATAGAAACTCGCACACTCTTCCTGAGAATGACGTGCCACTAGTTTGATAGAACTGTGAGCTGTGTTAGTTAGCGGTTTTCCCTTTGGCTTTACCCATTCCAGATGATTTCGTTAATCTTCATGAGCTTATCTGTTGAATATCACAGAAGATTTAGAAATTGTAAATTTTGGTATTTATGTCTATTTTTAAAGTAATAGATGTCCTTCTTTGGCCTGTGAAGAAGTAGTTTTCAAAATGATTTAATAATCTCACTAAAATGGTTTAAATCAGCATAAGAAATGTATCTCTTAAAAAAAGATAAGTTCTAAAGGGCTTATTTATTTATTAAAGAGCTACCCATGCTTCCTAATCAATGCATACTATTAATATGATAACTTAAATTTTCATTTAAATATAATAAATGGAAACAAAATAGATACCACTTGCTTTCAACAAAGTGATGAATGTTAGGTCACCATTCTCTTGTAACAGTTCATTATAAAATACAGAAATTACAAAGTTTATAACTCTTTAATTGAACATCAAAGAAGAAACATATTTAAGGGGGAAGTATTTGTTTTAATTACTGTTTTATAAAGTAATTATTCTGGTGGCTAATAAAAGCTTAGGTTTTAATTTAGACAGAACTCAATTTCTCAGTATCTCCAGTTCTCAGGAGGATAAAATGAAGATGATGATCATCATCATCATGATTTTGATTCTGATTATATTTTAATCCAGATAACAAGACTCACTCTGTTAATTCAGACTTTCTGGTAAGGCTCAGGTTGTCACAATGTATAGGTTTCTTTTCTTTGATAAGGTCAGTTTGCCAGAAAGAACAAAGTACATGTGAGTAATACATTACTCAACCTCCTGTATACTTACATCTGTTTTCCTTACAGGTCTCACTATTCACAAAGGTACAGACATGGCACCGTGATAAAAAGGGTCATTTAAAAGGCTTCACAGAGGCTCTGTACTGTGAAGGATTGAATTCTCACTTGAATGCCTACATTTTCACATAGTTTTCTTTGCAGAAATATTCCTTTTGAATGGCAGACTGCAATTGGGTAGGTCTTTTTTTTTTTAAATCACTGACCAGGAATATATAATATTAGAAGGCATTTGTCCCGAAGGAAGAACACAGCTCACTGAGAGGTACGTGGTGGCTATTGAAGAAGTTATAGAACTTTTATTTTCAAATTGGAGGCTTGCTTTTGACAAGAACCTCAAGTTCAGTCAAGGTGGAACATGAAGGTGTCTGACTTGCAAAAGGTGGACAATTTAAATAGCATATGAAATCATTAGCCCCAAATCCATCCACTGGGCAATTTCTCATAATCATTTTGAATGTATACTTTTCTCAGCACACAGTGCTGACTCCAGTTTGGTTTATCTACCTGACTTTTGTGACATTTGATCACAATTATTTGAAATATATTCATGGCTAATTTGTAAAACCTTTCAACTTTTCTTAGCACTTTTGTCTTCCTCAAATATACTTCAAAGAAGAAGACAAAAGTCTGTTAAATAAATACAATAAAACATTTAACATTAGTTATTAAATTCTCTGTGGAGTTAATGTCAACTAAATTCAGTTGAATACACCAAATATTTCTTGATATCCTACTGTCAGGAAGGAATTACACCAGGATTATGACAAGGTATAAAAATAAATAAATATCTTTATCTTTAAATTTTCTACCATCTTGGGAAAAGCATAAGAATTTCAGCAATAATAGAGGTAGAAAATAATGAGTTAGATCAGGAAGTTGCAAACTTTTTGTCAAAATCTATGCGTGAGATTTGTTTGACAAGGCTTAAGGAGAAGAGCATGATTAAGTATAATTTGAAAAGGATGTATTCTTTGGGGATAGCAGTGAAAGATGGGCAGGAGTAATATGATAGAAATGGTTCATCCTAGACAGAAAGATGGCGAGAGAGAAAAAAATCAAGGCAGGAAAATAGAGGCTTTTGTCTGTGCTAAATGGTTGCTGGGCTGGGTGTAACCTAGCACACTTGAGAAAGATGTAGAAATCAAAAGTGTGCACCTAAGCCAACACTTGATGGGTTTGCTAGCATTTTGGTTGTGATTCTACATGCCACAGGGAATTTTTGAGCCAGAGAGTGTCTATCAGGATTGTGATTTGTATGACTTATAAAATATTGTTCTTTTCTTCTCATGTATAATTTATCTGTTTTTTCCTATACTGCTAAAGGTTTTTCTTGAACTTTAATTCTATTTTTTCTCTCCTGTCAGAACTAAATCAGATGAATACAGAAATCACGAAAAATACACTGTATACACAATTATTCATGTCCATTTGAGAACCAGACTAAATTGTTAAGAAACTCCAAAGAAACTATAATGATTCTGTGACTCCAAGTCTAGTGGAAATTGCATAATGTTATGTTATAAAAATACTTAGAATTACTTCTGAGCTGTATGGGAATCCAGAAGAAATTTTCCTTCACATGAAAGCAGAAGAATGTCTTTTTCACATTCCACAGCAGAAATGATGGAAAGATATTTCTTGGACTTTTGAAAGTCTACCTAAAATAAGAGTCATTTATTTATAAATGTTAGTATTTGGGAATGCTATAAGGATGAAAATACTTGGTCTAGTTTATAAAGAGTTGTTCTCAAATAAAACATTCTGTAGGTTTCACAGAACAATCTAAATTTGTTTCCCCTCTAACATACTCACAGCTAATCAATAGACACCTGCATTCTATAAACATAAGCTGTAATTAATGAAAACAAAGATAAATGTGGCCCCTTCTAAATCTTACGTTACTAGTATACTGTTATTGAAGATGAGACAAAAGCACATCTATTTTTTATGACACCTTTGAACAGAGGGGGAAAACCAACACCAATTGTGAATTTCAATTCAAACTTGGTTTTAGATAAAGCAAATTATTGTACATAATATTAATACAATTGGAAAATGAGCCCAAGTTAATTTGATGAAGAAACAGGTCAGTTGTGTGTAGTTACACAGGTGATTACCAGATCTACTGCATTCTATTCATTTAATAGCACATAAATTTTATTCAATAAATTGCCAATTAGTTAGCCATTATGAAAGTTATAACACACAATCTGACATGAAGGAATTGAACCATTTTCATCCTCAGCCTTAGAGTAGGCAGATGCAATGGAGAAGAGAAAGGACAACAGGAAGATAAACTTATGTCTCTGTCTTCCATTCACATGTAGACGTAGAGAAGCCGTCATATTCTCATATATGGCACTAGACTTTGTTGTTTCAAGACAAGAAAACCATTTCAGCTTTCTTAAATGTGAGAGTAATATTATCAGTTTAGAAGCTGCACTTTGGCTTGGGACTGTTGACTTTAGAACACAAAAATTTATATCCTATCATGTTGAAATTGCTATAACAAAAAATACAATCCAGCAAGGAAAATATTTGAGACTCTTGCCAATGCAATATAGTGATAGATATTGTGGAAGCCAAAAGTTAGATAACTCATTATGCCTCAGATCTCGTGGTCTTCTTCATTCTGGTGTTCAGCAGAATCTAAACTAAGCATTCTTAAATCTACATAAACTTTATATTAATTCTGCTTTATAAGGAATATACTCTTCCTAATTTTTTATGTTTATTTAAATCTCCAAATCATGTGGTCAGGCAGGGGATATCTAGTCATTTTTGCTAAATAGTCATTTTTGTTGAAAATTTTGTAACCTTAAAAGTTTCTTGTTATCTATAAATTCATAGAATTTAAACCATGTCCTTGTCTATTCTCTTCCTAAATGATGGTTGATGCAACTCATTGTTTTCCTGGCATCTCCTGCAGAATGGTACCCCTCTATTTCCCAATGTTTTCTTCCTGACTTCTATTGATTCCTGTCTCTTTTTGTTTTGTTTTCTATCAATTTCCATACCTTTCTGTCTCTTTGAGTAGGTTGTTGTCTTTTGGAATGTTCCCACAGAAATACTTATTTTCTGGGGTGTGTGTGTGTGTGTGTGTGTGTCTATGTGTGTATGTGATTGAATTCACTGGGTGGTATGGTAAAATTGGAATGACAGTTAGTATTTTTAGCCCATTATTGACTTGCCGTATGTTTCCCTTCATGTTACTTAGATATTCACAGCTTCACTCTGGATATATGAAAATAAATGATTGGATATAGAATTCCCTGATAAAACTTCATATGCAACCTTCAGATTTAGGAAACTCATTTCCAGGTCATCTAGACTAGCTCTAAAACATATGATCTGGAATATGCAAATGTAATGATAAATAATAATTACTGATGAAATAGCTACTTTGAACAATGTTTCCTGTCTGAAATATAAATCACGATGCTACTGCCATTTATGTAGGTACTATAGTTTGTATAAATAAAAAAGAAATGATATAAAGGCATATGCATACTAAAAGTGTCATAATAAACCATAATTTTGTATGCTAACTTAAAATTATTTTTAAAATGAAGATATTATTTACAAGGCATTTTTTGTAAATAGTTAACTTTAAATGAATATTAAGGCATATTACAAGAGTCTACACATGCAATGATATGAACTTGAAGGTCAGCTGAATATGTGAGTATCCACAAGAAACTGCCTTGGGAAAAACCCAAGTCCATAAGAAACAAGGTCAATAAGGGAAATAAGCTTTCCATAGCTGGAAGTTGTCTGAGTTCTTCTTGCTTAGAGAGCAAAGAACGAGAGAGAGAGAGAGAGAGAGAGAGAGAGAGAGAGAGTGTGTGTGTCTTGGAAAGACTTTAGCTCTTAACAGTGGGGAAGCTGAAAATTCAGGGCTCCGGAATGGGCAGGGGCAGCCTTCTCTGCTTTGTATGCTGTAGTCTGAGAAGCAATACCAGAGGGGACAGTTTGGGTCCCTAACTTGAAAACAAGATAAAGAAGCAAAAAGCCTTCGTGGGAGGAGGTGTGAAACTGAATGAGAGAGCCTCCTTCAGAGTTCCCTGGGGAAAGGATAGAGCGAGCATGCATCAAGTGGCACAGTTGGCTTGGCTCCAACAACCTGAATTGGTTTCACGATTGGTATCCTGGATCATGGTCCTCGATTTAATCTCTTTGACCACAGAAAACATTGGATACTAAACAGGGCTTCCATGTTGTTTTATAACTTTCATTTTAGGGTTTTTGCTGTGAACTGAAAGGTGAAATACATGGTAGAGGAAAGCACATTTTAGTACATGTAACATCACTGCATTCTAGTATTCTGACTGAATTCAATTTGATGAGATAATTAGTGGAATAATTTGTCCTAGTCTTGGTTGTATACAAATTTCCCATTCACGCAGTCCATGAAAACTGCAAACTCACCTCTTTCCTCAGAAACTTGTCAAATTTCCAGTAATCCAGAAGAAAATCCTTATGCAGCGCTTCACCCAGAAAACTTACAGCCTTCTAGAAGTAATAGGGTTTGCTTGCTAATAAAGAAATCCCTTAAGAAACTAGAAGGTTCTAAAACATGCCCTTCAGCAAAGTGACAGTGGTTTGGAGAGTTTGAGAGCAATATTGGGAAATGAAAGAATTTGGTGGCAACATCACAGAGGTGGGGTGTGTCAGGAGCAGCTGTGACAGTACAAGACTGGGCGGACACAGGGACCTTGCTGTCTTATGCAATGAACATAGCACTCTAACAGCATGAAGACCAGTAAGAAGATCTTATGCAGACTGAATAGGCGAGATTTGTAAAGCCCCAGGGTTGATTTGTCCTCCATCCAATTAAGAAGTACCTGGAAGTAGTCTTTTCTTATTTTTTTTAGAAAATAAAAAAAAATTGAAGTTGTAGGTTCCAACATGGCAGTATTCCCCAGTGGGTAAAGGCACTTGCTGCCATGTCCAACAATCCGAGTTTCATCCCCAAAATCCATAATATAGAAAGAGAAGTGGCTTCCTCAAGCTGTCCCCTACACATGCTCAATTGCATGTGTGTAAGAATGTGTCCAGGTATGTGTGTAGTAACATGAAGTACATGAAGAAAGAAGTATAAATTGAGATGAGTTCCCATACTTCAGGAGTAAAAGGATTAACGTCATCAGGGGCTTAAATAGTCGGGTACCTTCTCAGAAGAGCAGCTATACAGCAGGTGAAAGCCTATGCTTTTAAATACTTCAATAAGATGGATATTTCTATAATGATGTTTCAGATAAGAACAAAACTCAAAAACGATGTCAGCTATCTGGCTTTAAGCATCATGATACATAAACTGTGGAATCATGATCCAATCTTCAGTTTCAAGTTGAAATGTTCACTTAACAACACAGGTTCTCATTAGCTATACTTCTCCTCAAAGTATATTTTTAGAACAAAGAATCAAAAAGCCATTCATTCATTCATTCATTCATTCATTCATTCATCCATCCATTCATTCACTCACTCAACAGCTGTATTTTAAGAACCCACTAAACTAAATGGAGTGTTTATCTGAAGTCTGAAGAAACAGCAGCCAGGAAAACGAGTCCTTACTGGTCTCTCATTTAAATGTAGTGGTAGAATGATACATTTCAAAATATTGTAGAGAAGTGTAGAAAGTCAAAGAAAGCAGTGGGGTGGTGGTCAGAGAGTGATGTGGGTACTCTTTTTACAAATGACCAGTAAATACACTTGTGACAAAGTGATATTTAAGTAAAATTTCAAAGTCACCCATGGCAGGAAGACAGTATAATAGCAACTACACAGGGCCCAGGCAAGAACTAATGTGGTTGAGGACTGGGCAGGATAAGGAAGGATGAAAGGCAGAAAATGTACACACAAGGTTGGAGGAGGAGGCAGCGGGGCAGCCCAAGACTGCAGCCAAGGGCTGAGAGAAAATTCAGACACCAAGACCTCTGACTTAAACAGAAGGTCTCAGGTCTTTGCAAAAGTAGTTCCTAATATTTTTAGCCAGTTTTGGCTCTGGTTAACTAGGTACAAAGGCCTTGATGTGTTTTTATAATTACTTTGTAGGTATTGGCAATGAGCCATATTTTCTGTTAAAGAACCAAGAAGAATAACTGTACAATGATTTATTTTTTATGTCTCCATATAAAATCAAATTAATGGTCCCTCTAGTCTAGTGTTTGTTTGAGAGGGTCATTATCTTCGAGGGAAGAGAATTCTCATTTATGATGACTAAGCAAACTGATTAAGGATAAATAACAGGTAAGCTAAAATATGATTTTTAAATGAAATAAAACCAAGCATGTATGGCTTGGCCTCCTTATTTTAAACTTGAAAATCTGTAGACTTTGAAAAGAAAATATTATTTTGTTCCTATTTGGTGCCAAGGTGTGGCCCTCAAGTTCATTTCCACCTGGATCTACCATGCTTTATGGGGCAGAGCAAATCTTCCAATGGGGTGAAAAAGATTTAAATAAAATTCCATTCTGGTAGTATAATGTTAATTAGGAAAATGACAAACAGAAAAGTTAATTTCAGTTTTACATGACCTACTCTGTGTCTTAGCTTCTAGTTCATCCAGAGTGTGTCTTCTGCTTCTCTAGCAGAGCAGGTACTCCACTCAGGGATGCTGACTGAATAGAAATTAAATGAACTGCTCAACTACAAGTGCCCGAGGAATTGTGGAGGTAACTTTCATTAACCTTGATCTTATAGTAGAAAGCCCTTGAATGTCAATGGGGGTCTAGACTCCATTGAGCTTATATTTTTTAATATTCCATGATTAATCAAAAATGGCAATAAAACATTTATCATCAGAGAGTTACATAGAAGTATCTTAAAACTTTGAATGGGATAAACAAATTGAGTCATTAAAAAGGGTTAAAGGTCATTGTTACTAGCATCTTTGAAATTAACTGTTAACTGGTTTTTAAAAAGGAAATTTCAACACAGCAATGTTTTTGATATCCCTGATCAGAAATTATCAGTTTTAAGGTATTTTCCTTTCTAAGTTTTTGAGAATTTTGTACATGTATACAATAAAATGTGACTATATCTTTCCCACAATTTTCCCTCAATTTCCTTATATCTCTATTTTCCATGTTCCCTTCCAATGTCTTTTTTGGTTTTTCTTTTTTTAGCAACCCACCAAACTCAGTGCTGTCCATATACAGGTGGCATCATTCTCTTCCTTTCTGTTGCCATTTTCTTTATAGAAATCATGTGTGGTAATTCAGAGTAGCCTGCCTCTAATCTCAGTATAGCATCTAATTTATGTTTCTCTTTCACCATTATTATGTGTCTAAAAGTAGCTGTGGAATTTTGTACTGCACTGTAAGTTCCTTGCTCTGTGCCCACCGTGACACTAGGAAGGTGAATATTAAATATGTTAAGAGGAATTTCAGAATGGCCTCATCTCTCACCCACCCATCCCTTGCCTTATAGGCTCTTCAAAAACAAGACCTCAGTGACCAGATTGCCAGGGAAGGTCACCACAAACTTCAGAATCACGTATAATAACCGCCATCCCCTGTTGGCTACACAGCAACTTTACACCACATAAGGATTAGGAAAAGGTCTTATACTAAATGTATCCAAGTGCCAGAGGGATAAGAAATGTGAGTGTGAGGCTCTCACTCTGAGGGATGAGTACCCGAGGAGATTGGGCAAGAGTAAGCGAAGAAAGAAGCTTCCCAGAATCGGCCAAGGATAGCCTTACAATCATCTCCAAACCAGACAGTTTTAGTATTTATACCAAGTGATTGATTTTACAAGATCAGCCAGTCAATTTTATTGTCAATGAGTTGGCCACTTTGTGAGGGAAGAAGACAAATGAGAAAGAAAATTAGATGTTTAGATATCAGAGTGGGCAAAATTATTTCGTTAAGAGTTATTGCTTCTTTGGTATTGACAAAAAGCTGTGCTTTATCAATATGGACTGGACATGTGACTGTGTGTACACAGACACTTGTATGGGTAAAATGGAGGAGGAGGAAGAGAGGGAGAGAGTTGCTTGCCCTGTGGCAAGCAGGTCTCAGGTGAAGAAACCTGGCCTTTAATTTTCCTGAAGTGCTATCGCTAACCAAAGGTTAGGATCTTTGTTCAGAAAACAATAATTAGACACCAAAAGAGTAAAATTGTTTTAGATTGGGATGTCTTATTATAAAAATATGGCTTTTTGGTGTGTGTTATGTACTGGTACTTAAGTTTCTTTTACACAGACAGATCTGGAAACAACATGTTAATCTGTAAAAAATGTATATAAGCTGACACAGACAAATTATGGGCTCTTTGCCATTAATATTTTGTAGTAGCCATGGGAACTATCTTCAAAACAAATTTTGAAATATCACGAGGAAGATTTCCCAGTGTTAGCTCTTCCCCTTCGATTCTTGTATAATCCATGGGAAGAAGGAACTGAAACCAACTGCCTAACCCAGGAAGGAGCAAAGATGGCCATGTAGCAGTTTATTCTTCCAAGACTGACAACTGGGGCATCTTAATAATTATTTCAAGTCACAATCACCTTGGTATCAACAGTGGTTTTTCAAAAATCCACAAACATATTGATATTAGCAATTATTTTAAATTTTGCTCTATCAATGCTGGCTTATTTTAAATAATATATAATTCAAAAGCACTGGTAGTCTTAACTGATTAGATGTTATGCATTCTTTCACAATATATAGAACTGGGAAAAATATACCCTCATTAGTTAATTATTGTTGATGTGTTGTGGTTTGATGTTTGTTGATTTAAGGGTTTTCTGTAATCAATCCTAGCTTCACTTTAGGCTTGAAAGGATGCCAGAAATATACTCTGGTGGCCTTGAGTGGGTGACAAGCTTCTGTAAAACATCCTATCTGTCAAACTTCTTCCTGCCCAGGCTAAGTGTTTCCTCGGTACAGAAGGAGTATCCATACTGGAACCAAACTGTTCACAATTGCAGTATCCCTCAGCTGCTATCCACCTGGGGAAATTTTGGGCAAGGAATCTAAATATTCAGTGCTTCTATTCAGGTATCTGTAAAACGAAGATGAAAGTAACAGTACATGATTCAAAGGTTCTTTTGAAAATTAAAGTAATCAACTATACAATGATTAGGAAGGCAATAACATATGCAGTTCTCGATGCTATTATTTCTAACAAATACATGTTCTCAGCAGACACTTGGTGTTGAGGAAACTGTAATTCTTATGATACTGCATTCATCTTCTCTTATGGAAACAGCAGTGAATAAAGTTCAAATTCCTCTGCTCTGGCTTTTTTCTGTCCTGTTTCTAACTCCCCCCCCCCACACACACACACAGGAAGGTGGCTTCCTTGTCATTTATTAAACTTGAATTGAAAAACTCTGTTGTCACCACAAATCACGTCTTCAATGAACACTAGAATTTCTATTTCAGCATTTCTACACAGCTAGATATCTTACATATTCTAAAGTAGAAAGAAAAAGGAAGGTGAAATCATTCATGCCCAGATGTCTGCATCCCCTCATCTTGGTGCCGTTCATCCATATCTGGTCTGTGTCCATAGAGAGCAAACCTCCTTCAGGCCAAGGTACGTTCCTTAAAATGCAGCAACAAATGTAAAAGACAAGAAACATGCTGTTCTATCATAGATGAATGCCAGTCTTCTTCTTCGTGTGCTTTCCTATGGAGCTGACCTTACCTTCCGCAGTCCGGGTGGTAGCTCAGGGTGCAGAACACAGAAACTAACCTCATTCCCACATGGAGCTCAAGCTCAGCCATAACTTAGCATACTTTATTTCATAGAAAAAAATCATCCTATAATTTCTTGTGTTGAGTAAAAATAAATCTTAAGCAAAAATTATTTAAAACATCAAAATGCAAAGATGATATAAATAGAGCTGTAGGGGAAGTAATTCATGGAAACATCAACACATCTAATAACTGACAAATACTTTCTTAGTGAAAAACAAGTTGTATGGTATTATAGCTAATTTTTCATGTTTCAAGGAATTATTGTATGAACTCTGTCTCAAATTATCTATGATTTCAAAGAAGATTTTAAAAAATAATTATAAGGGATTGCTGATAGGAGGAATACTTATAAATTGAAACCATTTTCCAAGAAATCTCCAGTAAAGAAAAAAATGTATACTTATGGGGAGACATTTTTCAGTTAACATTTAAATTTTGAAATCTGTATTTATTAAATGTCATCCTTTGGGCCTTTTCTAATGGAGTATCTGGAAGTCTCTGGCTCTCATTCACTGTTCATGAGGGCTCCACAGAGCTTGTGTCCAGCTTCTCAGAGCAGCATTGAGTCTGACAAAGGGAAAAGGAGGTTGTCTTTCCCTTGATCTGGACGTAATAGCACCTTCGCTGTCTTTTAGCATGGGAGAGAAGAGGGCTGGAGCACATCGTCTGTGTGCCTACCCTTCCATCACTTCGGCATGCAGCATAATATCAATGTTTTACACACGTCAGTCACCTCATTGTCTTTTTACAGTCCTTCCACCTTACAAAAAGGAAACTGAGTCTTTTTGAATTTGATTAATTTCCTCAAGTTCACATCGTGGTAGAACAAGGTGGGAGACAAGAAATGATACTTGGATCTCTAAGCTGCTCCTCTTGAAGCAACAGCATGGAAAGCACACGCTTATGGGACAGCTGGGAGGATTGGACTGAGTCGTCAAATTCCACATCCTCTCTGCTTGCCCGAGCTAAGCATTTTATTGATATATCTCAGAAATGATTAAAACATAAAAATTACATTGTACATTTTATAACTTATAGCTTGTGATTTCTGAGTTGTAAAGGACAATAAATGATAATAATCCCTCTTATTCTACTCCTTAGAATGATTTCGTCTGTTAGGCATTTACTTTGCTAAGCACTTTCCACGTATATCTTTACATTTAAAAAGTGGCCATAAATATTGGTATCTAGAACTCAGATGAAACCGAAACAAATGTTCTACTTTTAAAGTAAAGATATGGACAATAGTTTCTGTTTCGTTCATTCTACCTTTTATTTCAAGACAGATTTCCTATTGTCCAAATCTGGTCCATCCAAGTCTAAAGTAAACCTACAACAAAGAATATGCAGAAGGTGCTGAAATCAGTGCAGTCAGCAGGGCTCAGCAAAGCCAGTGGCACAAAGAACATCTGAGTACTAACCGAAATCCAATTCACTCCTGCGATTATGTTTTTCACCTGCTTGTACCAGGTGGCAAAAGCTGGCTGCATAGAATTTCTCTCAGCACTCAAACAAGCTAGCAGGCCAGCACACAGTCACCCTGGGCTAACAGGGAAAGTAATTCTGCCCTTCCCATTGGTGCAACATTAAGGGAAATGAATCTCATTCTGCTCATATTGGGGAAGTAATTTATCAGATGATTTATTTACAGTGCAGTCTGCATGACAAGTAAACAAATATGTTATTTTTGCCCACTGTAGTCGGATTTTTAAACAAGAGAAAGAGACAGAGTGAGTGTCTTTCTAAGATATGGGAGTAGCTCTGACAACCCCTTTGAAAAATAAAGGGACTCCATTACAAGGAGTTTAGCAAGAACTGATTTACATACTAGAGTAGATCTTTCATGAATGCTGTCAGCATAGAGTGGAAAAGGGGAGGGGAAAGGCTGCAATTGCGCGCTACCACTGTGCATGTTGATGAATCCCCAAGCACATGTTAATTAATGCCCTATTGTGTTTGGCACACTACCAGGGACTGTGATTGTACACGGGCTGATCCTTTAAATGGAAAGTGGCTTAGTCTATATTGAAAAGAAAAAAAGAAGAATTGTATTTGTATAAGCCACAACTATTCCTTAGGAATAAGTGTTTTGCTTTTAGTACAGTTAGGAGAAGAGAACTGCCATCTATCACAATATTTTATCATTACACTCTAAAAAAATACTCAACTCCAGGAAAGTAAGAAAGCACAGAAATGACATTGTTTGTAAGGAAAAAAGTGTAGTTGCTTCCATTGTCTTATATGAACCGTGGTCTAGATTTCACTCAAAAATACTGACAATTAATGCTGGTGTCTGCCATCTTCAGTGGTTGAAGAAGCAGGCTGTACTGCAGCAATTCAAAGGACACCCTCATAATAAACATATGGAATGAGTGGGAGAAAATGTCACCTGACTACAAAGGTAAATGGTGGGGGGAGGGTAGTTTCAAATATCCTGGAATTAAAATAAAGCCTATAAAAATCTAATGTCATACTGGAGTTTTAATTTTGATCATAGGAGAAAAAAGACTTATCATTTTCTCAGCTCTCATTTCTTATTTGTTTTAATGTGCTTTTTACTACTTGTACCGTGAAAAGCTGATAAATATTGGATATGTGAAAGAGTAAAAGGCCTGAAAAAATAAATTGCCTCCTATTATTGCTTCTTATGAATAAAATTGACATATCCAAGAAGCTGCTGCTGTACTCTCATCCAAAAAGATAGTGCAGCCAAACAATTAATTCTCTGAATAATTTTAAATAAAAACAAAATTTGCCTCCGGCTGTTTAAGGACCCACCTTTCCCCTAATCTCCACTGCTTTTGCATAGGAGGATGTCCTTTTCCACTGATGTTCATGCCTTAATGATTTCAGTCTTTTGGGCTTCCTCCTAAGTGGAACTCCCTCCAGATTTCCCTAGTACATGTAAGCTCCATTTAAACTAGTGAGCCTTGGGCTACAAGGACAGCATACACTGGAGACATGGGGGCAGCCCTCCCTTACAAGTGAAACGCTTAGGTTAATGTCTAGATGGCTTACCTGACTTGGAATTCATCCAGTCTAGGCTGCTTTCACTCCTTTGCTTTAACCAGAAGCCAAGCCTGCTTCTAATCATAAATGGGCTTCCCTTTCTTTTCTAATCTGCTAGTCTTTCTGACTCTAGTCTTTGAAATAAAGCTTCAACTCCAGGAGCATTTGCTGTCTTTGGGAGAGCTTCCAGCTACTATTACTCTGTTCTACATTCTTCAAGGAGAGAACAAATAGATGAAGTCCCACCTGTGGGTTTCCCTGTCATTGCTGTCAGAACCACTGCACAATGGTGACATTCTCAGGGCTAAAGTAAGGGAGGTCCTACCGGTCTATTTCAGAGCTCTGAAAGAAGCTAGCAGTTATGATATTGCACAACACGTTACAATAGATGAAGTCACTTTCAAGAAAAGCCAGAGCCTGTACCCTGCCAGTACTTTGTTTAATGAGCCCAAGACAAAAATAACCACATCTAATGGGCAGGGAGGCTTAGAAGAGACAAACGGGTCTTTACAGAGTGCCACTCTGAAATACAACTTAAGTCATACTGGAAAGTGATCTTCAGACTCTCAGTTGGCTTCAAATCATCTTCCTTTGTACAAAGGATTTACTTTTTTGACTGAAACCCAAAAATCTTCAAAAACGAAAGAGCCTTCCAGTCATGCTTTTCCACTTCTGCATCCTCCCTCAGTCTCCTGTGGAATCCTCTCCAGATGCTACAGGGGTAGGGTCAGCCAGTTGGGATGGGAAGCACTGTGATGGTTAAATTTGCTTGTCTTCCTTTAGAGGCACAGTGAAGGGCAAGGAAGCACAGGGTTAAACACGGGTGCTTTTTCTTATATCCATATCTCTTGGTGCCTTAACATGCTTCTCCAGCTCCTTATGTAATTCCATTTTTACCTTTGACTTGTTCCATAAACTTGACCTTGTTTTCTGAAGTCATAGTTCTTCCATGAGTGCCACAGCTCTGTTCCTGGACTGGGTAGCTGCAGTTACTATAGCATCTACCTATAACAAGTAGATTTGCTTTTATGGACACTCAGGTTATGGCAATTATTTAACTTGAAGGTTATGAGTGAAGAGTAAAGCTCACCTGAAACTTTACCTTATTGTTTCAGGACTTCCTCCTCTGCTCTTGACCTCAATTGCTTTTCAGTTCTTATATTGCCCACTGCTGCTATGAGTGTGCATTTTTCTGAGGAGGCATGTGCTCCTTGATGTTAGGGAACAGGTCTCATTTATTTCTCCCATTGTCCACAATTCTTGGAAATAATAATAATAAATAATAATAAATAATATTTAGTGAATCGCCCTGTTTTAGGCTCTGTGCTGCAAGGCATTCACAATGTTTATCTTAACCCTTTCCAGAATCCTCTGAAGTGGCCGTTATTATTCATGTGCTATCTGTGAGGATGCCAAATCTTAGAAGAATCAGAAATTTGTCTAAATTTACTTAGTTCACATTTGTGAAAACAAGGTTCTAAATCAGGGCTGTCTAACTTCTGAAATTCTTAATCACAGTGTGGAGCTTTTAGTAATTTGGTTGAATGAGTAAATTGGAATAAACTGCTAAAATAGCAAGCCACATTCAATAACTCAAATAAAAGTATTACATTTCCAACGTTTTTGAGTATCAAAATTATCCTGGAAAAGACCTTTTCCTCAGATTGTCTTATACTTAGGGATTTTCTCACACTTAGCCTTGGCATATAAACTACCTCAAATTAAAGATTCAAATAAATTAGATTCCATCATTGATGTTAGACAGAGAATAGAAAATAGAAAAAATATTGGTGCCTGATACAGAGTAAACACCCATAATCATTGTATGAAGGATATTGAATTGATGAACTATCCAATCAATGAACATTGAAAAACAGCCTTTATTGTAGCTGCTTTAGGCTAATATACAGTAACTCTTACAAAATATCTGTTTTCTAACTGACCACAAACCATTGTAAGCATGCAAATGCACACAAAACAACCATGAGAATTCCAAGAATATATGCTTCATAGAAATCCGCGAGCCAGTAGTCAAGGATGTATTTTGTTTATAATGGAGATGGCTAATTCTCCTCCACTGTCATTATGAGGCTAAATAAAATGCATCTTGTGTGTATAGATAACGACACATACTTATTCCTCCTGTGGGTATTTTTCTAACTTACTCTTTGAAGAGGTGCTAATAAAAAATCTTTTTGAGACTACACTTTCTCTAAGGTCTTTAGTTCCTGTTAATAGATCACAAACATTAGAAATTACATGTAATTTTCTGAGAATTCCTCAGTTTCCTTACAGAGAACAATGACGAGTTACTATATGGTATTCCTTACCTTATCTCCAGAGAAATTAAATATCAGATGCAAGATAAAACACAATAAAAGGGATTTTATTTGGTTTATAAATTTGAAAGTCCAAGCGCTTTACCTCAACTCTAACATTGGGTTTCCCATCCATCATAGCAAGGTAGACTAGCAGAAGAAATGGCTGACTCCAGAATCAAGCTATGCTTTGCACCAACCTGCTATGCTTTGCTCTTCTTTCTTTCTTTCTTTCTTTCTTTCTTTCTTTCTTTCTTTCTTTCTTTCTTTCTTTCTTTCTTTCTTTTTGTCTTTTTTTTTTTTTTTGGTTTTTCGAGACAGGGTTTCTCTGTGTAGTCCTGGCTGTCCTGGAACTCACTCTGTAGACCAGGCTGGCCTCAAACTCAGAAATCCTCCTGCCTCTGCCTCCCAAGTGCTGGGACTAAAGGCGTGCACCACCACTGTCCAGCTTAACCTGCTCTTTCAAGAATTAATTCACTCCATGATACCACCATTAACCACAAACCAAATTATGTTCCCTTGTCCAGCTATCTCCCAGTAAGACCTACATCTTAAATGTTCAACTGTCTTTCAAAATTGCCACTGCAAGGATCAATAGAAACCTTGAGGGGGGCCGCATACTCAAACTACATTCAAACATACAAAGATATTCTCAAGGGAGGGAAATTTGTATGCTTCCCCGAGGCTTCATAAGTTTTAGGGTTGAAAGGGAAATTGTAGATTCTAGTGGCACTTAGAAGTCTGAACTTGACCTACAGGCATACGAACTTGTCAAGATGGAGTTCATGATTTGGAACTGCAACAATCTTCAGGGATCAAAAGAGGCTTAGATTCTCAATCTCTAGATCTTTAAACTTTTCTCTAAACACTTTTCCCCTTACCCTGATGGGAATCTGACCCTTCCTGATAGGGATGCTGTCTGCCAGCTTCCTTTGGTAGTTTCTGGGCTTTTGTTTTTTGTTTCTTCCCCCACAACCTTCATATTGCTGGGCCTGGGAGAGGTATCGGTCCTGATCTTCCATTGTCTCTACAGTTGACTCTGTTACCTGCCACGATCACCGTGTACTAAACCCGCTAGCTACTTTTATTCCTGTCTCATTAACATTTAACCACACGTTCACCTTGATCTTCATCTGTCTCCCAGAGTACAGCCATCTCCTGATTTTCTTTCACGTCAGTGGTTATTCTTCATATTTTCTTCTGGTTCCTCAACAAGCTCAGAAAACTAAATATCAGCAACACCCACAAATCAGCTTCTAACATTTTATTTAAGTCCATGAGGTTTATCTTTTTGGTCTCACACTTTGAAATGCTATCTACATGTTGATCTTCCAAGTTTACATTTCTAGACTTTTTTGATTTCTGCATCCATACAGTTAATTTTCACACAGTTATGACAACTCAACATTTCCAGTTTGAGGTGTAGAAGAGCTCTTCAGTTTAGTAGTCCACATTCAGCCTTCCATGCCCCAAATCTGCACCCCTCTCAATGAATCAAGCCCTAAAACTACAAGTGACCTTGGGTTCTTTTTTGTTTTTGTACTCCACACTATTTAACACACTGTGCTGTTTATTTAACACACTAGAAGATCCTGCCAACTGTACTAGGAGGTATACTCAGAAAGGATTACTTCCACCACGTACCTTTACTGCTGTTATCCTGGACAGATTACAATGCTCAGTAACACTGCTATAACCATTTCCTGCTGGTATTGTGCGTTCCTTGCCATTTCTCTCTAGTTTTAGAACAACAGTTAAATAGTCTTCAAAGTAACAGTCAAAACCCTGTAACTCCTGTGTCTAAACCCCACCATTTCTTTCTACCTGAGGACTGTCCCTGGGACTCACAGCCCTTGGCATGTCTTTGCTGCCTCTCAGTCACTGTTCAAGTACCATCCCTCACAAGAAGATCAACCATAACCTACACCCCTGGGGAATTTTTCAATTATCTTCCTACTTGTAACATTTTTACATGTCTCTACTTTTCTCATTACTTCTATTCCTTTTAGTATATGGTTGGGGCTTATTTATTTATTTATTTATTTATTTATTTATTTTCTATTGCTTGTTGCTATCTCCTGTGCTGACATGACAGTTTCACATGATCACAGATTTTTTTGTTGTTCTTTAAAGACTGTTTTAGATTTAGTTTTATTTTTTAATTTTATGTGTATGTGTGTGTCCATAATTATATGTGTATGCACGATATGGGCACAGGAACCAGTAGAGGTAAAAAGATGTCACATCTTTCAGAACTGGAGTTACAGTTTTGGGGAAACTGGGAAGCGAATCTGGATCCCTCAGTGAAAATGTGCTTGAAAACTGAGTCGTCTCTACACTCTCAAAAGCACATGAATTGTTTCTTTCCTTCTCTTCAATCTACTCAAGAATCCCCAAAACTACTAGTAATATTTTATACTTATAATAATAATTGTTCAATAAATGTTTGATTGGTATAGTATTTTACAGGACATATCATGCCTTAGGGAATTTATGCCCTTAATGCTATTCTTTACTATGGACTAGATAATAATTATTTTTTATTATTTCAACAAGGAATGTGAGGCCAGAGAATTTTTTATACCTCCTGAATTAGTTTAATGATAATAATTATGATCATTAATAATCATAATTATTAATTATTATATTATAAATATTATAATATTATATAAATATTATATTAATAATTGATAATAATAACACTACTACTAATAATAATAATATTTTGTTTCATCTTGGTTACCTCATCAGTATCCTCAAAGATTTTGCTTAATCTGTAGCCAAAAACGTTTACTGGGATGTTACTGTAGTTTGTTGATAATTGTGCAGAAGCATAAAACACAGGTCAGAATCTGGGTGACCAGTTACTACACTAAAAGGATAAACCTGGGCCTTGACTCATAAAAACCAAACATATATTTTTCATTTAGCAGCAAATTTCCGTAGAGCCTATGCCAGTCAATTCTTTTTGAGCCACAGTCACTTGCATCTTGCAATTGGTTTGACATGTTCAGATCAGTTCTTTGATCTCTGAATAATTCTGAGATGACACCTTACAAGGTGACTAATTTTATTAAGATCAGATTTTGGTAATTTGCCAGCATTTACTCACTTGATTGGAATAGCAAAGGTCTTTTGGTATTTCTGATCATAGAATTTAATACTGTGATGATCACGGATTGCAATTAAATGTGTTAAGCATATTTAAGGACCAGCTTTGCTGTTGGTGACAAAAGGCAACCTCACCATTAGTTGCCAAGCCTATCTTGGAAAAACTCTCTCATTAGAGAGTTGTAGCCTCCCTTCTCTGAGCTGTAGCCAGAACCTTACTCTTGACTTCAGTCAGGAAAGAATTCATGCTCTATAAAGCTTGCTTACCTGCTATTGAAGATAGTTCAGATCACAAATACTCTTCACATTTTTTTAATTGGTTATTTTATTTATTTACATTCCAAGTGTTGTCCCCTTCTTGGTCTCCCCTCCACAATTCCCTATTCCATCCCCCTTTCCTGTTGCCTCTAAGAGATGCCCCCCCATCTACCCACTTCTCGCTTCACCACTCTAGCATCCACTAAGCTGGGGCATCAAGCCTCCACAGGACCAAAGACCTCTCCTTCCATTGATGCCTGATAAGGCCATCCTCTGCTACATCTGTATCTGGAGTCCTGGATCTCTCCAGGTTTACTCTTTGGTTGGTGGTTTAGTTCCTGGGAGCTCTGTGGGGGTCTGATATTGTTGTTCTTCCTATGAGGTTGCAATATTTTTAATTTTTAAGAAATGTTATTTGTATTCCTGGATAGCTGTTAATTTCTTGATTTTTTTTTGTTAGTCATTGACTTAAATACTTCTTGTTAGAAACCTGTTATTTCTGACCAGAGAGAACAGGTGGCTTGATCACCCCACTCCCACCCCCTGTAACTGAGACTGTGGTTAAAGTATTAACGGTTACTGTAATTGTTGCTGGGTTGCAGAAGAAGTGTTTTTATGCTTATGGCGATGGCAGAACTGCACAGGCCATAGTTCTTTCAAGTTTCAACAACACCAAGAGAGAACTGTGCTTAAGGACATTTGCAGGCCAAGAGATTACAACTCAGAGGGATGGAGAAAGTCTGCTAAGGTCTGAGCTATAGAAAGGTGAGGGAGGATCTGAAGCCATATCTCAGATTGCCTTAAAGCTCCTGGGATAGATGTGTTGAGCTCTTTTATTTACAATCATGCAAACAAACAAGAACAAAACAAAGCAAAAGCACAAAGAAAAGGGAGATTAGCATGAGATTACCTCACAGACGGAAAAAAAAAACAAGACTGGAAAGATCCTGAGCCAACTATACAGGGCTTTGGGAGTCAGGCTAGATGAGTGATTAGCAATCAGGAAAATGACTTAGTTTGTGGCAGTTAAAATGAGTGAGTATGCTGGACGAGAGCATGAGGACATTGTGACCACTTGGTTTGACCACCATGGTGTGCAGATACTCTCTAAACTTATTTCTCATATTTGTCCTAGCTATATATAGGGTGATAAATTACAAAGGAAGCAAATCAAACAAGCAAACAAGGAACAACCAAAAAGTATAGGCTTTTGTCTCCACCATGCCCTTGGTCTCTTTCTTTTCCAACTTCCTTTTCTGATTGTCTGTTCTCCACTGACGTTTCCACACTGAGACCTGCTACTACTCACCCAGGACATCTCATTGTTAGGATTTTTCATCATGAGAGCCAAACATCAAGACATGACCACTAGTGTCCCCAAATCCTTGTCCTTTGTTAAGAAAATGATGTCCGGGTGAATTTGAGTCATGTCGGCTTAGTCCTGGTCTAACCTCACTTCACAAATAACTCTCTCAAGTATTCTGTTTCTGACTATCTCCCAAAGAAAGCAGAAACACAGCTCCAAATCACTTGTGTGAACCTGATATCTTTATTGGTTTAGAGGAATTCCACACTTTCTCTATATTTTATTTGATTATTTTTGAGTTATTATTGTGGTTGTTGTTGTTGTTGTTGTTGTTGGTGGTGGTGGTGGTGGTGATGGTGGTAGTGGTGATGGTGGTGGTGGTGGTGATGGTGGTGATAGTGCTGGTGGTGATGGTGGTGATGGTGGTGGTGGTGATGGTGGTGATGGTGGTGGTGGTGATGGTGGTGGTGGTGTTGGTGTTGGTGGTGGTGGTGGTGTTTTCAGTGTTATCAAAGGGTTTTAGATGAAGCCCATGCTGTTCTGTAAGTCAGGATCCTAACACTGCTCAGTTTCTTAGTTTCTGACTCCATAAGTTATAATATTTGCTTAGGTCCTAATGCATTTAATTTGCAATCCTTATTTAAGATAAAATTAATGTTAATAAAATTTAATAGTAGTTTAAGATACCTTTAGGAATATGTACATAAATTCATCATATAATAAATTTAATTTTAAATCTCATGTCTTTCCTTTAAAGTCATGCACCATTCCTCTTACTCATGTACACTTGAAATGTTCATTGATAATTTAGCAGTCTTTTTTCTCTAAAGTTGTTATGAATTTCACAGCATCCTTTCTGGGGAAAGACTTTTCTTAGCACATAGACTTGGACATTAATCTGTCATTGATAGTTTGGTGGTTTCAAAAGTAAAGTTAACTGCAACCTTTGTAGTACTGTACACACCGTCTTATCTTTGTGTCTGTAACAGTCAGCTCTAACAACATAGGTGGTCCTGGGTAACTGTCACCATCAAAGGAATGCATACAAAGCATAGACTTTAACTCAGTGTAAGTATATAGTTGTTGAACCCAATACTCAAGTGATCGATATTAGCATATACACATGTCTTTTCAATCGAACTCTCCTTTAACAGAAGAAATCCAAAGGAGACACGATCCTAGTAAGTGCTTAGGACAGGAAAATAATTTGAACCTAAAAATATAAAAGCAAGTTGTTTGTTTGTTTGTTTGTTTGTTTGTTTTAAAAAAAAGTCTTGAAACAAGAAACCCAGTTAGGATTATTTATTGCAGACATATTTTGAGTAAGAAAAGAGAATATAGTATGCTTAACCCAAGGGAAATTTCTCTGTGTAAATAGTTATCACTCTATTGAGGTCTTTTAAAATTTATTTCTTGTTTTCCTTAGTCAAATTACTAAGAGGCAGATTTGAATATTGACACAAAAGTCACATTTTATCACTTTAATGACTTTTTTGCTATGAAACTGAAGGGTCTAGTTCTTCATGTAGAACAATTTATTTGTCCTTGAAAAAAATCTAAATTAATTCTAAGTACTTCTAATACCGGCATCAGAGGAAAAGCTAGTCTAGTTACTAGCAAAGTCACAAATTTGCTAGAACTGTTTTAATAAACTTCTGATAACTATCGGGTTTATTAAAGCCATTTAAGGATAGGATATTTGTATATTATGTGACAAAAAAGCAAATTCTTGAACATATCAAAACTAAATCTTAAAGCTAGAAAAAGAAAAAGCTACTGACAGGGCAGGGTGTGTGTGGTATGTCCAAGTCTCCCAAGACTTGAGTCGTTGTTAATGTTTTTCACTGGCATCTACTTTTAAAGAGCCCAATATAACCTAAATAGCTATGATTTTTTAGCTAGTTTATAGAAGGAATAGGAAGTCTTCTTTTATTGTTTCAGCAACCCTTCAATATTGCGACTAACATCTCTAATTTTCTGATAAGTCAGTAATTATAAACTTCTATCTTGAGATGGAATCACTTGCCAAACATCACTTTATAAAGTCAACAATCTAATACAAGGTCTTTCTTTTGGAGGCTGATCTACTTATTAACTGTAAAAAAATCTCAGGCAAGTCCATAGAGTTGTATACAAAATGAAAATGTAGTTTCACTATTATATAGATAAAGTCCAGTATGTAAAATTTAGAGCTGTATGCATCATTGGAATTTTTTAATCTATAGGAAACCAAAGAATAACTAATTCACCTAACTCAGTCATAAATGAGAAAATTAAGAATGGAGAGACAAGCATTTTTACAGATGGATAATTGTACAATTGGGACAGAGCCCAGGGTCTGCCTCAAACTCCTGTGTTTACTATTTTATGTGCACTTGGAAAATGTGGCAAAGTGAAAACCTGTTGAGAGAGTCAGAAACTACCATTGAGAGATGAAGCATTCAAAATGTTAAAGACAGCAGATTTCAAACTAAGACTGTCTAATTGTGGCTGATTTCCATAGGGCTAGTAACAATATTAGTTTTCCAATAAGTCTTAGGAGAGACAAACCACAAAAATATAGCCTCTTCATTTGGCTGTGAAATCAGTTACTTTTTAAATTCTGCTATGTCCTGCAAGTGAAATGTTCATTTTATTAGGCAAAATGGGGAGGAAAACAATCGTGAGTAAAAATTCTCATCTCCACTGACTTTTATTTTCTCCTCTCTGGGAATCTTTTCACTGAATTATTTTAGGAGAAACTGTTTAAGCAAACAGAAAGACGTCTACAGTATATTTAGCCATTTCCATATAGCAAGTTTAACTTATTTTCCTGGAGAGAATGAGGTGGCTATAAATACTTTTACCACTTGATCCTGTAACCTTAAATGAGGGCAAAACTCCCCTTGGCACTAACAAGAATTTTGCCTGTGAATAGTTACAGAATTGACTCCCGGACGATTAAGAAGCAATTTGATTCTTTCCCAAGAGATAGAAAATCCTGCACAATTTTCAGATGGAATACACACACCAGCATCTTGTCCATATTCCTAATAATAACAAGAACGAAAGGGGAGAAAAGCCAGGAATTTTTGCAGGCTTTAGCAGGCTTGCTTCAAAAGCCTGTCAGCTAAACAAATAAAGTGAAACACTCGGAGGAAGAGCCAGGAAATTAACTGCTGTGGGCTATAGCTAATGAGTGGTCTGTTGCAAAGGAAGTTGTGGTCATGGAACTGTATACATAGAATGAGAAAAAATTAACACTATCAAATAGATTCTTATTTAATTCTGAAGTTTATTGCTTTCTGGGTGGATCTGCCTCCCACCAGCTACTGAAATCTCCCCCTACCTCTATACCCGCACCCCCAAATAAGATGAGTGAGATCAATCAAACGAAGGGAACTTTGAAGCATGGTTAGGCTGCTGGGTAAATGCATGCAAAATATGTCTGAGACTTCATTAAAAAGCGCCTACCCGACACCTTGGGTAAAATCCACAGTAGCTTGGCATTGCCGCCTCATTAGTAGCAAAATGAAGTGGTCATTCCCTGAAGAGTGCCCCTGCTATACTCTGACCATTCCCACGAGTGGCTTTCTCATGCTGAGTGATTTAAAGCTTGCGTCTATAGATCCTCTCAGCTTCAGCTAGGCAAGGATCTACTTGCTTTAAGCAGTGGTGGCTCAAACCAGGACAATGTGTCAATCCAAGACTGAGTTTGAATTGACAGCCCTAATTACAAGTTCTCTGAGAACTACTTCTTGCTCTTTTTCAAAAACTTGGAAACAAATGAATTATCATCAACTTATGTGGAACAAACAAAACCACAAAACAACAACAATACCACTTAAACTGTTCTTCCCAATAAATGCCTCTTTAGCTAGGTTGAGAGTTGAGGACAGTCCGCAGAAAAAGGCGTTCTTGACAGAAATCTCTTATCCCTCTACCAGACACCACATTGAGTTAACCAGGGAGCATGCAGGAGCTGGACCTCTACACATCTGTAGCAAACATGAGGCTTGATGTTCAGGTGGTCCCGATGACAAGTGGAGTGGGGGCTCTCTCAGTCTCTGTTCCCTGCCATTGAATCCCTTTTCCTCCTACCTGGACTGCTTGGATGGGCCTCACTGGGAGAGGGATATCTAGTCTTGATGGGACTAGATGCCCTAGGTCAGAGTCATACCGAAGGCAGGCCACCCCTTTCTTGAGGAGAAGGGGTGGGGGTAGTTGGGGAAGGGATTTGTAAGAGTGGCGCTTGGAAGAGAGGGAAGAGGAGGCTGTAAATAAAAAAAAAATAAAAAATAAAAAACAAACTACTAAGCTCTCAGGACTGTGCAAGACTTCTGCCTGTATACTCATGATGATTACTCTTATCAGCAAAGTAAAATTTGAGGTTGATCCAAAAACTTTTTAACAAAATTGACAAAAATGTCATGGATGAAACCCATGAAAGTCTGAGGGCTGCTTTTGTCAAGCTTTCCCAGTGGGGAACAGCAGCAGAACAAGAATGACAACTTTTATCCATTTCATTCTATTTGACCATTTACTCCTAAGCCTCTCTTTGTCATTATGGTTCCAAGTAGCAAATAATGACATTTCAAAAAAACTCTAAGTAAAGAGTGTAGACACTGTGAGACTCTGCAGTAGATTGGATTCAACAGAAAGTAATGTGAGCAGTTATCTTAGTTACAGTCTTTAGAGCTCAAGCATTAACCTTCATGAAAGATTCGTTGTTGGACAGGAACAGCATGCTATCAATAAACGTTAAGATGCTTATGCTTGTTTGTTGCCCCCAAATAAGCCTTTAGGAAATATAATTTATTCTGAAAGGGACATACTGGACCTAAACAAACATGATTTAGTTCATACTATTAATTTCAAGTCAAATCTTCTCACAGTAAACACTGATCTCCTAAGAACAAATAAAACATCAGAACCATGTTAGTGCAGGGGAATTATCAGATTACATGCTGTTGAAGGATGAATACTTATTTCCTATAGCTATTATTAATATCTATATATTTTAATAATTTGTTCTTGTGTGCATGTATTTATTGTGATTTTATAAAAAGTACAGTAAAATTATTGCCTAGGCTAAATGTCCCCAAAAAACCAGTCATTACTAAATGCCATGCATAGACAAGTTAAATGGGCCAACTACATTCTTAATTGTCATTCTGAAATTTATATTTTCCGAAACATACCAAATCTTGGTGGTTTTTATCTTCAGCTGCTATTTCACAGTATTTCTATGATTTGTGTGTGTATGTGTGTGTGTGTGTTTAAATCTAGAGTTTTCCATATGAAAGAATATACTTTCCAATAAATAATAAAGATCTCATAGTTAATTAAATGTATGAAACAATTCAAGGAACAAAATTATGCAGTTTTCTGCTTGACCCTTAGAACTTCCAGTATTTTAAAATGTATTCATATTATGCTAGAGATATAATAGAGAAGCATAATATATAATACTAGGTGCAATATTTTGTCCTAAAAGAAAGAGATGTATCAAGTTGCATTGTCGCTGGTTAAGATCTAGAGGTACATATGTTGAGATTCATTAACTACCCTAAATATCAGTGCTATTTAGATTCTCCATCACCTGTATCCTATATTATATGCCCCAGAGAAAACACAGTACACTAGGATGCACTAATTCTGTACTGCATATATTTTTTCACAAGCATAAGTTCTGTATTATTTGCTGTTTTGTCTGTGGATCTTGCCTCCTAGCTGGACTATTGTACTTGGTCTTGTGAATCATATCTTGCACTGTCTTATATGGCACACCATCTGGAAGTTGGTGAACATAGTGAATAATAGCACGCAGCTTTGGTTACCCATCCTGAAATTAAGTTCTTCATGTTTTAATGACATTGTAATACCAGAATCTGATGAGATTATCAGCTTACATTCAGTAGAATATTCTCTGGTAGTATTTTATGTCAAATATACCTTTATTTTTATGAAGAATTAATATGAGTACTTCATACATACAATTATCATGGTAAAACTAAGATTTGAAGTTTTGAAAATTATATATATATAATATATAATATATATTATAATATATACATTTATATACATATAGATTATATATATATGTACCAGATATTTGTTTTCAAATCCCATAAGCCAGTATACAAAAAAAGTCCAAATCCAGACAGACTATTACTTTGGTCTATTTATTTAGGCCATTACCAATGAAGTTCTTAATGAGACTCAGCAACTTTTTGTTATTGATCCTGCAAGTAATGCTGAAATTGTTAATTTATAAAGTATCCAGACTCCGTATTCCCACAGGTGGAGCTTACAGGAGTGAAGCCAGCTTCGAAGCTCCCTGGTCTGTGTCTTCCTAGCATGCTGCCCTTACAAGCACAGATTCTAGTATCTTTTTCACTAAAAGAAGAATGGTTGTATGCTCTTGTTTAATGTGCAGCTTATTTGTTACATTCCTTCATTCTTATAGGAATACTGAAGGCTTACTTAAATTTAGAACTTTTGCATGGATATTCAAAATTAAGAAAACAAAAAAAATACCCGTTTAAGCTCAGAAATCTGTTTAACATTCTATGCCTACAGTGTGAGGTGATAAATCGTGGTGCGGGGAGGTGGGGATTCCCCTGCTATGGCTTTTAGGCTACCTCAAATTTGGTGCTTGTGCCTACAATTCTAGTTATTCAGAAGACTGAGGCAGGAGGACTACTTGAGTCTGAGTGCATGAAGCAATCCTCAGCAACATAGCCAGCTGCCCAAACAACAACAACACCTTCCTACTCAAACAACAAGAAAAACCTCCAAGTGTTGTTTCTTCTGATTTTCTGGTGAGAAGACTGCATATATAGAAGAAAAAAGTCTTCAGAGTGATTAGCTTTATGCTGAATTTTAAAAAAATTACCAACCTATCACATACTTAAAGAAAAACATGACTTTTTTATTTATTGGTTATGTTATTTCTTTACATTTGAAATGTTATTCCCCTTCCCAGTTAAACCCCCTATCCCATCCCCCACCCTGTCCCCTTGCTTCTAAAGGGTGCTCTCCTACCCAACCTCCCGCTCTTGCCTAAGGGCCCTAGCATTCCCCTACACTGGGTTATCAAGCCTCCAAAGGACCAAGGGGCTCCCTTCCCATTAATGCCAGACAAGATAAACCTCTGGTAGATATGCAGCTGGAGCCATGGGTCCCTCCATGTGTACTCTTTGGTTGGTGGTTTAGTTGCTGGGAGCAATAGACTGTGTTTTATTTGTTTTTTTCGGGAATCTACCACTGTACAGTTATAGATTCTCAGAGCCAAACTGATTTACTTAGGGAAACCTGGAAATAACTTAGTATCTTAAATGAGCAAGTGAATGAACCAGAGAAGCAAACTATTTTTTGGTTATTCAGAAGACACGTATCTTAGATTGTTGTGAACACGTGCCTTAGGTGATTTTGCCAAGTCCCCACCTAAAGGGAGAAAACAGGATAAAATTATTTAACAATATTCTTTATTATGTTAACTTAATTATGTTAGTTTATTTGAGTATAGGTTTTTGAAAATCCCTCTTTTTTTTTTTTTTAAGAAACAAGAAAAGTCACCTCTCTCTATAGGATTTGGGTCCAAAGAGAAAGGTCGAAAAAGAGTGGGAATGAGATTTCAAAGTCAAGGAGCTGCCTGCACATACCTATCAAGGTTTCAACTCCAATCCTGTCCTCTCCTGGACACCATTAGGAGAACCATCAAAATTGAATTCAACGGCTATGTATTATGCATGACTGCGCTGTTTGCTGCACTGCGTTCGGCCGTGCCATTCAGTTCACCTAGATGAAATCAGGCAAAGGAGGTAAATTAAGTCTACGTTCAGAATGCCAGACTGCTGACTCTTATGAAAATTGATTTACTAGTTTATCTAATGTTTTAAAAACTCATTTTATTAAGTTGTAAATCATATCATTCAGGACCACTACATCAGAAGGTAAAATTAATGATCGAGATAAGGACATTAAAAAAAAAACACAGCATGGTTACATGACAACATGAAAAAAATTGATGAATAGCGGCTTAGGAGCAGTGACACAGGGTTCAGATTTAAATAGAATGGTGAAGGGCATCATCTTATGGAGCAGATGGGATAAGGATAAGTTCATATTGACACCTGGTTTGATGTCATCATGGGTGATGTGGACCAATGATACAGCGAGGAATTGCCATGTGTAATTTTGAGGACCCGAGAAATGAAAATTTGAGGTTTTCCGTGAAAAAATGGGGTTCATTTTCTTTACCAGATAGGAAAACCAAACAAAACATAACCCTGTTTAGTAATTCTTAAATGTAAAGTTGTTGGGTTTTTTTTTCTTTCCTTTTCTTAGAAGTTGTCTAAAAGGAAAGCAAATTTGATGACAAGGATATGGGGTCATGTTTGCTATAGAAATTAGGTGACAAGTTTGTGACTAGAAGTTTTATGTCAATAAGGTTTTACCAGATTGAGAGGAAAAGCTTTATAAAGATACAAGGTCTCCATTGGGAATCTGAGTTCCTTTCAAGTGGCAATGCTTCCCACAGTTCAGTATGCCACTGTTAATATACCTCAAGGAAGACATGATTTAAACAGAAGACAAAAAGAGTTTTAATTTTATGTAATGAGAAATTTGAGAAACAGAAGGCTGAGCTTCCCATGTGAGATTCTAGATGAAAAGGAGGAGGCTACCTCAACATACTGACTAGTGCATATCATTAGCTCTTCGAACCATGCCCTGATTCCATCCAGTTTAAGGTAGCAGCTTCTAGCCATTGGGCATCAGATTTCCCTGCACCTGAAGAGGGCTTCCACCACAACCAGCTAACTACACGCCACCACTCCTGAACCTGAAACAAAAGCACACAGATGGTAGCTGGCCTCAGTTTGAAAGCCTTACATCCTGTATCCCTGAGTCAAAGAGTGCTGATGAAGATCAGATTGTACAATCCTGTAAGTGTAGAAAATAATAAAGAGAAGTTGTCCCCCTCTAATCACCTAATGACAAAGCTAGAGAGCTTCAGCTCTCCCGGGGTTAATAAGCCTGCTCACAACAAACAGCAGCCATTTGCCCTATTTCATTTTCAAGGAAGGGATGATGTTTGTATGTCAAGAAAGGAAAATATCTCTTTTCAGGGGGAAAAGGTATTCTATTAATTCACTAAACTAAATTTCAAAAGATAACTATATCTTAATTATGTGAAAATCAGCAAAAACAAAACTCCGTAAAAGGAAAATAGTATTGAAACCATCACAGTGTCAAAAACAAAACCAATCTACATGTTTGGCAGTGAAAACGGAAAGATGCTAATCTTGAGAATTGTGTATGTGAGTCAGGCTTCCTGCTTGATTTGAAATGAACACATTTAAGGGCCGGTGCATGTGCCTCTCTACTGGTTTATGAGTGAGACTGAGGCAAGTGTGCACTTGCCCAAGAAAAGTAGACCTCTCCAGAACTCTCCTCTGACCATTTGAAGATTCACACTCACAGCATGAAATAATCAGGTCTCTGCTCATAAAATAACCACACTTTTATTTCTTTATTTCCTTAGAATTAAAAATTGATTTTTAATGATGAGCAAACATTTTTACCTTCAAAATGGAAATGAGGTTTATAAACCTTTTGTTTCTTTCGGTGATACACCTGGCTCCTCCTTAGTATTCTGCAGTGACATTTGAGATGCTCGGTACTCTAGCACCTCAGTATTTAATTGAAGACAAAGAAACATGCTCAAGTCCTGCAACTGTCTCAAGAGGGGTAGGCAGTGGTAAACAAGTATCGAGCATAGCTTAACTTTCCTTCAATTCAAGGATTAGGGACATATGAAAAGCAGAAATGTAGAAAAGAAAACTAGAAAATGATATAGGTATATGGCATGTTTGGCTCACATATACAGTTCTATTACTTAGGAAGCTGGGCCAGCCAGGATGATCAGAAGTTTGAAACCAATTTGGTCAACATAGAGATGCCATTTCTCAAAATGAAAAATAAAATTGAGTATGTTAAATACGGTGCCAAATCCCAATAAAGTATAAATACAAAGAATGCCTATGTGGGGGCAGGGACCTGTGACAGCACGGTGAAGCTGCATTGACCTTGCACAGCTCTTGACTTCTGCATTAAGATCTGTACTTACTAAACCCTTCTGAACTTATTCAGAATCTCATTGTTTACAGGTTGGCCTTACATAATAAATTCACACATCTGGGTAAATGTAAAGTTCTTATTTTATTTTTTAAATTTTAATAAATAATAAAGCACAAAAGTTAAAGCAGTTTTTTATTCTCCTTTACTTATTCTCAGTAACCATTTATTGATGCCCATGATGTGTGAATGGAAAAAGACAAGTGACCCTGAGTAATAAATCAGAAATGGAGAATACTCTACACAGAGACCTGTGTAGCTAGTCTTCTGAAGATGGATATCACTGACTACATCATCCTAGAAATGAAGCTGATGACTTAGAGTTGTAAGAAAGATCTGAGACCACTCATGGACCTTTGGGTTGTAGGAGCATGGATTGTTAGCAGGAGCTGACCCTCTAGTATGCCTTGCATTACAAAGAAGAATGAACAAATATAATGTGCTTTTCATAGCTTTAGTAATAAAAACTAAATGTTCAACAAAAATATAAAACAAAATTATTTATTGATGTAAATCTTATTCCCTCTACTTTTTCTTCCTGTTAGTACAGAGTGTCATAGTATAAGTAGTCTACCTTGGAATTTGTGGTCACTTTACTTCTTAATATGTGACTTTCTTCCTTCTAGAAGACCTTCCTTGAAGAGTGAAGGATGCTGTCTTAACTGTTCTTTCAGCTACATATTTTCCTAAATATTCACAAATAGAAATTAGTTGTTTATTATTATTTATCATACTTTGGCTCTATGAACATCAAAGATAATCATTACACACAGAAGCAATGCTTCAGAAGGGACGCTCTGTTTGCTGCTTCCTACTCTTTCCTCAGATTCCAGCTATTTCACAGGAACACAATATACAAAAGTGCCAGGCCACTCAACATTCCTTCAAAGGATGGAAGATGCTGAAGGGGAAATCCACAAGGTCATAAGAACTTGTGTACCCGAATTCAAGTCTCCAGAGTATAGCTGTATGTAAAGCTGCCCATTAGCACAGACAAAGGTCCTCAGTTCTCACCCTGCAGGACTGGGCAGCAGAAGTGCCTTCAGACCCTTCTCACATAATATGTTAGTGAATGAATTCTTAAAGACAAAAGACATCCCTGCAATCTTTAATAAAGGCAGGGTTCCCAGTAAGTGTATGAAAGCAGGATAATGAATGAGTGAGCTTTTATAAAAGAAATCTAAGTACTTTCAGCTGTTCTGAAATGCAGCATAAATGGTCTGTTTGGCTTTATATTATGGTAAATGTTGTGCTAAATCCTACAAAGGAAATAAAAATGGCCTTGTTTTCTCATGGATGAACACCATTTTCCTAGTTATACTGCAGCAATACAATGACTAGAAAGGTCAAATAACCAGAGCCTGGGCTGCAGGGACAAGCCACTCCTTTTTCCTTTCATTGTTTGCCACATCCACAAAAGCATACTGTGCAATTTCTTTCCCTAAGCAAAATAATAATTCAGTTCATTTATACATTGCTTATCTTATTTAAGAAATCCTTATATCGAAGGAGTTACCAAATTAATATTAAATAGAAAGAGTAAATATTTTTCCTGAATCTAATCTTTTATTAATCTGCATACATGTTATTCCAAATATATACATGTAGATCGCCACATATATATGTGCATAGAATGTATAAATGCATATATATTATACATGAATGATTTATTACAGAAATATCAGTGTTTCTAGATTACACTGAATACTTGATGAGCTGTCATTAGTGCAGAAACGATACATAGCTTTTCAACAAAAGAAAAGAATGAGGCTGCCAGAGTGTGCAGTGGTTTAGGCTTTTTTTTTCTTTCTTTCTTTCTTTTTTTTTTTTCAGCATCCATCCCTGCCAATCTCTGCACTGCCAGTAGGGAAAACCATATCCATGGCAACCAACCGTACCATTCCAACCCACATCAATGACGCCTCCAATCTAAACTGTCAAATATTCTATGCACATCATGTAAAATAGGTCTCTTTCCCCTTATACCTCTGTGCATCTCGTTTCCGTGGCTACATGTTTATGCAAATGAGAATTGTCCTTTCTCTCTCAGGTTGATTGAACACTGAATTTGTTTTGCACCTTGGCAATGCAAAGCCATGCTGTCTTGCCACCTGGTCTACCACATAATTGCAAAAAATTACATTATAATGATAACTGTCCCCAAATTAGCCTGATAACACCATCTACTTGCCTTGTGAGCAAAAGAAACAGTATGCAATAAAGAAGGATGTTAAAACAGAGTCGAGATAGGGGAATAATGTTTAATTGGCTCTCCAGAGTCTACTAATTTTCAGAATTGGAAACCTAGTGTTTGATTTGTTCTTTTTAGTCAGTGAGAAGAAAAAAATATCCTTCATAAATTCTGAATGACAAATTTGCCCATCCTTTTTTGCATGTGGTTTCAGCATCCCTGGGAATCTATAGTGTCATTTCCTCCCTAGAAGAAAGGAAGCACAAAACATGCTGGCCATGTACTCTAAATTTTCACTCAGAGTCAGTTTCAGCCATAAATTTCTCCCAATCCTCATGTCTCTCTCAATCTTTCCCCCAATCCACTCTAAATCTTGCATCAATATCTTTCTTTTAAAGTTAAGATGCAGAATTTTTACAAGATGACACATATTAAAATAAAATAAAGCTGCGAGTCTGGAAATCCCCTATATCCACTCCCTTCATCTTTTGCTTCCTACACTATTATGTGTAAGAATGATTCTCTGGTGGTGTTGACAGTATTTGATTTCAATTCCAGAAAAAGAACAAGCATATACAAATGAGAAAAATAATTAATTACTTTTCATTTGGTTAATTCAAATTATATTTTACAAAATATGATGACTTTAAGGATTACGTTTATGTTAATCTTTTTACCAAAAAAAAAAGACAATAATAGCAGATAAAAAAAGTAGAATATATTAATTTTCCCTAGAGTGTAAGTGAAAAAATAGAAAATATCAACCTCTATTATAACAAATACTGTATATATGTTTTCCTTTTCCCATATTTACTACCTGTGTTTTCGAAATATCAAATCCATACATATTGAAAAAAATGTGAAATTTCACAAGATGTTTCTCTTACACGGATCCCCTGAGGTTTGTATACACAGGACTGGAGTCACTTTTGAGGAGATCACGGAGAAACAGAGTTTGTAACTTTCTTTGCACTTCCCTTTATAAACTCTACATACCTTTCTGGGTTCAGCTGAGAGCACCCTTTCTTACTATCTCCGCCTAAAGAGATATCAGACTCCAGTCTCCTACTTGATCTCTTGGCAAGCTCAGAACAGTTGGAGCATGGCTGGAGGATGTTCACTTCCTGTTTGTATGACTTGCACTGACAATAATGTAAACCTCAGAACAGAGTAGCGGAAAAACCATGTGATACCTTTTTTTTCTGTTTTATCCTAAAAATAAGTACTGTGCTCAGCTGAATTGAATACCAAGTCATGATTGCCCTTAAATTTTGTAGAGGAGACATTGAGACAGTGAACAGTTAATAAACATGCCTGAGGTTACAGAAGAAAAGAGTACCTTTATTTAAGTGTTCATTATCCTCAAGAAATCACATCAAGTAATTTACACAGGAAATCATAATCTTTTTTATTGAAATTTAATTTTAAGAAACATTATATTTAAAAAAACAATTATTTGAATGAGAGATGGCATTCTGGGTAATCTTGTTTCATTGTTGCATCTACATACATACATATGCACGCATGCTCACACAAATGCATGTGAACAAAAATACAAATACACACATGTACACACGCACACACACACACATACACACTCAGAGGTACATACAGATGTTTGCTGAGCACTGTTTTTTCCTCTTCATAGAATTACTTAAGATTGAAAGATCTAACTATGTGAAGATCATAACCAAATAGGATAATAAACACATCACATACAGGTGACAAAAATGCTTAAAGTTATGATACCAGTCATCATATCATGATTATCATTCCAATGATCTTACCAAATGTAATATAGAGATTATACAAATATTTGGAGAAAAAAATTATTAGATTTATGTTCTCAATAAAAAGGCAAAGAGAGATTTGAAGCAGATTTACCTGAAGAAGACAAACATTTAAAGAGCTAAATTTTTTATTAACTCAACATTTTCCAAACTGAATGTGCAATAGGATCCACTCTCAGATTCAGAGCCCCGATCCTCTAAGCTGCATTACTCCCAGCACAAGAAACGTACTTTCAGAACAATAGCAGACAGAAGCAAAGTGAGATACAGGAAGGAAACATGGACAAAGACCTACTTCTTCAAGCTAGCACTTATCTCTTAAAGTTTCCAAAACTTTCCAGAATAGTGCCACCAGCAGGACATGAAGCATTAAATAAATGAGTCCATAGAGACAGTTTCAATTCAAATGGTAAAATCACTGAAGCCTCAAGCTCAAAATAGAGCCTGGCACTTACTATGTATGTAATAATACTTGACGCACTGAGGAAGCCAATGTATAAATCAAGGTACAAATATACCAAGAACAATCTACATCACTGCTGGCATTATGGTTAGTATACTTCTAATAACTGAATATTGTGAATAATTTCACAAGATTTGATATAATTTGTTGAACGATTAAAATAAAAGGGAAGTTGAGTTCTGAAGACAGAAGTTTAGGATTTAATTTTAAAGTTCCATCTTATTATTACAACTTTATTTAAAATACTGAGAATATAAACATTTAAAAGGAAAAGAACCTGTGGGGAAAAAATAGAAAGACAAACATTATAAAGATGTTGTTGCAAGATTCTCCTTTCAGGAGTGAGTTCCTGCTACCCTTCATCCTAGCTAAATGATATTAGTATGCACAAGACCACCTGCACATCACACACACACACACACACACACACACACACAGAGAGAGAGAGAGAGAGAGAGAGAGAGAGAGACAGAAGTGAATATTCGTTTAAAATGGGTAAGACAAATGAGGCAACTGCCACTCACATGCACATCTTACGTTTCTCTTGTGGACTCCATACTCATATTTTATGCCCTTATGTTTGTAAGTTATGTTTTATTTCTCTCTATTTCATATTATGCAAAAAAGAAAAGATAAAGAAAAACAAACAAAGTTAAAGGTAAAAGAGAAGAATTAAGCACAGGATCCGCGGAGAGAACAAAGTTGTGAAACCATGAGCCAAAATGAATCTTTTCTTCCTCATGTTGTTTGTATGTTTTGTTTCAGCAACACAAAAATAAGGAGTAAAATAAAGCTCTTACACTTATTGGGTTCTTGTATAATAGAAGTGACTAAAAGACAGAGAGGGAATAAGAAGAGGGAGGAGGGGGGAGGAAAAGAGAGGCTTCGGACCCAAGGGACAGGGCAGGAATAGAGGAGACTCCAAGCACACAGTGTTTTCTAGATGCAACAGGACTGATGTACACATGAACCCACAGAGACTGTGGCAGCATGCACAGGGCCAGCATAGGTTTGAGCCAGATGGAGTCCCAGTGCTGATAGTTAAAAGATACTATATAAAATTTTTTCTGTAATGAGGAAGGAGGAGGAGGAAGGAGAAGGAGAAGAGAGGATAATTGTATACTTTTAGAAAACAAAAATGTTAATGGAAATTTTACTGATAGAAAATATTTCTAGAGCTATCAATTATATACTTGGAATAAGTAAAAGGTAATTAAATAATTAATAACTTATTAATTTTCTTAGGTGTCTGAATTTGTTAGGTATTTACTCTAACATGGTGATTACTTGATCATTATTTCTTCAGTGCTGGCCTGTTCTCAGTACTGTCCACTTCTTCACTCGTGAGATAATGCTAGGATCTGGATAGGGGTCTTAGCAGTCAAGAGCAATGGTTGCTCTCTCAGAGGGGTGAGGTTTCATTTCATTCCTACACCCACAGAAATGGACATATCTGCAACTCCAGTTCTAGGATATCTGATGCCTACTTCTGGCTGCACAGACATACGTGTAGGCAAACACTAATAATAATAATAATAATAATAATAATAATAATAATAATATTTTAAGAAGACACAACTATGTAAGACTGGAAACATGTTCTCATGCAGAAGCAATGCCTCACTCACCAGTCTCTCTTTTTATCTTTCACATCTCAGATCTCTCCTCTCTCCATCATATATTTTTTATTTAATTAATTAATTTTCTTTTTTTACTATTCACTTTACATCCCACTCACTGCCTCCATCCCAGGAACTCCCTTCCACAATTCTTCCCCCTTCACCCCTCCTTTCTACTTTGAGTGGGTGAATCCCCCTGGATAACCTTACCATCGCACTTAAAGTGTCTGTGAATCTAGGCACTTCCTTTCCCACTGAAGGCAGAAAACGCAGCCCAGCTAAAAGAACATATCCCACATACAGCCAACAGGTTTTGTGAAGGCTCCTGCTCCAGTTGTTCTGGACCCACATGATCAAAGCTGCACATCTGCTACATGTGTGAGGGAAAAGCTAGGTTGAAGCCCTTGGATGTTCTTTGGTTGGTGGTTCACACTCTGAGAGTCCCAAGGGTCCAGGTCAGTTGATTCTGTTGGTCTTCCTGTGAAGTTTCTGTGGGACCTCAAAGGGCTGCCCTGCCCTGGGTGAGACTTTCTGTATGCTGCTGTCTACCAAGTAACATTTTTGGTGCCCCAGGCAGGTTATTTACACTTGACAGCCCATTGTCCCCCATTTGAGTTCCTGTTTGTGTTTTTCCTTCCCTGGCTTGGTGTATATATTGAAGCTGCCCAGTTAAAGTTTTGGCATTCTCTCTCTCTCTCTCTCTCTCTCTCTCTCTCTCTCTCTCTCTCTCTCTCTCTCTGAAATTTTTTATTGGATATTTTATTTACATTTCAGATGTTATATCCTTATCAGATTTCTTTCCCCTGCCCAGAAACACCCCACCCCATCCGCCTTCCTCCTGCTTCTATGAGAATGTGGCCCCACCTACCCCTCCACTCCCACCTCCCCACCCTCAAATTCCCCCACACTCGGCATCCAGCATTCATGTGACCAAGGATCTCCTCTCTCACTTATGCCCAACAAGGCCATCCTCCCCTACATATATAGCTGGAGTCATGGGTCCCTCCCTATGTGCTCTCAGGCTGGTGGTTTAGACTCTAGAAGCTCTAGTTGGTTGATACTGTTGCTCTCCTCATAGGCCGCAAACCCTTTCAGCTCCTTCAGTCTTCTGTCTAACTCCTCCATTGAGAACCCCTTGATCAGTTCAATGGTTAGCTGTGAGCATCCTCCTCTGAATATGTCAGACTCTGGCAGACCTCTAAGGAGACAGCTATATCAGGCTCCTGTCAGCACGCACTTCCTGACAACCACATCAGCATCTACCTCTGTTTGGAGATCATTCCACCTGGGTATCCATCCAGACAGATCCTCCTTCAGTTTCTTCTCTACTCTTTGATCCCATATTTGTTCCCTTGAGTATTTTGTTACTCCTTCTAAGAAGGGTCGAAGTACCCATAGTTGGTCTTCCTTCTTCATGAGCTTCAAGTGGTCTGTGAGTTGAATTTTGGGTATTTCAAGCTTCTAGGCTAATATCCAATTATCAGTGAATGAATACCATGTGTATTCTTTTGTGATTGGGTTACCTGACTCAGGATGATATTTTCTAGTTCCATCCATTTGCCTCAGAATTTCTCGAATTCATTGATTTAATAGCTGAGTAATACTCCATTGTGTAAATGTACCACATTTTTTGAATCCATTCCTCTGTTGAAGAACATCTGGGTTCTTTCCAGCTTCTGGCTATTATAAATAAAGCTGCTATGAACATAGTGGAGGAGATGTCCTTGTTATACGTTGGAGCATCTTCTGGGTATATGCCCAGGAATGCTATAGCTAGGTCCTCAGGTAATGCTATGTCCAATTTTCTGAGGAACCTCCAGACTGATTTCCATAGTGGTTGCACCATCTTGCAATCCCACCAACAATGGAGGAGTGTTCCTCTTTCTCCACACCCTTGCCAGCATCTACTATCACTCGAGTTTTTGATCTTAGCCACTCTGGCTGGTGTGAGGTGGAATCTTGGGGTTGTTTTGATTTGCATTTCTCTCATGACTAAGGATTAATATAGTAAAATTGGCCATCTTGCCAAAAACAATCTACAGATTCAGTGCAATCCCCAACAAAATTCCAAATCAATTCTTCATAGATGTAGAAAGAACAATTTGCAAATTCATTTGGAATAACAAAAAACCTAGGATAGTGAGAACTATTCTCAACAATAAAGGAACTTCTTGGGGGAATCACCATCCCTGATACTACAGAGCAATAATGATAAAAATGGCTTGGTATTGGTACAGACACAGGCAAGAAGATCAATGGAAAAGAATTGAAGATCCAGAAATGAACCCATACACTTCTGGTCACTTGATCTTTGACAAAGGAGCTGAAACAGTCCAGTGGAAAAAGGACAGCATTTTCAACAAATGGTGCTGGTTCAACTGGAGGTCAGCATGTAAAAGAATGCAAATTGATCCATTCTTATCTCCTTGAACAAAGATCAAGTCAAAGTGGCATTCTCTCTTAACAAATGACTGCAGTCTGTGTCTTCCTTTAATCCCCCAGGCCTATACCTGAGCTCGGTACCATGACAGCACTGGCACTGTCAAGTGGAGGTCCCACCAAGATCAGGAAAGTGAGGAGAACCTGACAGGATCGTTCCTGAAAGAAGCCAGCCAGCCGGCTGATGCAGTAAGTGGAACATTTTGGAGAAGTGGAGCAGGAACCAACTGAAAGTTGCACTACATAAGTTTTGGTTACACCATGGGGATTATGAGTTCCTTCCTGTGAGTAGTGGCACAGGATGACGCATCTAAAAATGTCTTTGTATGAGGCAGAGAATAGCTCCAGCTCTGAGGATGAGAAAGAAACTTTAGAAAAAGAAATAGCTCATTTAAAGGAAAAATTGAAGAAATGCAAGGTCCAAAAGAGAGCAAATTGGAAAGGGGAGCGACCACCTAGTAAAATCCCTTTTGTGGATTCTACAGAGGCCACTGCTCCTCTGGTGTATGATGAATACTACCTTGTGGACTCTATGGAGGCCACTGCTCCTCCAGTGTATGATGAATGTTCACTGAGGGGTTGGTGGGTAGAGGAGCCCATCCCTAAGAAGGGGGTGATTTTTTCTAAAGGGGGTTCCAAGTATACTTATCCTGTAATGGAAGTCCCTCATCCGAATAACCCTGGGCAGATGCTTAGGCAGCATGTGCCTTTGTCTTTTAAGGAATTAAAGAGCCTTAAAGAAGCAGTTTTCTTTTATGGGGCCTTGCCCTTTACTTTGGCAATTTTTGAGTCCTATAGCACTTTTAATTTAACGTCAGGAGATTGGAACAACTATGCTGCACGACGTTGAGTGGAGGAGACTATTTAATGTGGAAGGGAGAACATCAGGAGCAATGCATTTCCTTAGCATGATTAAATGCACAGGCAGGGCAGCCCCAGAGAAATCTGCAAATGGTAACTGGATCAGGACAATATGCTGCTCTCTATCAGCAGATTAATTGTGATTCTGCTGTTTCTGCCCAAGTTGCTGCTGCAGCCAGCAGAGCTTGTAAAGCTTTGCCTAATAAGGCAGCTGGAGATCAACTATATAAGGTGGTTCAAGGACCCTCTGATCCCTTCTAAGATTTTATGAATAGACTACTCCAGTTAGCAGAAAAAATGTTTGAGGATGCTGATACCGCCATGCCCATAGTAAAACTGTTAGCCTTTGAAAATGCTAATAAATGGTGCTAAGAAGCCATTAGGCAACATGAATCAAAAACCTGAAATGATTACATTAGAGTTTACAAGTTGGAAATTTTGTTATAGGGCAAGTACTTGCAGCTGCCCTGCAAAAGGATCTAGAAGAATAAAACTTGTGTTGGTTGTGGCCAAGCTGGACATTTTAAGAGGGATTGTCCCAGGGAACAAGAAGATTATGGGTCCTGGCCTGTGCCCTCGATGCCAAAAAGGCCATCATTGGGGTAATGAATGCAGGTCAAAATCAGATGCTGATGGCCACCCTCTCCTCCCCTCCAGGAAATAGGCAGTAGGGCCCACTCCAGGGCCCACAAACCAAAGTGTACAGAGTCATGAATACCACTATTATCCCAACTCTAGTTCAGTTTGTGCCTCAAACCAACCACTTTATGTCAAAGACCTTGTCAGAGTTACCCCAAGAAGTGCAGGACTGGAACTCCACTCCTCCGCCAGAGCAGTTTTGACACCTCAAATGGGCCCTCAAGCATTAGGCACTGGAGTGTATGGCCCCATCCCTTCAGGGAGTGTAGGCCTTGTCCTAGGATGCAGCAGTGCCTTGTTGAAGGGAATTAGGATACTTCCAGGAGTGATAGGCTCAGATTATACTGGAGAAATTAAAATTATGGTTACTGTGGATAGGGGAGTTGTAGTTATTCCCCAGGGAGATAGAATTGCTCAGCTAGTTCTTTTGCCACAGTTATCCACTAAACATGCTACAATTAAGGATACCAGAAGTGATAAAGGACTTGGATCCACAGGGACTGCCCCCTTCTGGGTTTCTACCCTCGAGGACTACCCTACCCTTACCCTTTGGGTTGATGGAAAGCCTATGAACAGAGTTCTAGATACTGGTGCAGATACTACTGTGATATCTAAAACATCTTGGCCTAGTAGCTGGGCCCTGGATAGATCCTCTTCCACCTTACAAGGAGTAGGGACAGCTGCTGCACCCTTCAAGAGCAGTGAGATCTTAAAATGGCAAGATGAGGAAGGACATGAAGGATGGTTTCAACCATTTGTCTTGGAATATCTCCCCATTAATTTATGGGGTCAAAATGTAGTTAATGACATGGGAGCTGTTCTCCCAACCCAACCAGTTCAGAGTATGATGAAAAAGTAAGGATATATTTCTGGGAAAGGATTAGGGAAATATTTACAAGGAAGACCCCATAGTGTGTGGCCAAAGGATGTCATATAGTCAGACAACATAAAGACAAAACTGGGATAGAAAATATATATTAAGGGTCATTGTGAAGCCTCCTAAACACTATCAATCACATGGAAGTCCGACGAGCCTGTGTGGATTGAACAGTGGCCCTTATCTAAGGAAAATTTAGAGGCAGCTCATTTATTGGTAAAAGAACAACTTTTGACCAGTCATAGTTTCCACCAACAAGACTACTGGAAAAATCACAGCAGAATTGATAATCTTTTGCCACTTTCGCAGACAGCAGATCCAGTCCCAGGCAATTACTAAGCAGATGCTTATATCACTGACACGAGAGAACCCTTCTGCCCAGGTTTGGCTCAGCCTTTACCAAGAATAGTTAGTTGATGACAGGTAACTCCTTTGCAGTCCTTACCTACCTAAGACAGGGGCCCTGAGGTTTGCAGGATTCCCAATAATGGGTAATTGGTATTGACAGAAGTTGACCTAAGACAGACACTATTCGCCTATAAAATAAAAACAGGGGACTCGTAGGATCCTGAAGAGCTGCTATGCCCTGAGTGAAACTTTCTGTGTGCTGCTGTCTACCAAGTAACATTCTGCAGTTTTTCTAAGATCAAAACATTCTGATATAGGTATGGTGCCCCAGGCAGGGTATTTATACTTCACAGCCCATTGTCCCCCAGTTGAGTTCCTGTTTGTGTTTTTCCTTCCCTGGCTTGGTGTATGTATTGAACCTGCTCAGTAAAAGTTTTGGCATTCTCTCTTAACAAATGACCCAAGTCTGTGTCTTCCTTTTAATCCCCCAGGCCTACACCCAAGCTCAGTACCATGGCAGCTCTGGTGCTATCAGTTTCTATCCCCTTTGGGACCTGAAACCCTTCCTCCCATTCTTCCATAAGAGTTCCCAAGTTCCATCCACTATGGCTGTGTGTGTCTGTATTGTCTGAATCAGCTGCTGGATAGAGCCTCTCAGAGAGCAACATGCTCTTGTCAGCAATCCTAACAGCATGATTAATAGCGTCAGGGACTGTGCTGGGAAGGGTCTCAAGTTGGGCCAGTTACTGGTTATCCATTCCCTGACTCTCTACTCCATGCACCATGCCTGTATTTCTTGTACACAGGATAAATTTTGGTTGATAGTTTGTGGGTTGGTTGATATCTCTACTGGGGGTCTTGCCTGGCTACAGGAGGTTGCATTTTCAGATTTCATGTCCTCAGTTTTGTGAGCCACAGATAAGGTCACCCCATTGATTCTTGGGCACCTCCCTTTTCCCAGGTCTCTGTCTCAACCTGGAGATACCCTCAACCTCCTCCCCTGTCAGTTTAAGACTTTTATTAATTTTCATGGCCAATTCTTTCCTTCCCTGCACCTTATCCTGAACACCACATCCCCCTTTCCATTCCCTCTCCCTCCCAGTTCCCTCACTCCATCTGCCTCTTATGACTATTTTTCCTCCTGTTAAATGAGACTCAAGCATCCTCTCTTGTCCCTTCCTTCTTCTTTAGCCTCTTTGGGTTTATAGAGTTTAGTATGGTTACTGTATTTTATGGGTAATATCCACTTATAAGTGAGCACATACCATGCATGTCCTTTTGGGTCGACATTACTGCACTCAGGATGATATTCTCAATTTCCATCCATTTGCCTTCAAAATTCATAATGTCTTTGTTTTTAATAGTTGAATAGTATTCCATTGTGTAGATAGATCACATTTTCTTTATCCATTCTTCAGTTGAGGGACATCTAGGTTGTTTCAAGTTTCTGGCTATTACAAATAAAGCTACTATGAACATAGTTGAGCAAGTGTTTTGTGGGAGCATCTTTTGGTTCTATGCCCAGAAGTGATATAGCTGAGTCTTGAGATAAAACTATTCCCAGTTTTCTGAGAAACTGCCAAATTGGTTTCCAAAGTGGTTGTTCAAGTTTGCAGTCCCTTCAGCAATGAAGAAGTATCCTCCGTGATCCACATCCTTGCCAGCATGTGCTATCTCTTGAATTTTTTTCTTAGTCATTCTGATTCTCCATCACATTTTAAACTAGTCTTTCACACTCTGTTTTTTTAGACTCCTTTATTTTCTTATTTTCTTGTCAGCTAGTATATTTTTTAATTCATTATTTTAAAAAATCCAGTATAAAATTATATTTTAGATCCATTTACAGCTTACAATGGCAAACTCCACCAGAAAAGTCTTCAATTATTAAATTAATAATGATGACAAAAATTTTCTCTTCTTACAATGGTTAATAACAAAGGGATTACTTACATGTGGCTTTTATGAACTTAGAAGATGGTATGTATCAATTAAGATTTCTTTAGTCATAAAATACACACTGAATTACAAAGCATAGAAAAAAGAACACAAAATTTCATACTAAAATGACTTTTTAAATATTTACAAAATTAAATACATTATTAAAATCAATTCCATGTTTCTTTTACATTTTAGGGTAGCTATCACAGTTACAAATATAGCTCACATGGTATTTTTACTGGACACTGATGCTTAGCCATTGACGTTTCATGAGCACCTGTCTTATTCTGACCCTAGTGTATAATGTATTGATTATTGGATGAGCAAGTGCGTGTAAAATGAAAAAAAAAACTACAAAGTAGCATAAACTATATAAAAAGTACTGTTGGTGAACAATCTTTTCTCAAGAGATGTTAAAGATAATTAGTTTGTGTAGAGTCAACCAATATAGTTTTGACTGAACTCAAACAGGGTTTCTCTGAGTAGCCTTGGCTATCGTGAAACTTGGTTGTAGATTAGGTTGGCCTCAAACTCATAGAGATTCACCTGCTTCTATCTTCTGAGTGCTGGGATTAAAAGCATGTGTAGCCACAATCTGGCTTTAAATCAGTTCTTATAGTTTGCATACAACACAATGTATTTCATTTGTTACAACGAACACTCTTGGTTCTTATTAATGTTCTTGTCATTCTTCCTACCCCTTAAACCCTCTTGCTGGACCCCTTTCTCTAACAGGCCCCTTTTAATTTTATGCCCTGTATCACATTGCTTCTTTCTTCTTAAAATAGAGGATTATGAGTTATTAAACTTTTAAAACAAATTACGATGCTTCAAAACCAAAATACATTGAAATCGTGCTGAAGTGGAGGGATGAGGAGAAGAGAGCAGAATGTTCAGACATTGATGAAATGCAGTAACAGTATGCAGATAGCAGTATTTAATCAAGATAGCATTTCCCACCAGTCAGAAAAATGTAGTTTGACTTTTTTAAGTCGAATGATGAGATATTCAGCTTAAGCTATCAATAATAAATGTAGAGAAATTTATCAACATAGAATACATTCTACAAATGAAACAAATATTAGTAAAAATAATGAAATAGATGAAGAAAACTCAACATGAGGCAAACATAAATTATGTAGTAGAATAAATAGGTGAAGATATTTCTGTTGGGAAAACATGTAATCAAGTGACAAAAGAAATATCAACTAAGAAAAAATATAAATATGAGTGACCAATGAGTTAATGAATTCACTAAAAATCGTACAAAATTTCAATGAAATAGACATAATCAATTAGGCATAAAATACAAATAATCAAATTACTAAATTTGCTTCTTGTCATGGTTTGAATGAGAGTACCTTCCACAAGATCCTGTTTGAAGGCTTGGGTCTCAGTTAATAGTATTGTTTGGGAAGAGTCAGGAGGTGTGGCTTAGTTGGAGGAGATGTGATCTTGGTGGAGGAGGTGTATCACTAGAGGTGGACTTTGAAGTTCCAAAAGCTAACACTAGGCTCATTCTCTTTATTTCTATCTTTTTTGTTCCCCTCTTCAAGATCAGGATGTAAGCTCTTACCTACTGCTTCAGCGCCATGCCTGCCTGTCGGCTGCCAAATTGTCATGATGGTCTTGCACACACCCTCTCAAACTGGAAACAAGCCCCTAGTTAAAGGCTTCTGTGGTGGCTTGAATAAGAACGGGCCCCATAGACTCATACATTTGAATGCTTAGTCATCAAGCAGTGACACTATTTGAAAAGGATTAGGGCACAAGATCTTATTGGAGGAAGTGTGTTATTAGATGTGGCCTTTGAGTTTTCAAATCCAGCTGCCCTCTGCCATGGAATCAGGATGTAAGCTCTCAGTTAATTCCCAGCACTGCTCATACTGCCTTGCTCTCTGCAGTAGCAGTATTTTCCCCTAATTGATTAACATAATAAATACAAGAAGCCAATCACTGGGCGAGGAGGCAAAACTTCTAGGTCCGAGAGAGGAAGAGGGATGGCAGGAGGAGTCAAAGACCCTTTTGGACCACAAGAGCAAGGAGACATGATGTAGGCTTGGGGCTGTCAGGTCAAGTGGCGAATCCACCAAGATGCACCACTGGGAAGATTTCTAACTTAGAATAGTTGGTGAAATTAGGATTCTAGGTTCTGTGCCCAGCGATTGTGTTATCTGTTGATTCTGAACTGAGATTGTCTGATGTTTTCCTTCTCCCAGAAATTCAGCTGTACTCCAGGGAAAGGAAACTGTTGGGGAGCATTGGTTTGTGAGTGTTCGCTGCAGCTAGCCATGGAAGTTTGGGAGTGCTAATCGGGTTTGGGAGCAGCCAAACCCGGAGGAGATAGCTATTTCAGGGCTCTGAAGAGGCAGAGCCATCTTTGGTGGGACAGGCTTTGGCAAAAGTGAAAACATGCAGTCTTGGCCTTTGTGCCAGACTGGGAACTGAGACCGAGAACAGACTGGGGCCTAGCTGGCTATAGTGTGGATTGGTTTTTAATATTACACACTACACTCTGCCATGATGATCATAGACTAACCCTCTGAAACTGGAAGAAAGCCCTCAATTAAATGCTTTCGTTAGAAGAGTTGCCTTAATTGTGGTGTCTATTCGCTGCAATAGAACGGTAAACTATGGGATATTAATAAGCAGCTTATAAAAATAAAACACCATATTTTATAAAAATAAGCTATAAAAATATTTCACCTTACTGATAATCACAGTCGTAAAACTATCATGTGTGATCTCATCAATTATAATCAATTAAAGCATTTAAGGGGGGCTGAGGAGACGGCCGAGTGGTTATTTAGGCATACTGCTCTATCAGAACCCTGAAGTTATGTTCTCAGTACCCATGTTTAGAAGTTCAGAAAAGCTTATAACTCTAGTTCTAAAGTTTCTGACACTCTTTTTCTGATATTCAAGGGGAATATTCACACAAAGAAACACACCACACAAAGAAACAAATTGAGATAAAGAATAAAAATGCCCAGCATAGCTGAGCAAGAAATATACATTTAACATTGTTTATAAGAAACAGAAATGTTCAAAATTTGAAAGATATTAGAACTTTTCTCAAAAATTCAGGTTCCAAGAATTTTCCTCATTTAATGTATGGATTCCTAAAGATGAAGATATGAATGAACACTGTAATATCACAAGTTCTGAAAACCTAGGAACAAATAAACACCCAGATATTCACATGTCACTGAATGATCTTCAGTCAACTGTAGATTTCCTTTACATCAGGAGCGTCTCACAGTTACATCACCTAATGATGTTTTAGTTTGTGTTATCTCAATGATGATCACATCACAACAGTGCCGAAAACCCATTTCTGAAAGAATGTCTACACTGAACTTGTAATTTAGAATCCATCCAGTCAATAAATGCAAGGGCTTATCATGTCTTAGTATGCTGAAGACACATTATTACATGATGAAGGTAGCTATGACAAATGACAACAACAAAACCCAACATCTACTCTGATCCTGCTTGAAAGATGCATGTATTTCATTTATATCACTTGGAACAACCTACAAGAATACTCAATAAAATCCTAACAGTAGCAATATTGGAAATATGGCTGGAAGTGCTATGTGAGATAAGGATATGTGTACTTTTTCTTGTTTCTGTTGGGCTTTCTACTTATTTGTTTGTTTTTTTTTACATAAACACAAATTAGTTGAGTGTTTTAAAGTTTCAAAAACTATTTCTATTTTGAAACATTTTGAAACAGAAGTGAAGTTGTATTCCAATGTCAAAATCTACTTGTGTCATGTTTTTTTCCCTTTATAACGCAATAAATCTTCAAGCCCACAACATTCTGCATGTATTTATATCAATGTGGATACAGACACCTAGATATATCTGGTTTGACTGTTGGAAGAAAACATGTACTGTGCCTCATCTCAGTACCTAAGTCTAAATGAGTCCTCTCTCTCTCTCTCTCTCTCTCTCTCTCTCTCTCTCTCTCTCTCTCTCCCTCCCTCCCTCCCTCCCTCCCTCCCTCTCTGTCTCTCTCTGTCTCTCTCTGTCTCTGTCTCTCTCTCTCTCCCTGAAAAAAAGAGTAACAACAACAATAACAAAAACAAACAACTTTTATTCAGTGTTTCTAAGTAAACAGAATGTTACATGGTGATCTGGGGACAGATTTGGCTGTTCACTAACCTAATATAAAAACAAGAATAAAAAGTTTTAAGTTATAGATATTTGTGTGTTTTCAAAAGAACTCTTTGGGCTTGATTGTTTGTCTTTTTCTTTCTAATCACATGTTAGGAAAATGAAGTTCAAAAATTTATATAATTTTTCTAATGTGATGATTCAAACACAGCAACTTTTGTTTCAAGCCCTAGGTTGTGTTCCAGCTTAACACAGATTTTGTGTCTCTTGTTGACAAGAAGAGCCTTAAAATACTTTAAAGCAATGTAAACACAAAACTTTTATTATAAAATCTGACTGATAAGAATTTATGAATAATCAATTAATAAAATACAAAAAACAGGTGGAATTGGACATTGTGATGCACAACTGTAATCTTGTCAGGTGGGATTCTGAGGCAGCAAAAGGACACATTGTGCGTGTGTGCGCGCGCATGTGTGTGTGTGTGTGTGTGTGTTTCCATGTATCCATTTAGAGAAAAAGTTACTTAGCACCCTTAAAGCAGATGAATTTTCTATGTTATTGGATATTGTCAAGACTTTTTTTGTTTTACTGGTCAAACAAGGTTAGAAAACTACACTGTGAAACCCAGTGTGTGCCCTTCCCCCAGCCTTGAGCAGGCCTAAGAGATGAGACCTTGTTTACCACAATAGACCAAACAATAGGACTCTGGAGGTATGGCCTGGGCATTTCCTGCCCTTGGCAGAGGCAGTGCTTGCTTTGGTTTTGGCGCCTTTTTGGCTGCCTGTAGCCTGGTACAGGAGCTGAGAAGAATAGACTGCCTGCTGAGCTTGCTTTGAGACATCTCTGGCCTGCAATTACCTATGGATTCCTCTCACCTCCAGCAGGATGGTTTCCACTCACCCCCAGCTGAAGCAAGAAGGAACTCTGGGGGTGGGGTGGGTTATCCCCTTTAAATTGAAAGCTGAACATTAAAGCATTGAGCCTCAATCAGAAACCTTTGTCCTGGCTTCATCTCTTCCCTCCCTCCTGTCCCTTCCCAGCCTCTCTTTCAGGTGAACCTGGTCGACTGTGGCTGACGGCCCACAACACCAGTGCTTTTAAATAAATATACATGTACATGCACATGAACATATACATGCACGTATACATGAACATATACATGAACATACACATATACATATAGGCCCTATATGAATTATAGATGACATGCTAGACTATAAACAATGGATTACAGAAAAATGCATATGATAGAATTTTGTAAAGTGTATTGTTCATCTGATTTAGCTTATATTCTTTAAGCATAATAGAGATTGCCATTTCTCTGTTTCTTATGATGTTATGCTTCAAATTTGAAGCTATAAAATCATGGAACGTATCCTACAATTTTCATAGATTAAAGAGTTTAGGCCAAATATATTTTAATGATATCCCACTTTCTGACTACCCCTCCACAACCCCCATTCCCACATCCACCCTTTCCTCCCTCCCCTTTGCCTCTATGAGGGTGCTCCCCACTAATCCACCCTCTCCCACCCCACTGCTCCTATGCTAGGGCATCAAACCTCCACAGGACCAACGGCCTACTCACCTACTGATGTCAGACAAGGCCATCCTCTGCTACATATGTATCTGGAGCCATGGATCCCTCCCTGTATACTCCTTGATTGGTAGTCTAGTCCCTGGGAGCACTAGGTGGTTTTTCTTTCTATAGGGTTGCAATCCCTCTTAGCTCCTCCAGTCCTTCCGGCAGCTCTCCCACTGTGGTCCCTGAGCTCAGTCTGATCTTTGACTCCAAGCATCCACATCTGTATTGGCCAGTTGCTAGCTGAATCTCCCAAGGAGCAGCCACACCAGGTTCCTTCCTCAAGCGCCTCTTGGCAACGGCAACAGTGTAGGGTTTGGTGTCTGCAGATAGATGGATCCCTAGTGGGGCAGTCCACGGATGGCCCTTCCTTCAGTCTCTGCTCCATTTTTTGCCCCTGTTCTTCATTTGGACAGGAACATTTCTGGGTTAAAAATTTTGAGATGGATGGGTGGTTCCATCCTTCAAGCTGGGGCCATGCCTATCTACTGGAGATGGTATCTACATGTTCTATCTCCCCTTCGCTGCACATTTAGGCTAAAATCATCCCTGCTGGGTCCTGAGAGCCTCTCATTTCTCTGGCTTCTTGGACCTTCCAGTGGCTATCCCCAGTTCTTCCTCCCCCCCCTACATATTTTTTTCGATTTCCTGACCTCACTCCTGTCCTCTCCAGTACCCGATACTGCCCCCCTTATTTCTTCCCTCTCCTCTCTCCCTCCCAGTTCCCCCTCTCCCTCCACCTCCCACAATCATCATGTTCCCCCCTTAATGCAGGACTGAAACGCCCACATCTTGGTCTTCCTTCTTACTAAGCTCCATATAGTCTGTGGGTTGTATCATGGGCATTATGAGATTGAGGCTAATACCCACTTATCACACTTATCATATGTGTTCTACTGTGTCTGGATTATCTCACTCAGGATGATATTTTCTAGTTCCATCCATTTGCCTGCGAATTTCATTTTAAAAACTGAATAGTCCATTGTGTAAATGTACCATGATTTCTGTATCTGATAGATGGCTAATACCCAAAATATACAAAGAATTCAAGAGGTTAGAATCCAGAGAACCAAATAACCCTATTAAAAATGGAATACAGAGCTAAACAGAGAATTCTCAACTGAGGAATCTTGAATGGCCGAGAAGAACTTTAAAGAAGTGTTCAATATCCTTGGTCATCAGGGAAATGCAAATCAAAATGACCCTGAGATACCACCTCACGCCAATAAGAATGGCTAAGATGAAAAAACTGCAGAAGACAGAAGAATCTGGTGAGGGTGTGGAGAAAGAGGGACACTCCTCCACTGCTGGTGGGATGGCATGCTGGTAAAACCACTTTGGAAATAAATCTGGTTGTTGTTCCTGAGAAAATTGAAAATAGTTCTACCTGAAGAAGCAGTTATACCACTCCTGGGCATATACCCAAAAGATGTTCCAACATACACCAAGGACACATGCTTCACTATGTTTATAGCAGCCTTATTTACAATAACCCGAAGCTGGAAACAACCCAGATGTCCCTCAACAGATGACTGGCCAAATATTTTTAAAACTTAATTTGGTAGAAAGTTTTTCTAATTCTATTTGATCATCCAGGAGTGTTGGTAGGTGAGCATGCAGTGGAGTCATTTTGCATGAATGGTGTCATCCAAGGGTCCAATCAATTTGCTTCTATGATGAGTCATACCGTGTTCCTACTGTCTCAAATCATCAACTGTATGTATGTGCAATCAGTACTTCCTGTATACAGCTTCAGCAGAAATAACAGATGAGCATAGCACTCGGTCATATGACTTTACTATTTAAAACCCAACTGTTTTATTTCCTGGGTCAATGCCAAACAACTTCTTTATTAGGAAAGATAAGATTTCATCATTATTTGGATCTGACATGTACTCTCTCTAGTGCCTATCCAATGCAAGTTTAAGGTTGGCTTTCTATATGTCTGCTGGCTACAAAGAATGATCAAGAGTTTTCTCAAAGGCTAGTCAATTTTAGTTTATTCTTCATGTTTATACAAGTTCATTCATGTACAGACCCATTTTTCTAGATACTAATTTTTAATGAGTTCTAAACATTTGTCCACAGTATATTAATATGATCTAGAAAAACAGAAGAAAAGAACATTTAGCACAGTAAGATAACAAATGCTTATTAAAATCTAGTTTTGTACAAATAATTTTAACAATACTTGCATTTTCAATATGTGTAATTTTTTCTCACTCTTGGCCTGTAGGAATAAATATAAGAGTCAAAATATTTGGTTTAGGACAAGCATCACTTGTCTTGAATTATTCATTCAAGATACTAGTTATTCCGTATTTACTTACTTCTAAATCTAAAACACGTTACAATTTAGTACTATCCTCTCACAAAATTAGGCACTGAGAGAGACTAATTTCTGTCTCATACATTTCCTCTCTGTCTTATCTTACTTGAGGTAACAATAATTCATATTCCTGGTTTTATCATTTCCTTACTGAATGTGTATATAATATGTATAAACTCTATAGACACATTAAAAAGGTACTCACACATGTGGTTGTATGTATGTGTGTGTGTTTATGCATGTGTGTGTATGTGTGTGTGTGTGTGTGTGTGTGTGTGTGTGAGAGAGAGAGAGAGAGAGAGAGAGAGAGAGAGAGAGAGAGAGATTTATACAAGTTCCTAAAGAGCACATATTTTATTTGTGGCTTTATTAAACGTGAGCCTTACAGAGTTGTGATTTTATGAAAGTTCTATTCTTGGATATTTATTTTTCATTTAACAATGTTATCACAAAGAGTTATTCTCAGTGTTGTTTATCACTTAATGCTATTTGCTATGACTTTCATATAACAAGTTGTACTTTGTTAATCTTGTCTCATTTAAATGGGCTTTTGAATTGTTTTCTTTGTTTTCTTTATAACTATCAATTTTAGTCATTTCATGCTCTTTCATTATTTAGTTTTCTATTTGGAAAATTTAGCTCTATATAATACTATGTTATGTTGATCAGAATTTGAATGAGATAAATGTTAATAATAGCCGGAGAGATGGCTTAGCAGTTAAGAGTGCTTTTCCAGAGGCCCTGAGTTCAATTCCCAGCAATCACACAGTGGCTCACAACCATCTGTAAAGAGATCCCATGCCTTCTTCTGGTGTGTCTGAAGACAGGAACAGCAATAGTGTACTCACATATACAAAGTAACAATAAATCTTTAAAAAATGCTGTTAAAAATAATAGATATCTTACCTTACACATGAAGAAAGAAAATTATTACATCAAATGGTTTGTAAAAAGACAAATACTAAATTTTACATTGTGAATGAGAGCAATATTTTAAATACTCTCATCCAGTTTTATTGTTACTGATTTAATAAATATTTACATTTTGATTTAAGAGGTCATATGATTTTAATGTATGAATCAATCAATCAATATTGGCATTTAATTACAAGAATATGACATGGCCTTTGATCTGGTAGTGTTTCCTTAATAGACACAAATGTCTATTTAGAGTTAAATGATGGATACTAGCACAGAGAAATTCTAACTGGACGACACTGTCCATGGTTACTGTTCACTCTCCGTGATGTTCCCACCTTGTAGACAGAAAGCTGGAGAAGCATGAAGCACAGTGTCAGGTTTCTGACACTGCAGTTAATATTTCATTATAGTACATTGCTGTCAAACTAATTAAATATAAAAAGCAATCAACAAAAACATTTGTTTTATGTAAATTTTGAATTATCTTTTTAAGTTTTTATAGATTTATAATGCAGGTATATTTTGGTATCAAACATAAGCTTGCATTAATTATTATTTTGAATTCTTTATGGATAATGGTCTCTTTCCCTTTAGTCTTGCCCCTTGGATTTATTCCTCACAGGGTAATTTACTCTAGATTTAGAACATTGTTAATACAGATATGCTGAACTGTACTATCAGAATTTATACTTTCTTTATCAGTGACATTTTCTGAACAATTTTCATATATCAAAATTTTATTAGTTTTGCTAATATTCAGTAATGCTATTTGTTGTTTATATCATATATTGCAGAATAATGTACATTGCTATGCTGTACCATTTACATAAATTTCTGCCACAATTTTCATACTCTAGGAATGGTCCTATTGCTTAGCCCTGGAAACATAAACAGAGAGAACACTTCCCAGGCACACACAACCTATAGCCATTCTCTTCTTCATCATGATAATTATGTAGATAATTGATGCTCAGGCTGACTTATCCGAAACTAACTCCCCACTTTTACACACACACACACACACACACACACACACACACGCACGCACATGCACACATGCATGTACACACCCTTGTACATTTAAGTTTGAGTATGGAGTAACGAGTTTTATTACTGTTTCCTTATATGCATATGCCACTATATTTAGGCTTGGTGATTAATGCAAGTGACTTTATCCATCATAATTTCAAGTTCCCACCCTCCTCTTGCACACCTTGATCTCTGCGTCACTTGCCTGATGATTGATTACTGTGCCTGGATAACTCTACCCACCGTTATAGACAGTTACCAACCATTGTAGAATTGTATTTAAAATGATCTTTTACATAGGTCATTCACTACTCATAGTCATATTCAATGATTCATATGAATCAGACAAATCTGTTAAACAAATGCACTTTCACTTTTGTCTTTTTTTTTTCCTGATCTTCCTCTGGAATACTGAGACTTGCCTCAGTTTCGTTAAACAGAAGCATGGCCCTAAGCATGTTTTCATTTTTCCATCTGAACAATCACTTTCTTTGGCTGCAGAGGGATTTATATCCACAGATTTAATGAATCAGAGAGCCTCACTCTTCTTCCTTAGTAACTGAACTCTGGCACACCACATTTACTCAGTAAAACAGTTGATGTGCTATATACATCTGTCTTTACAGCCCTGGCAGCATAGACATTTCCAGGATCACATATTGGTTTTATGAGCACAAAAGATAGAAGATGAGCCCTTTAACATACCCTTCTCAGTGATAAGCCTACTTTGTACTGTAACACATAATGCATTTTCTCAAGGACTTTTCTGTATTTTACAGACAAAAACTGAGGGCATTTAGTAGATAAGGAACTCGACTGACAGGAAGCTAAAATAACCACCGTGCCAACAAGCGGGCAGTCCCTAGGCAGTTTTGCTCAGAGCCTTGACCTTCTAATCATCTTTTCTATAACATTATATAGAACTTTTAAAACTCCAGCCAGAGTGAAGGTTTTTCCAGACATTTGATGATATGATGTTACCTCTTATTTCTCTTGATATACAAACACCTGACAGTCAAAACTAAGAGAATATCAAGGGAAAGAAATCAATTCTATTGAAATACCACCTACAAATAGCACAAGAAGTGTAGACCACTTTAAACTGCTACATACTGAACCTTTAAATGGAATACATAAATCGTTAATTTTGAAAATAATTATTTGCCCAATAGAATATAGGTTTTTGTTTTCAATTGAAATCACATGTATCTTGTGTTATGTGATTGGAAAGTAATTTTAAGAGAATAAAAACTCTTTTAATACATAATATACTCACTGCTATGGCTAATACTTTTTGGACTCTATTTCGCATCTTCCTTTGGAAGGAAACATTTCAAGCTCCAGCCCCTGTCACCATAACCTCTGAAAAAGCAGACAAGACACATTTTCACAATGAAAAAGAAGATGACTCTGGAAAGTAAGGCAGAGAGAACTTCAAAAACAGTCTCCCAAGTCTGTATTTCTACAGGATAAATGCTTTTTTCTAACAGCCTAAAGCATGCTAGACAGCTCCTGGGGTTCTCTGATTTAACAAAGAATACTAGTCTCTCTCTTCTGATGGCAGTGGTGTTCTGGAGGGTGACCACCTCTCATTCCCACATATTCTGTGCAAGAGGGCTTTCTTCTGATACAGAACATAATGTCGCACACAAAGAAGCATAAACGAAAAGGGAAGAAACATATCATGGTCCAAGGGCATAGTCTAGGTAAAGAAAGTGCAGAAAATATTCCACTAATTATCATAGTAAGAAGAAAAAGTACAATTAAATGACAGCAGTATTTAAGTCACACTTTAATAGTCCACTAGGAACATCTACTTTTATATTTACTTTTTAAATTAAGGCTTTTTCAATGACTTTTCAGTTTCAGTATGCTGTGCTGCATTGTAGGCATGCAGGAACTCATGTGCTAAAGAAGCATACGACAAAGGTTGAAAATACTGAAGGTCTACTCTGCAGTTTACCAGGTGACTGAGTAGGAGCCTGTCTAAACAGAATGGAGACCAAAGTGAGTATTAGAATTTGAACCAATATATACGCCAGTCCTATTGGAAACCTGGTCTCTTTACATTGTTTTCTGGGCAGCTGATCAAGAGGTGAGAACTAGAACCAACTACTAGAGACTTCAAAGAGATAGCTTTAAACTATTTGCTTCAGATCAGAATTTATTTTAGAGATTACAGTAGGAATAAACTGTGAAGCAGAAAGTAGTATTGTTAGATCACTCTGTATGGTAAGAAAGAAAGATTTCTAAACTACATGAGTTCTTTTTTTTTCTCCCCTGGATTGCTACCTTTTGGGACTTGATTTTCACCTTTTCCACATTCTTCTGATATTTGCTACCACAGTAAGTCAATATTTCTGATAAGAATAATTAATAGTCTGCATTTTATGTGGACAAGATGGTTGAAACTCATGTTCACAGTAGTAGAATAAAAAGACATATAATTACTGAGGTCAAACCAACAGAACATTGAATATCTGCTTAGAGTTCACAGCCCCATGAGGAGAGCAACAATACCAACCAACCAGAGCTCCCAGGGTCTAAACCACCAGCCTGGGAGCACTTAGGGAGAGATCCATGGCTCCAGCTGTATATATAGGGGAGGATGGCCCTATTGGGCATAGGTGGGAGAAGAGATCCTTGGTATCATAAAGACTGGATGCCCCAGTGGGTGGGAATTTGAGGGTGGGGAGGTGGGAGTGGGGGGATAGTTAGGGGCACATTCACAGAGAAGCAGGAGGAGGGGGATGGGATGAGGGTTCCTGGGGGGGGGGGAGATGGGGTAAGGGGATAACATATGAAATGTAAATAAAACATCCAATAAAAATAGAAAAAAAGAAAAAAGAGGAAAAAAGGAAAGAGAGAAAAGAAAAGAAAGAAAAGAAAAGAAGAGAAGAGAAAAGAAAAGAGAGTCAAATATAGATTGTGTGATCAATTTTGATGTGTTTAGAAAGAAACGAATTCAACCCAGATTAGAATACGTTAAAGGCAGGTTTATTGGAAACCTGCTCTTTGGTTAGTTAGCTGGACTCAAGGATTGAGGTCAGGGGAGTAGCCATTGGAGTGGGGATGAGCGAGAAAGACAGGAAAGGTGAGTGAGAATCCAGGTACAGAAGAGAAGAAGAGAGAGAGCGAACAAAACATCTGAACTATATAGGGAAGAGGTTCTGGGGGAAAGGCAGCCCAGGCCCTGGGCTGGAAAGCTCAGGGTTAGGTACAGGGTGTGCCAGGCAAGTACTGAGGGATGCTGGAAGAACCTAGAAGCCCGGTCTGCTTTGCTGTGTAAAATATGCACATCATCTCTTGTTCCGGTGTTGAAACCAAACAAATTTGTACAAATTTGTCACTAAATTTAATTAACTCTTAAAAGAATATTTATATTATTTATATTCAAAAGACTGTAAGTGACTATTATATAATTACGGAAAATAATTTACTCATTTATTGTTTGTTTTATTCTTTGGCAATAATTGCTGATAATAATTTACTAATAATATCTATAGCTCGTTTAGTTCTTTCACAAGTATTGTTAGAAACTCATGTATTACTATGTGTCTAATATTCCTCAATGGGTAGAAGACTATTTCTCAATCAAAATCAAGAAATAGGAGACTTAAAGAAAAATACAATGTACTGCTGCCCTCTTGGTCAGAGGCATCACATTACATAGAAGTAAAAGCAATGAATCAATAAGCCAATATGAGAAACCATTTAATTTTGAAATTCATATTTCTTTTGAAATTAAATATTTGGTAAATTTTCCATTTCTCTTTAATCACATTTTATTGACATAGAGAAGCTTTCTTAGGATGTTTATAGACAGTAATTCTGACATTCAATGAGGCTTATCCTCCTTTGGGATATTCTACGTAAGTTTCTTCTTGCATTAGATGAGGATTAACACAGAGATACACAATTGGTCAAGGTTCACAGAATAAGAGACTGGGGAATACTCAGTTTTAAAAATGACATCTTTATTACATTTGCCTCCTCTGAAGGCGCAGAGATTACTGTGGAAGAGAAGAAGGTATGAGTGTAAAAGCCAGAGGTGATAGATTTGGTTAACTATGCCTTTAGGCAATTTGTGGTGTTAATAATAATGTTTGAAAATGATGAGGTTTGTACATTCTGGAAAGGAAAAGGAATCTAATATTTATAGAACTTAATGATTTAAAAATAACTCTAAAAAGCATTCTTCATAGATCATAAGATGCAAACTGATAAAACAAAATATAGTAGCAATTATTTTTGTGAAAGAGACATTCAACATTACAGAAAAAAATAAAAGCAATAAAATGCAAATCTCAGCCACCACCATTCTTCTCCAGAAGAAATTGGCTTTGTTTATGGAGGTGAAATCACAGACTTTGTCTCTCCTTATTACAAAATGCTATTCCTGTATTTTCGGTCATGGAAAGGCTTTATAAACTGAAAAGTTCACAGATAATTTTAACAGTAGCCTTTGAAGAATTTTTTTCATTATTGACTAAAGATGACCAATTTTTCAAAACTGGAGAGAAGTCTAAGTGGTCAAAGTCATTGCTGTGTAAATGTGAGGACCTTAATTTGGATCCTAGGTCCATTGGTGTCTGTCTGTAACACTAAGACTGTGTGTTAGAGGCAGAGAGTTCAGCTTAATTAGAGAGTCCCTGGTTCAATAAAGATGTTAGCACAAGATACAAGCTAGAGGTGGAGAAGCAGACAGGATAGCCCACAATTTCAATCTCAACACTGGAGGGCAGAGCAGACTGATATTGGTGAGTCTTAGGCCAGCCCAGAGTGAGACCTAGTCTCAAAACAGAGGAAGAGGAGAAGGAGAGAAAGAGAGGAAGAGGAGAAGAAGGGGGAGGAGAGGAAAAGAAGGAAGGAAAAATAGAGAAAGAGAGGGAAAGGAGAATGATAGAGGAAGACTTCAGCATTGATCTTTGGCCTCCAAATATGCATACACACACATACACTATATCTGTCTAATTTGGAGAGAGAGAGAGAGAGAGAGAGAGAGAGAGAGAGAGAGAGAGAGAGAGAGGTCAGCCATCCTTTGTGAAGAAGACTTTTTCCTGTGCTCAGTTCAGCTGATGATGCAGAAACTGCATGACACTTATGATTTCTTGTATGACCAAACAATTGTGTTACATCATTCACAACAACTAGGTGTATTCCTTTTCATGTGTCCTTTCTCTATAGTGCTGTTTGTACCAATTAAAGATTGAATTAAATAATATCTGGTGGCATTCCCAGAGGGAGAGAAGAGACTGACTTTGTCAGTTTGGTTAGGATACAACAGCATCCACTAGAGATAGCACTGGTAGACTGTGACTCTCATGTAATTGTCTCGCCAGCAAGAACACACATGGACACCAGGATCCTTCTGCAGCAAACGTTTATTCCAATGAAAAGGAGGAAGACCCCGGGCCCGGAAAAGGCACTGTTTATATACCCTTGGAGCGGCATGTTCACTTCTGATTGGCTGCTTACTCGTTACCCGCCAAAACGCCCCGGGATGGGCTGTGACTTAGCGTGCTTTTACCATAGCACATGAGCGGTTTACTTGTTTACTTGGAGGAGCACCGGATGCCAGCGCCATTTTGTAATGGCGAATGCTGTCAGCACAAGCCGCGGCTTTCCACATCTCCCCCTTTTTATTTTATTAAGATGGAACTGCCCTTAGCCTATCTAGCACGGTACCAATCATGACTCAAACTCAAGCCCGATCAAGCAAATTCCATCTTTGGGGAATAAGCGATCAAGGACTGATAGTTTAAGACAGTCTCCCTTACCCTACCAGGTGCAATGGAAACAAGTCCTCTGGGTGCAAGGGCTAGGGGAAACAGAGAGAGATGCAAACACCCGTCCCTGTGCAATGGAGCCATCTCCCAGGGGTGCAAGGGCTGTTTGCCTCAAATTCAGGTACCACAGCTACACAGACAAGGACCAGCCAGGCCAAGACTCCTCACCGACCCAGTGCAATGGGCAAATCCCTTGGGGTGCAACGGCTGAGGAATCTGTCTACTGACTAGTTCTTTAATCATGGATAACCAAATTTCAGGAGATGAGCCTTGTTCTAGGGCTGTAAGTGCTTGGGTAATAACGACCTTGTCACGTTTTTGTTGAGCTCTGAGTTTGCAGACCAACCATAGCATGAACACTAATCCGCAACATAGGGCGTACCAAACAGGCCTACTCCCACCCACTTTTTAAAGAAAGAGAAAGCTAAAGAGATCCAGGAGGAGAGTCCCTCAGTCAGGGACAGATCCATGTGCGTCGAGTTGATGGCCACCACAGCCGCTCTCAATTTTTTGAGTGTCTCATCGAAGTTTTCTGACCAATTTCCTGCAAGATATTGAGACAAACGTCTGGACAAGTTAGCTGCTCGGGTAAAATTTTCATACTGTACACTGGTGATGCAAAGTGCACCCAGTTTTCTCTCACATCCCAATTGGGCTAATTGAAAGAGGATATCCAATCTCTCTCCCACTAAATCAAGGCGTTGATTAAGGATCATTAGCCCGCCTTTTAGTTGGGAGCTGGCTGAGGTTTGAAGGTTAACAGCCTCCGCCACCGTGGCTGACAATTGGTTGAGGGCAGTTGACATAGCAATCCCAGCGGCAGTGGCAGCAATGGCTGCAGTCATACCAAAATCTCTTTTTTGCCTAAATAATGACAAAGTGGAAGGAGTCTCCATGGGGACAGGAACCCATCGCGGGACTCTGGCAACCATGGCACGAGTGAATCTTTCAGAACTCCAACACTGGGACATCCAGCAGGTTTCATTGGTACAATTCTTAAAGGTGGAATTTGATAAAATAAACAAAAATACTAGGAACCCAAAGCTGGAGGATCCAAATAAGGATCTGCATATGAGTCTTTTGGGGGGTCATCTTCAGATGCCACGAGTCGTCGCGTCAGTCGCTCTGGTAGCCAAAATGGATTGTCTTCTTCCTGCGGAAAAACACAAACCGCTCCCCTGGATCTTATTAAAATAGGATCCGGGCCTTTCCATTGTCCAGTCAAGACATCCTTCCATTTGACCATCTCTTTTGGCCTATCCGGCTCTAAGCAATGACGGTCAGCTGCCGTGTGTCCTTGACTGCCCAGATTTAAAAAATTAAGGGTAAAAAGTGTTATAGAAACGGTGACTCATGGCACTGAGGGTAGAGCCTCCTCGACTCCCCCTTTTTGTTTTATTAGATAAGATTTAAGAGTGCGATGAGCCCGTTCTATGCCTTGTCCTTGAGGGTTATAAGGGAGACCCGTCAGATTGGTCACCTCCATTTGGCAACAAAATTGTCCAAACTTTTGAGAAGTGTAAGCTGGTTAAATTAAACTGTGTTCGTGTAAATAACTGTAAAATTTGAGAATTAGCAATGTCTAAAAAGGCAACAATTTTAAGTAGTTACAAACCATGAGCCATATACTGGCTATGAGTGTACCAATTGAAAGCTTGATTTTTCATCATTTCAAACAGTGGTTACAGCACATAATTTAATTATTTGTGCTGAAGCAGGGGAAAATTCAAGAAAATGAAAATATACACTGAGAGATTTAAATGTTTAACTTTTGTATTAAAGCAACAACAAATTTTTAATGCCATTAATAATTCTGAGACAAACCTTTTTTTAATGATATCGCTTCATCGGCTCTCAAAAATCACTAGTAAATTCACTGAATTTAAACCTCACCACCTTTACCAGGATGTAAAGGAACAATAAAAACAATCTTTTAAATCTATAATAATTCTATATGTATTTACTAGAATGGCAACTGAAGTAGGAAAGACAGGCTGTAATGTCCCATTAGTTACATAAATCTTAAATTTGAACTTTGCTTTTGGATTAATTGAATAACCAACTCCTTTTAGCTGAGTGAAGTATCAGATAAAAGCCAATCTTGTCTTCTCTTACTCTAGAGCAATTCTTTTGTTAACAGGCACAGCTATAATGCCATGGAGGGAAACAGGCACACTTTTAATTCCTCCAGCATAATCATTATCTCTAACTCCTGGCCCATAAGCTGTTTTGAATTTCTTTTGAGTCTGAGGCTGACACCTCCCTAAGGGACAAACAAGGCAATAAACAAATTCTAGAAAACACCCTTCTAGAGGCAGGTCAGAACAAAAGGAATGTCTGAAATACAAGCTCCTGCCTTGCCCACTCTGTATATAGCCTTAATTTAAATGTAAATGTTTTTAATCTTGGCCTATATCCTGAGGCCTGGCCCAAAGATTATCCTTCCTGCACCAAGGACAAGTTTGTCATGTAACCTTGGTCACCTGACTGTTGCTCAAGCCTTTGTTCCTGGGACAGTCATTTTTAAAAACTATCTAAATTTCCACATCTAAAACATCTTTTATCTTTACGGTTCTGTGCAAGCTATGGCCAGACCCTGATTGTATGAGGGTGCAATTTCATCGCAAAGATGAATGTATCTAAGTCTGTCTTTGCTTGTATGGTCTGAGAGCTGTGTAGGCAGTTCAACCTGATTAGCAGCACACTGACCTTCTCCTACAGGCATGTTAAGATCCCAGTCTGCATCACCTGTCTGAGCATTCATCATGGCACTGTGATTTTTACTAGTGTTACTCCAAACTGAGCTCCAAATCAAGTAATCTCCTCCTGACAAAATAGGCAACTCTCCTCTATCCTCTTCTCAACCATAAACATGGATGAGTCAAAGAATTCCAAACTCACAATTGAACTGCCAACTGTAGCCAATGGAATACTGGCAGTTTAACTAAATTTTTAAATTTCTTTTGTATCATTAGAGTATAACCATTAATTTTGAGAAGCAAAACCAGAAGCAATGTAAACAATCTATTTTTTCTAAAATCAACACCAAGTAGATTACCTTTATGTTACAAAGTTTTGCTGTCAATTCTTATATATGAGTGTGTGAAGCAGCTTTTACTATCTCATTGAAGAGATACTGGTTTCTGGTTTCTGAATGACTATAACACTGAGTTAGTTTTACACCAACTTTCTGTTACCAAAGTTGTAAATTTCTAATCACACCCAATAATTTAAGCCAATAATCTATAACCAAGACATGTAGAACATTTTTATACTTTTAAAACCAATTAGAAACAAAATGAAATGGCTACATATCTTATTTTTAGATCAAATAAAATTTGTTGCTTTTTCTAGCTGTAATTTCAAGAGAAAAGCACCTTGTCACAGAGATTTTTCTAGGACAAAACAACTCTTAGCTTCCTTATAAAACCCCAAAAGCTACTGGTCTCTTTTAAAAGCAGCTTATGTCAACCTCAATTCCTGGAAAGGCTTTTTCAGCTCAGCTCAACTCTTAGCTACAGGTGCAGGGTAGCTTATCAGCCTCTGCTGTGTATATTAAGACTGCCTTTAAAACAAAGTTAAACTAGCCCAAGAGTTGGATATGTAACCATTTTTGTCTTTTGAACATGCAACATAGAACATACACTTAGACAACGAAACAAAAAACAAACAATTGACACACGTGGACATTGGCACACCAAGGACAGACAACAAAGAAGGACATCTAGGAGCTAAATAAAGAGAAATTCAGGACGTCTCCCGAATTTCTTTCTTTTTCTAGATGAGCTCTGAAATATCCTTTTCATTCCTTTTTGTTGACACAGCTCAGAGAGAGGACAACAGTTTTTCTAAAACCCTTTCTCTCTCTCTCATATTCAAGATGTAACTTTTCATCTCATTCATTGGAGATGTAGCAGGCAGCTATTGTAGCACCTCAATACCCTGTTTTCTTAGTTTTCCAATTCTTTCTAACCCTGTTCTTTCCTTTCTGGTATCTTTCCTCCTCATCTGTCTCTTCGTCTAAGTCCTCCGACTCGGAGGAAGTTAGCTCCTCCGACTCAGAGCCACCCAGCCCCGAGGCCTCCAGTTCCTTTACTGGATAAAGAGGTTTCTTTCTGAGGCTTCTTTTCCCTTCGTCTCTCCCAAGGGCGTCTTTTCCCTTACCTCTCACTTCCGTGGACTGAACATCTTTGGAAGGGTCTGTTTCCTTAGGCATGCCTTCTTTCTGAGCTCCCTTTTTCTTCTGAGCTCTTAAGTGCTTATCCTGCTCTGTTTCTGACATGTTGCCCTGTAATTCGTCTAGCACTCCCTGGCCCGCCGCTACAGTCAAGCGGCTTTTCTCATCCTGTAAAACCAGAAGGAAGAGAACGAGTGCCGCCTGGAGAGGGAGACGAAATAGATCAAGGCCAAACATGCCTCTCAGAGCTTACCTTTGTCCTGCAGTTCTGAATCCACTCCGCGAGTGGAGGGTCTCCTTGGCACCGGCGTTGGTGAATTTCCTGGGTTTCGGCACCAGCTGTGACCCGCGTGTAATTGTCTCGCCAGCAAGAACACACATGGACACCAGGATCCTTCCGCAGCAAACGTTTATTCCAATGAAAAGGAGGAAGACCCCGGGCCCGGAAAAGGCACTGTTTATATACCCTTGGAGTGGCATGTTCACTTCTGATTGGCTGCTTACTCGTTACCCGCCAAAACGCCCCGGGATGGGCTGTGACTTAGTGTGCTTTTACCATAGCACATGCGCGGTTTACTTGTTTACTTGGAGGAGCACCGGATGCCAGCGCCATCTTGTAATGGCGAATGCTGTCACCACAGCACATGCGCGGTTTACATGTTTACTTGGAGGAGCACCGGATGCCAGCGCCATCTTGTAATGGCGAATGCTGTCAGCACAAGCCGTGGCTTTCTACAGTAGACTGAAAAACAACCCAACATAGACTGAACATGTGTAATCTAAAAATCTAAAATCCTGAAGCCAAGATCTGAAACTCTGTGAATCCTAATGCAATGCCACAGATAGAATATTTCACTCCTGACCACATCTGGCAAAGGACATGTACACTAAAAATAGTGTGTAAGTTCCTGAAGCCTATGAGTATAAGACTTATGCAAAACATAAATGAACATGAAGTTTGGATGTCAATCTCATCCCCAAGATATCTCATTATGCTTATGAAAATATTCAGAATATGAAGTCTTCACTACTTCTGGTTCCAAGTATTTTGAATTTCAACAAGTAGTGGTAATTTGAAGTCTCTCCAATCCACTATTAAGATTCTCACATTTTTATCTCTATCAGTTGTATGAAATTACATTTCAACATTTTCTGAAATAAATTGAGTCTTGGGAACTCTCTCCTGTTCTCAGATTTAGACTTGTGAATACCTAGTAACTTACAAAGCTATGTGTCCATTTTATTTTGCATTTGGAAGCTATTAACTCAAAGTTGAAGAAAGAATTTGTCCATCCACTCAAAGTAAAATCCTGTTTACTGTGTACAGGGAGTGCATACGAGAAACAGAACTTCAAACAAAACTGAACTGTGGCTTACATCCCACTGCAGAGAAGAATAACAAAGAAAAAAGTCTCAACATAAATGTGAACTATTATTTATAGCTCGTGAAGTTTAGCCTTCAACTAAACTTTACCCATAGTCTCTTACTTCATCAAACTACGGTTATTATTTCCTGATAGTTAGATATCATTATATCTATTGATACTATCTCCTCCTTGCTTGTAGTATTATTCTTATTCCAAAAGAATACAAATAAAAGGCCAAATTACTTTTACAGTGCATAAAAACCAGAATTATTTTCCTAGTATAGTTATATTGATTCAATTTATATACATTTCAAAATACTAGCTCCCCCTTATAAAAATGAACATAGTTAAAGTGCACATCTGCATTAATGTGCAAACCTCTCAGGATAAGAACTGCTCAGTGTTGTGACTGTTGTATGTGCACTGCTCATGGACAGTCATGCACTGCTGGAAATGAATAATACAGGCAGAAATCCACATAACACTGACACCGTCAATAAATCTTCTCTTAGTGGAAAAAAATCCATATTTTTGAAAAGCAATATATATCTGCATCTAGGACCTATTTAAAGAAGGTACTTTGTAATCAAACCCACAGTAGTACATATCATGTCACAGAAAATGTTGACTTCCTGACTATATTTGTAGCAATTCTATGACACAGCATAAAATAAAGTATTTCATAAAGTATGAAATACATATAAAATGGCAAGTTTATAATAGAGACCTATTGACTGCAATTAACACATTGATTCTGGCTAACATAGTCTGCTGTATCCATGGGATAGCTATGTTTCCAGGAAATGAAATGGAACTCTACATTGAATCCTGCTGAATGCATCTTCACTCTATTCTCACTAAACTTAACAATGCTTGAATTTGACGTGTGTAAATTTGACAACTTGTAGTGTATTTTAACATTCCTTTTCTATAATAAAATAAAAGGTTCTCCGTTTTATACAACTAAAACAAGGATTTTGTTTTCCTAGTACAACTTTATCTCATTTTCTGTTCCGCAGGTTTAACTTTGGGTCACATCAGTTCAAGTTATGAATTTTATCCCCTATAACCCTATTCCAACACTAAAGGTACCTGTGTTTAAAACCATCCTGAGTCCATGTCATGGGACTAACTCATAATGAGATCCTTTTTGCTTCTCCAGCAAAACTAAATCTTCTTGGACAATACCTAAGACATACATGTCATATTGAATTCATTTCCAGAAAACGTGACTATGTGGATATAGAATTCAGTGACTATATCCCTGGATCTAGTTAAACAGCGACTTTTATTAAATTGCTTCTTGCCCCTGGAGTGTAGCATGTAAACCAGACATCTCAGGTCTTAGTTTTCCTGTTTGCACAGGTAAAGATGTCTTTGAAGCATTTTACAAGAAAGACTTAGCAAAAAGGCTGCTGGTGCGGAAGAGTGTGTCGGTGGATGCCGAGAAGTCCATGCTGTCCAAGCTCAAGCACGGTGAGCTCAGGGCGGGCCGGTCCCAGGGCGGGCGTCATGCCAGCTCTCTCTCACCCTTCCTTCATGTACGCAGAGTGTGGAGCTGCGTTAACCAGCAAGCTGGAGGGCATGTTCAAGGACATGGAGCTTTCCAAAGACATCATGGTTCACTTCAAGCAGCATATGCAGAACCAAAGTGCACCAGGCCCCATTGACCTCATGGTGAACATACTCACCGTGGGCTACTGGCCCACATACACACCCATGAAAGTGCACCTCCCTCCAAAGATGGTCAGACTTCAGGAAGTATTCAAGACGTTCTACCTGGGCAAGCACAGTGGCTGGAAGCAGCAATGGCAGACAACGCTGGGACATGCCGTGTTGAAGGCAGACTTTAAGGAGGGGAAGAAGGAATTCCAGGTGTCGCTCTTCCAGACGCTGGTGCTGCTCATGTTCAATGAGGGGGATGGATTCAGCTTCGAAGACATAAAGATGGCCACCGGCATAGAGGACAGCGAGTTGCGAAGAACACTGTAGTCTCTTGCCTGTGGTAAGATTAAAAGTCCCAAAGGAAAGGAGGTGGAAGACGGGGATAAGTTCATCTTCAATGGAGACTTCAAACACAAGCTGTTCAGAATAAAGATCAATCAAATCCAGACGAAGGAAACTGTTGAAGAACAGGTTAGCACCACAGAGATTATTCCAGGATAGACAGTACCAAATCGACGCTGCTATAGTCAGAATAATGAAAATGAGGAAGACATTTGGTCATAATCTTCTAGTTTCTGAATTATACAATCGACTGAAATTTCCAGTGAAGCCTGGAGATTTGAAAAAGAGAATTGAGTCACTTATAGACAGAGACCATATGGAACGAGACAAAGACAGTCCAAATCAGTACCACTACATGGCGTGATGCACCAGCAGACTGTTGTCTCCCAGTGAGACACACACACGAAGCACCTGAGAGTGTGAAGCTGCTGTGCTGTGTCCCGGTCCTCGAAGCTGCCCCAACTGTGGACGCTTGGATTCAGAGCAGAGGATGTGGTTCTTGGTTCATCCTTCCCAGGGCACAAGGACTCTGAGATGACACCCATCCTTCCTTCCTGCTCTTCCCCTACTTCTTTCTTGTTTCTGTTACTCTCTGACTTTGCATTGAGAAGTTCCTTCACAAGCTATTGTTCCTCTGGCAGAAAGCCACAGGCTTGGTTTGTTGTGTTTGTGATAGTGGGACACAGTGGAAATACCCTAGGTGCTGTGTTCTTCCCCAGATGCAGACTCAGAGAGAGCCCTGGTCTGGTGGGCACTGGGAAGAAACCGTCCAGGCTGCCACTCAGCTCTCTGCACCCTGAGCATTCGCCTCTCTTCTGTGCATTTTCAGAAAGTTGGAAACTTTGGCTTCTGTAATCAGGTTTCTAAGTGAGGTCCCTGATGTGCCAAGAGGACATCATGCCTGTCATTAGACACAGCTCACCCAGAGGGCTGCTTGTCGTTTGTTTAGGGGCTTGGGGGTTTCATGTTTGTTTCCATGTTGGTTGAGTGTGGAGGTCCTGGTTTTGGCTTTGGGGTGACTGCTGTTTGACTGTTGAAGTTGCAGTTTGTGTGATTACCATAATAAAATTGGGCCTGGTTTTATAGGCTTGCACAGAGACCATCCTGGATCTCTGCCCTGGCACTCACTGTATGGAGCTTAGTTATGTTTGTCCAAAGGACTTGTTGGTTCCTAGTGACATAGTGTGTGTGCACATGAGATTGAGCAGAGAGAACGAGGCTCCATCGTGGTGTTGGCATGGTGATGATGACAGACACTTTTGCAACATTTAAAAGTACTTTATATTTTACAAAGTAGCATGTTTCAGTTTGATTAAAAGCTACCAAAGGAATTTTGATCATGTATAAGTGTTTAAAGCAATATTTTCTGGAATATATCAAGTTTATATAACTCGATTTTATGCTAAATTATTAAAGGATTCTCCCTTTTTGAAACATGCATGTTTAAGATAGGACATCTTTTGGGTCCCCATATTAAACCTTACTCTGTAAGTATCATTTCTATATTTGTACATTTTCATTTATGAGTTCTATGATGTGGTCTTTGAAAGACCAAATAGATTTCTATTTCTAATTCTTATATTTTAAGTTCATTGTGTCTACAGATTTTTAATATTGTAATTTAATGTAGACTTACTTTGAATAAAACCAGTTTAATTGGCCTTTAAAATAAATAAATAAATAAATAAATAAATAAATAAATAAATAATACTATCCTGGCACATGATTGGCAAGTGACCATTTTAACTGATGTAGATTCAATTTTAAAAATAGTATGAAGCAACTGATTAGAAGTACAGTATTAAAATATTGTCTTTTATCAAAAATTTTGTAGAGAATAGAAGGTATTCCAACTGGATTAAAGAATAAATTTCAAATAAAAGACACAGGTAAGTATTTAAGACTCTGGGATTACTGAATTGCTGCATGGGAATCCTACACCTTCCTCAGTGTAGGACTAGTGCCCTGCAACTGATTTGTTGGAAAAGGGTTTTTTTTTTTAATAAAAAAAGAGAAAGAAACAGGAATGCAATTTGAAGATCACATAGAACAAGATAGATAGCTTTGAACTATAAATGTATTTAATACTGTACATCAAATGTCATACAATCAAAAGGCAAATAAACGGCCAAACATTTGAAAAAGGTATACTAATAGTAATCTCATAGCAATATACATATATATGTATGTATATATATATATATATATATCAACATCATCAAACCAGAACCTAATAATTTAGTAAGTATTTGCATAAGTAAATAAGATACCTTACTCAAAATGTAAAAGTGTTTAAGTATAATATAAATAAATATTTATAAATTTTGGTATGTGAGCAATTTTGATGAAGCTCAAGCGAGGACTTCTTGTCATCATACTGGTTGTGAATGCATACAATTTCAAACACTTCAGTGGGAAGCAATTACATTAACGTGTCATCATAACATGACTTTAAATAGGGGCTAGGAAGTCAAAGTGGGTAAAGTTCTTGCCATACACATGTAGGGGCCAGAGTTCAAACACCAGCATACATGTTATAAAGAAGGCATGGTGGTGAACAGCTTAACCCCAAGACTTGTAAAGATAGGAACAGAGACAGGTGGGCCCCAGAGACTTGCGGATCAGCCAGGAAATACAAACATGTAGGCTTACTGAGAGACTTGTCTCAAAAATAAGAGTAGACAAAAATAAAGAAAGATATTTGATGACTACATATGATCTCCGTTCATTAATTTGTATGGACATTAATTTGTATACACATATTCAACACACATAAATGCAAATACCTCCTAATATATATATATATATATATATATCATTGTCTGATTCAATAAAGCTGTCTTTGCATTAAGCATTAAAAACCAATCTATAGAAACAGATTTATTACTGCCATATTTTTTAATCTTCATGAGTATGAATTAAATTCCAGGTACCTGCTACAGTAAGCACATGACACAAAACAACCTGTGTCAGGTATTGACCATCTTCCTAGTTTGTTGTCCAAAATGCTAAATTGTGGGCAAAACATTCTACATTCCCAGACTCCTGAGATCAGTGAATCTTGGAGAAATGTGCTGATCACACTGACTCAGAGCTCATGTCCTGAACACACCTATCTGCAACTGAGAATAACAAACACAGGTGAGAGCTATGTGCAAGAAGAAGGGAGTTTACACATAAATATTTGGAGGCATCAATGGGCCGAATATCTGACCTATAACTATAAAATCCCCAGAATAATATGTGTTGACCTAGGAGTTTTTATTTTAATGAGGACAAGTAGTTCTACAATTCCAAATCAAACCATTCACTTCATTTTAATGATTAAGTGCAATGAGGTGAAGCTTATGAAGACAGAAGTATGAACTGTTGTGAATGAAACCTTTTAAAACCTACCTGAAGAATTCTTCAAGCTGCATCAATATTTAAAAACCTTTTAAACTCCATGACCCATTAATTTATTTTTTGTGGATTTTCCCTTAGGAACAGAACACGTGTTCATGTCAAATTGTTTCTAGCACATTTAAGGTAAATAAAAGTACAAGTATTTAATCTTCTTCTTAAAAGTTTTACAGTAACTAAAAGTTCAATTTAGCATTCACTGAATGCTACCCATATGATACACTATTGTAAAAGCTTTATTAAATAATACTTGAAATTTCCTGTTTTCATAATATATTTCAGGAATCGTTGCAATGATGTTACATTCCCTAATCCCTCACAATGCTTTCCATCCATTCACCTGAACTGCATGTCAAAAAGCTGAATTTTGATTAATGCTAACTGCTTTGCTAACAGTTACTGAGCTACAGTTCATCTATGCCAATCAAACACTCTTTAAAAGTCTTTATTTATTATTTAAGAATTTCATACATGAATGTAAAGTAATTGGTCATCTCCACTCTATGGTCCTCCTTCTCCTCCTCCAGGTACACATCCACCTCGTTCCATTCCTGTCTCATGCCCTCTTTTCTCTACATCTAACTCAGAATCAAGCCAGTGAAAACTGAACTTCCCTGACATTCTTGTCACTTCCATTTCTTTACTCTCTTCCCAAGTCTCTCAAATTCATTAGCCCCATCCTTGTTTATACCCACACAGTAGCATTGCATCTTTATTGTGGTAGAATGGTTAGGAATTAGAAAGATTGATTTTACATCTAATTCTTATTGATGCCCAAATGAATTCAAATGGTATCTGAAATTGTTGTCTCTACTAGAAAATAGGAGCTAATACCGTGTTTTATTTCATAAAACCTTTCTTGAACTAAACTAGATAACTCATAAAATCATTTTAAAGATATACAATTTAGAATCGTATGCATATTAAGTTCATGTCTTTATATAAAAACACATCTGGTAATTTTACATGACTATTGATAAGTATAATAAAAAAATTTAAGGATAAACCAAATTCAGCTTTGGCTAATATGGAAAAGGAGAGAAATATGAAAGAATGCATCTTCAAATTCTGTCTTTGGTTTGGGAACTATTACACAATGAACTTAAGTTATTCAGTATTTATGATCTTCCAGTTATTAAGTTAAGGTGTTTCTCTCATAAGCGCCATTCTATGAAGCAAGTACAATAATTATCTTTATTTCATGAGTAATAAAAGAGATTATCAGAATAGCATATGGTTTATAAATAACCTAATCTGTAGCCAGTACAGCCTGAATTATCAATAAGTCCTAATCTAAAAGGAAAATGTAGAACCCTTTGCTCAAAGATTTTTAATATTTTTAAGACACTAGAGCATTGAAACAAATGTACGCCCCCTCCCCCCCCACACACTTTATTCAGAAGGCACCAGGCACCTGCATGGGTTACACACCAACACCAGGGAGTCCGCTCTGCCTCCTTACGTGTATGCCTCAAATTTTTAGAATGTGTTTGCCTTAGTTGAGTGAGGTTCCTGGAGGGCACCAGAGTGTTTAAGTGGTTATCAATTGACCTGAAGTTCTTCTTTTCATACCTGGGTAACAACACACCTGCTCACTGACAGGATTTAGATGTTCAATCCCACCTGGATCACACAGTTTCTGTGAAATATCAAAGTACTGTGAAGATTTGAAGCTCCCTACTGAGTTCATGTCTGAAAATAGAAAATGACTGGAAGAAAAAGGAGTCCTCACTATGCACCACTGAACTACAGCTGAACAACAGTTAGCTCTCTGTGGCTCCTCTTCTCATATGATCTAATGGCAGGCATCATTGTATGCAATTAACACTGTGCTAAGGTAACCTCTAGATGACAAGAAATATTAGAACTACAAACCGACACAAGTTTTTTTCGTTGTCGTCGTCATTGTTGTTTGCTTTTACTTTTTTACAGTAAATGGACGGATATACATTAATACTGAAGCCACTATCATGATAAGGGCATAAAGCTGCTGAATAAAAATGCTTCTTCACACTGAAATACAGTAACTATGAGCATGGTCAAGTAGCATGAAGTGAAGACATTTTCTGGAATGTACTTCTGTTATTCCCAAGAAGAAGCAACTACACAAATTGACCATTAACCATCATTGCATGATACATGATTGGGACTTGTGTATCATTTTATTATTCATAGGACTAGAGAGTAGCCTATTCTGATTTTATTGTAAAGGTTAGCATCCATTTTAACAATTCACTTCATATTTGGATAGAGTTTGAACCAAAAGAAAAAGGAAAAAAAAACAAAGATTGACACTGGTCTTCTATGTTAGCCATAGTAAAAATGGTTGCATCTTGTGCTTAGTTTTTTTTTTTCAAATTTTGGTATCAACAGGATCAGCTCATTGAAAATGCTTATAAACTCCAAAGGATAAATTTGTTATGAGAGACAGAATAGATGATGTCAGATGGGTACAGGTGAATGTATCAACAAAAAGATAAGCAAACTTCTTAAATAGAATTATGATTCTGAATTTAGTAGAAATGTTTTTAATGTATGTATTTTTAACTCTTCTCTCATATATTACAATCTGATCACAGTTTTCCCTCCACCTCCTCCCCCCAGTCTCTGCCTCATGTCTCCCAACTCCTCTCAGAAAAGTGTAGGACTCCCAGTAATGCAAACTAAACACAGCATAAACAATTACAATAAGACCTGGCACGTACCATCACATGAAGGCAACCCAGTAGGAGGAAAGGGTCCCACAAATAGGTGACAGAGTCAGGGACAGCCTCTGTTCCCACTCTTAGGATTTCCATAAGAACACCAAGTTACTTAGCCATGACATAAGCAGAGGACTTAGGTCAGACCCCTTCAGTCTCCTTGATCTCTGTGAGCCTCCATGAGTCAGTTGATTCTGTGAGCCATATTCTTTTGATGTGTCCCTGATTTCTCTCATTCTTCCCTCTCCCTCTCCCTCCCCCTTCCCCTCCCCCTCCCCCTCCCCCTCTCCCTCACCCTCACCCTCAAACACACACATATCCTTTTACTCTCTCAATGAAGAAGGAGGAAGAGGAGGAGGAGGAGGAGGAGGAGGGGGAGGAGGAAGATTCAGCTAGGTTCTGTTCCCAGAATATTCTGCAGGCAGGAAAAACTGTAGGTCAAAGGTTTTGCTGGATTGGTATCCTAATCCCTCCACTTGAGGCTTCTTTGGTTACAGAGATGACCAGTTCAGGCTCCCTATCTCCCAGTGCTAGGAGTCTTTGCTAGAGTGTTAGAGGTACACTCATAGATTCCAAAGAATTTCCATTGCACTAGTTTTCCACTTCTTTCCTAAATGCCCCTCAATTCTACTAGTTTTTCCCTCCCTCCATGCTCTCCCCTCTACCTGATCCCTCCCCTTCCTAACTCATCCTTCCTGTACTTGGCCCCCGCTTCCCCAATTCCACCTGCAAAATCTATTCTATTTCCCTTTCCTGTGGAGATCCTTGCATCCTTGTTTTTTAGCCTCTCTGGGTCTGTGGACTGTAGAATGATTTCCTTTACTGTTAATACCCTATTATAAGTTAGTACATATGTTTGTCTTTCTGAATCTGGGCTACCTCATTCAGGATGATTTTTTTTAACTTCCATCCATTTTTCTGTAAATTTTGCGATGTCATTGTTTGTAACAGTTGAGTGAAATTCCATTGTGTAAATATACTACATTTTCCTTATCCATTCTTTGGTTGAGGGACATCTAGGTTGTTTACAGATTTTTGGCTATTATAAATAAAACTGTTATGAACATAGTTCAGTAAATGTCCTTGTGATAAGATAAAGTGTTCTTTCAGTATATGTCCAGGAGTGGTATAGCTCGGTTTTGAGGTAGAAAATTTTCCATTTTTCTGAATAACTGGCTTATTGACTTGCAAAGTGCTTGTATAAGTGTTCACCTTGCTCCACATCCTCAGAAGCATGAGTTGTCACTTGTCTTTCTGGTCTTAGTCATTCTAGCAGGTGAAAGACAGAATCTCAAATTTGTTTTGATTTGCATTTCTCTGATGGCTAAGGATGTTGAACATTTCTTTAAGCACTTCTCAGCCTTTATATATCACTCTGTTGAGAATTCTGTTTAGATCTGTACACTATTTTAGAAATTGGATTATTTAGTTTGTCTAGTTTCTTTCTTGAGTTCTTTATATATTTTGGATATTAACGCTCTGTCAGATATGAAGTTGGTGAAAATCTTTGCCCATTCTGTGGACTGCAGTTTTGTCTTATTGACAATTTCCTTTGCCTTACAGAAGCTTTTCAGTTTCATGAGGTCCAGTTTATTAATTGTTGATCTTAGTTCCTGTGCTATTGGTGTCCTGTTCAGGAACTTGTCTTGAAGTGGAAGTTTATGGTTGTGTCATGTGATACAGACACAACTTGCTGAGGCAAGTCCCATGGGAGGACACATGATGTTTAGTATAAATAGGACTCAGTGGACAGTGACAGAGCATTTGCATAGCTAGCTATGAAGCTCTTTATTGGTCTCCAGTCTTTGCTGATCTTCACTTCACTGAGAGAGGCAAGACAGAATGCTTGGCAATCTGGCTGATCCTGATCATTCCTGCTGACTTGTCCCAGTTGAGCAGAGGCCTGGTGATTTCTGCTGGATCTTGTCACCATTGCTGATTGGTGTTTTGTGGCACTTTTGAATTGGACTCTTGATATCCTGACACTACTGAACAGGACTGCTGGTATCCTGACTAATGGAGATTAGAATTGCCCCCCAAAACTACATCTGAGCAGGCCTTTGTTCTATTTACCATCCTTTCTCCCCTACCTTTCGACTGTGATGTAGAATGGAAATTGAAGTATTTGAGAACCCTTATAAAAGTAGGTTTTGAAAAATCTAAGCCTACGTTGTCTCATCTATCAATGTGTTCAAGGCTATTCCCCACTTTCTATTCTGTCAGATTTAGTGTTTCTGGCTTTACATTGAGGTCTTTGATACACTTGAGTTTTTTGCAGGGTAATAAATATTGATTTATTTGCATTCTTCTACATATTGACATCCAATTATAGCAGCACCATTTGCTGAAGATGTAGGAGGAGCTAAGGTGGGAGGAGTAAGGAGAGGGAGAGGAGGGGTAAGGTGGAGAGGAGGGAAAGGAAGAGGAGAAGCTTAGGAGAAAGGAAGGAGAGAGAGGGAAACATGGAGGTGGATGTTCTCGTGTCTATAGCAGTCAAAGGTAGTTGGTATATCTAGCTTGGGTATTGGATCACACTTCTGATTGTATCTTGTTATTGATCATTACCAAATATATAAGCTCTTAGATAATTTAAGCATTAGAGTCTCATTTTTCTACTGGGCCTGCATGGATGGCAGGATGGTCTGGGCAATGCCCAGCCTTGCGGATACAGCGTGGAAGATTGGCAGAGCCATCTCCCAGGCTGGTGTCTCGTGAGTGGCAGGGCTGGTGTTTCTGGTTGGCTGTTTCTAGCTGCAGCGTGCACGTGACCTCTGGCTGAAAAACATGGCAGCTGAGCTAGGCAGAGCCACTGCAGCTTAGAAACAGCCATCCAAAAATACCAGCCCTGCCACCCACGAGACGACAACATGGAAGATGGCTCTGCCAATCTTCCACGCTGTCTCTGCAAGGCTGAGCATTGCCCAGACCATCCCGCCATCCATGTGGGCCCAGTAGAAAAATGAGACCGTAATGCTTAAATTATCTAAAGCTTATATATTTTGGTAATGATCAGTAATAAGATGTCCATACAATCAGAAGTGTAATCCAATACCCAACCTAGATATACCAACTACCTTTGACTGCTACAGACACGTGAACATCCGCCTCCATGTTCCCCTCTCTCTCCTTCCTCTCTCCCAGCTCCTCCTCTTCCTTCTCCTCCTCTTCTTCGTATTCCTCCTCTTCCTCACCTTACTCCTCCCACCTTAGCTCCTCCTACAGAAGATGCTTTCCTTTTTTCCATTGTATAATTCTGGTTTCTTTATGAAAATCCAGTTTTCCATAGGTGTATGGATTTACATTTAGGTCTTTGATTGGATTCCATTGCTCAATCATTTGTTTTTATGCCAATACCTTGTAGTTTTTGTTACTATGGCTCTGAAGTACAGATTGAAATCAGGGATGATGATATCTCTGGAAGTTCTTTTACTGTACAGGGTTGTTTTAATTATCCTGAGATTTTTGTTTTCCTATATAAAGTTAAGTATTGTTCTTTCAATGTCTGTAAAAAATTGTGTTAGAATTTTGATGGGGATTACTTGATTCTGTGGATTGCTTTTGGTAGGATGTCCATTTTTATTCTGTTTATCCTACTGATCCATGAGCAAGGGCGATCTTTCCAACTTCTGTTATCTTCTTCAATTTCATTCTTCAAAGACATGACGTATTTATCATACAGGTCTTTTACTTGCTTGATAACATTACCCCCAAGATATTTTATATTGTTTGTGGGTATTGTTAAGGGTATTCGTTCCATGATTTCTGTCTCAGCCCATTTCTCATTTGTAGATAGGAGTGCTATTGATGTTTTTCTTTTGTTTACTTATTCATTTTACATTTTATCAAAGTAGCCTTCCTCCTCTTCTTTCAGTCCTACCCTCATACCCCTCTCCTTCTCTGAGAAGAAAAGCTCCCCACCCCTATGGGTACCAACAGCCCTGGCACATCAAATTGCAGCAGGACTAAACACATCCTCTTCGAAGTGAGGCCAGCAAAGCAGCTCAAGTAGGACAAAGATTTCCAACAGGAGGCAACATATTCAGAGCCATTCTCCAACCATTTGTTAATGGACTGACATGAAGACCACATGGCATATCTGTCATATATTAATAAGTGGCCTAGGTACATCCCATGAATGTTCTTTGGTTGGTGGTCCAGTCTCTTTGAGACTGAATGGGCCCAGGTTATTTGACTCTGTTGATATTCTTGTGGTGTCCTTGATCCCTCTGGCTCCATCAATTCTTCCTCCTACTCTTCCACCAAACTGTCTGAGTACCACCGAATGTTTGGTTGAGCATCTCTGCATCTGTTTCCATCAGCTACTTGACGAAGCCTCTCAGAGAACAGTTATGCTAGACACCTGTCTGCAAGCATAGAGGAGTATCATTAACAGTGTCAGGGAGTTGACTCTCCCATGAGGTGAGACTAGTTATTGGTTGCCCATCCCCTTAGTCTCTGCTCCATTATTGTCCATGTACATTTGTATGCAGGACAAATTTTGGGTGGAAGGTTGTGTGGGTCAGTTGGTATGCCCTGCATGAACCAGAAGTCCTGACTGGCAACATGAGGTGATTATATCAGCCTCCATATCACCCACTGCCAGGAGTGTCAGCTAGGGCCATCCCCACAGATTCCCAGGAGGAATACCATTCCAGAGATTCCCACCAACACTACCTATTTCCCTTCTCTCTTCTAGCCCTTTAAATGCCTCCCCGCTTCCCACATCTGATGACTACTTCTGTTTGACTCCCCATCCCCTCTACTGCCCAGTTCCTTCCATCCATCCACCTCTAATGTCTATTTTATTTCCCCTTCTGAGTGAGATTCAAACATCCTCCCTTGTTACTTAGCTTCTTTGTGTCTGTGGATTGTAGAATGAGTATCCTGTACTTTATGGCTATTATCCAATTATAAGTGAGTACATACCATAAGTGTCTTTCTGGGTCTGGATTACCTCACTCAGGATGATATTTTCTAGTTCCATTCATTTGCCTGTAAATTGCATGGTGTCTTTGTTTTTAATAGCTGAGTGGTATTCCATTTTGTAAATGTGCCATATTTTCTTGATCCATTCCTTGGTTCAGTGACATCTAAATTGTTTCAAATTTCTAGCTATTATGAATAAATCTGCTATGAAAACAGCTGAGCAAGTGTCCTTGTGGTACGGTGTAGCATCTTTTAGTTATATGCTCAGGACTCATATGTCTGGGTCTTGAGGTAGATCAATTCCCATATTTCTGAGAAACCTCCTTATCAACGTTCAAAATGGCTGTACAAGTTTGCACTCCCAGCAACAATGGAGGAGTCTCCTCTGTTTCAGTGAAGGTGATTATCAGATATAGCACATAAGATCTACAAATAGTGATACTTCGACATCTTCCTTTCCAATTTTTGATACCTTTATTTCCTTTCATTGTACTATTGCTCCAGCTAGAACTTCAACTACTATATTGAATAGACAGATATGGAGAGAGTGGACAGCCTTTTCCTGTTCCTGATTTTAGTAAAATTGCTTTGAGTTTCTCTCCATTTAATTTGATGTTAGCTTTCAATTTGCTTTATATAGCCTTTATTAAGTTTAGGTTTAGTTATGATTCTTATATCCCTGATTTCTCCAAGACTTTTATCATAAAGGGAGTTGGATTTTAGCAAAGTTTTCTTTGTTTTTGTTATTTTGTTTTTGTTTTGTTTTGTTTTAATGAGATAATCATGTGGGGTTCTTGTGGAGTGATGGGTTGTGAGAGGCAGCTGGGTACCTGGTCGAGCTCAGGCCTCGAACCCTGGAGACCCTAAAGGAACGGTAGGTGTTTGGCTTTGCTCCTGGACCCTGGTTCCTTTCACTTAGTTTTAGCCATCCACAGCCCCTCCCAAAAAAAGGTTTGTGGATTTTGGTCATGTAGCACAGGTAGAGGGCATGACTACAGGCCGCAAAGCCTCAAGAAAGCTCCATATTCATGAGATACTCAAAGGCCAAAGGATGTAGCCAATTAAGCATTCCTACCCAGACCCTCCAATTTGCAAAAGGTATTTAACCTCAGACCCACCCTGAGAACACAGGATACAGCTTAATTCACTTTCTGCCATGACAATAAACCTTTTAAAACCATGTACTACCTACCTAACCTCCTGCCAAAGTTCCCTTTGCATTCCAGCCATGAAGACCTGCAAACTTAAGCAAGCTAGTCGAGCCAGCCATGACCCAGCCAAGCAAGTTGCTGTGACCAAGAGTCTCTATCCTTTGGGGCACCACAGTAGGTCATCTTCTCCCCCTTGCCCCTTTCTTCCTCGCCCCTTTTGGCTGCCATCTGGTCCAACCCATATGTCCCATGTCTCAATCCTTCTGCAGATTCTCAGCAGCTCCTGGGAGCCCAAAGGCTGAAACCAGCTCGTCTCTGACTAGCCACCTCAAACCCCCAACCCAAGAGTTCCAGCCCACACAGGGTCTCAGACTGTGATCTCCCCATGCCCAGAGTGGACCCAAACGGCTTACCACAGCCCGGCATCTGCCCAGTGCTGCATGGAACGAGCACAGTCAAATTCCTGTGTTTCTGCCCTCTGAGCAGCGGCTCCAACTACCTGGGGTGGCAGACATGCAGGACCCACAACTCAACCCACCGGACCCACACCCATGCATGAGCCACAGCCCCACAGTTTTTTTTTTCTCATTCAGTTTGTTTATATAGTAGATTACATTGACAGATTTTTGTATGTTGAATTATTCCTGGGATGGTAACTGCTTGATCATGATGGATAATCTTTTTGATGTGTTTTTGGATTTGGTTTGTGAATATTTTATTGAATATTTTGCATCACTCTTTATGAGGAAAATTGGTTTGTAATTCCCTTTCTCGTGTGTTACTTTGTGTGGCTTGGACACTAAAGCCATCTGGTCCTGGGCTTTTTGGTTTAGAGATTTTTAATGACTGCCTCTATTTCATTAGGTGTGATGGGTCTAATTAAATTGTTTAATTTTGATTTAACTTTGGTAAATGGTATCTATGTAGAAAATGGTTCATCCCAAGTGAGGTAATCCAGTCATAAAAGAACATACATGGTATGTACTCAATGATAAGTGAATATTAACCATAAAGTACAGGAAAACTAACAGACCCAAAGAAGCCAAATAACAAGGAGGGCCCAAAGGAGGATGGTTGAATCTTCCTCAGAAGAGGAAACAAAATAAAGATCAGAGGTCAATGGAAGGAGGGAATTGGGTGGGAATTGGAATGGGGCATGGAGTGGAGGGAGATCAGTTGTAGGGACAGCAGGGGAGAGAAAAAGGAAATTGGAGGTAGGAGGAGCAATCTCTAGGAGGAGCCAGAGTCCTGGGATTGGTGAGAGCCCCAGGGGGTATATAGGGGCGACTCTAGATGTGACTCCTACCAGTGGGGCATATGGAGCCTGAAGTAGCTACTTCCTCTAGCTGTCAGGACTCCTAGGGGAAAACTAAGGACAGTAACCCACTCATGATACCTTCGACCAAAAATGTGTTTTGCCTACAAGAAGTGTGGGGATAAAGATAGAGCAGACTAAGGCAATAACCAAACAATGACTGCCTCAAATTGAGACCTATCCCATGGGCAAGAACCAATCTTTGACTCTATTAATGGTACTTTGTTATGCTTATAGACAGAAACCTAGCATAACTGTCCTCTGAGAGGCTCCACCCAGCAGTCAATAGAAGGAGAGGCACAAACCCACATCAAAACATTAGACAGAGATTGGTAGTCATATGAAATAGTTTGGAGAAGGACTGAGGGACCTGAATAGGGCAGGGACTCTACAGGAAGACTTGCAGAGTAAATTCGCCTGGACCCTTGGGATCCCAAGATCCTGAATTAGCAACCAGAGTGAGCACTGGCTGGACCTAGGTCCCCTCATATATGTAGCATATGAGTAGCTTGGTCTTCATTTGGGTACCCCAACAACTGGAACAGGGGCTGTCCCTGAGTTTGTTGCCTGCCTGCCTATGGATCTCATTCTCCCAAATAGTTTGCCTTGTCTGGCCTCAGTGGGAGAACATGTGCCTAGTCCTTCAGAGACTTGACGTTCTGGATGGAGAATAGTGTGGAGTCTAACTCCCAGAGTGGGCTTCCCCTTAGCAATAGAGAAGGAAAGGGTGGAATGTGGAGGGTATCTTCATGAGGGGGAATTATAATGAGAGAAGGGTTGATATGGGAATATAAAGTGAATAAATAAATTCAATATAAAAATTGTCCACATTTATTCTATTAATAACTTATTCCATCTTTTTATGTACAGCATTATGTCTTATGAGTATACCATAGTTTAAAGTATTTTATTAACATGTAATGATTTTGCAGAGAAATAGGATTTACTGTAATACTTTCATACATGTACAGAAAACATACAAATCTTATGCATCTATGCTTCTGTCCCCATCTGTCCCTCCCCTGCCATGCCTTCAATTCCCAGCAATGACACCACTACTTTAGAATGGCTTTTGTTTTGACATAGAGAGAAAAAGTGATACTTATCAACTTGTAGCTGGCTATTTTACTTAACATAATGTCCTCTAATTCCATGTATTTTGCTATACACATTAGTATTCCATTCTCATTATATTTGAATAATATTCCATTGTCAAACTACACCATGTTTCCTTTGTTTATTTTCTTCTTAGTGGGCACTTAGGTTGGTTTGTTTTTTACCTTAGCAAGAATAAATGACACATAACAAAAACATGCAGGTATCTTTTTGTGTGCTGACTTCATTTCCTTTGCATATAAAACCAAAAGTGTATCACTAGATGATATCTATTTTTAATCCCTTTCAAGGGATCTCCATAGTGCCTTCCACAGCCTGTACTAATTTATATTCCAAACTAACAGTGTGTGATTCCATTCACTTTGTATCTTTTTCAGCATATTTTAAACATTTATTTATTAATTTTTTGGTAATAGTAATTCTAATTTTGGGAAAGATGTTATTTATTTATAGTTTTGATAATATTACCATGAAGAATAAACACACATACACACACACACACACGCACACGCACACGCACATGCACACACATATGTTTCATTCATTTTTGGCTACTTATTCTTTCAAAAATATATATTCAAATAAGTCACCTATATATTAATTAAATTACTTATTTTGATGTTAAATATTCAGTGTTCTTTCTGTATTCAAGGTATCACTGCACTTTTGAATATCTGGCAAATACTTTACACTATTCTGTAGGGCATCTCTTTCCTTTCCTGGTTAATTCCTTTGTTGTCCAGAAGCTCTTTAGTTTAATGTAATTCTACTTTGTTAATCTTATTGTTTTCTGAAAGGCTTTGCCTCCCAACTGCAACTTCAGAGTGGTAGATACTTCAGTAAAATCTTTGATCCTCACTGATTTAGTTTTAGAATGAGGTAAGAGATAAGATGTCAAGTTTCCATCTACTGCATGGAAACATTCAGTTATTCTAGCTTTACCAGCAGAGGAGGTTGCTCTTGCTCTGATATTATGTTTGGGGCACCAATGTCAAGAATTAGTTGACTATAGATGTGTGGGTTTATTTCTCAGCCATCTATTTTAATTTAGATGCCTGCTCTTACCCCATTATTAAGCCGTATTGTGATCTGACTTCATTCCAGTATTATGATGCTTCCATCTTTTTTTTTTTCTAGTCAAGAATGCTTTAGCTGATGGAGTCTTGTGCATTCATATGAAATTTAGGATTAAGTTTTCTCTATCTGTAAAGAATATCACTAGTATTTTGATAGGAATTAATTGAATCTGTAGATTGCTTTGTGTAATGTGAGCATTTTGTAAACATTAATCCTTCCCATCTGTGAAATTGGGAATTCAGACTTGACCTGTACCAGTAGGCTATTTTCAGTAACAGAGTCCTGAGAGGGAAGGTCCATGGCTTCAGAAAGGCTCAGGAAGTCTTTACAAACTATGTCCTATGCCAAGCAAGCTTAATAAGACCTATAAGATTTTACATATTTTTCCATGGGAGATTGAAATAAAACCATACATTGGGACAAAGATAATCAGGCAATGTTACAGAGGGGATACACAGGGTATCTTAAAGACACTGTAGACCAAACACATAACAGCCTTGGAAGTGAAACCCATGGCCTTGTAATGTAGGAAGAGTTCAGTTTTCAGAATCTGAAGCCACAGCTCCTTCCAGAATTCTGGCCCAGGACATTACTGACTCTGTGAAGCATATTCCTGACTTTAGAGAGAAACTATGTCAGGGCCTCAGGGAAAGTCTTGGGTCAATCTAGCCTTCAATATATACTACCCTCCAATGTCTTCTTCAATGTCTTCATTCAGTGCTTTCAAATTTAAATTACAGACATCTTCCATTTTTAGTTACTTAGTCCTACGCAACTGAAGGAGTATTGAAAATGAGATAGATTTGATGATTTATTTCTCAAAAATTTCATTATTGACATATAGAAAAGCTATGGATTTTCATTTGGTTTTATAGCCTTGTATTTTGCTACTGAAACCTTTGTGCTTATCTATGTATAAAATCATATAATACACAGATTGAAAATTTGGTATTTTCCTTCTGTATTTGTATGACATTTATTTCTTTTTTCCTAAATACATTGATCAAATGTCTGGTACTATGTAGAGTAAAGGTGGTGAAGAATAGACACCTTTGCCTTTTACTCCTTTGGTTGGCTGATTTTATGTCAACTTAATACAACATAGGGTCATCAGAAGGAAAGGAGCTCATTTGAGAAAATGCCCCCATAGAATTGGGCTGTAGCCAAGCCTGTAGGGCATTTGGACTTGAGTCCTGACTTGATTTACCTCAATGATAAACCATGAAAGTATAAGCCAAATAAGCCCTTTCCTCCCCCAAATGCATTGGTCATAATGTTTTATCTTAGCAGTAGTAATACTAAGACATCCTACAACACATCTGTCATCAAGCCACTCAAGGTTATGTACACACACAAAGTCACATATAACTACATACAGTTACATTAGTATCTTATTGTTTACTTCATAATATTCACACAAATGAAGGCACAGATCTTTACAAAATATAGTAGTCAGAAGCAAATACTCACTATTTAAAGACATGCTTAGACATATGTCAGCTTTTTGTTATTTTTTTCCTCATCAGCAACCACAATAATGACCTTCCTAAAATTTAAATAACCACTTAATATTCTATAATGAATTACATATTTAAGCTAATAAGGTGTTATTTAAATTTAGAACAATGTGTGTTCTTTGGGTGGCTATACATGTTACAAATAAATTCAAGAAAACGATATGTGAATATCAAAAGGAAATAAATTAGAAAAAAGACTCAAATTCAATTAGTGTGAGTCTGTTTAGTGGTTGGATGAGTTCTTTTTTATTGGATATTTTATTTATTTACATTTCATGTGTCATCCCCTTCCCCCATTTCCCCACACTATAAACCCCCTCTCCCATCCCCCCTCCTCCTTTTTGCTTTTATACTATTTTAATTGCATGCAAGTATTAAGGTCAGTTCTAGGTTAAGGAACTAGCAATACAATAGATGCTGAGTACTGTATGTTAAAAGCAACTGTGCTTCAATTAGGACCACATTTTATCCATTCAATATATTTGCACAATTTTCAAAATATTATATTTAAAACACTTTAGTACATTTTAATTCACAGACCACATGAAGCTCAAGAAGAAAGAAGATCAAAGTGTGGATGCTTTGATCCTTCTTAGAAGAGGGAACAAAATACTCATGGGAGCAATGTCGAGAAGAGACTGAAGGAAAGGCCATTCAGAGATTGCCCCACCTGGGGATCTATACCATACTCAACATCACCAAATTCAGACACTATTGTGGATATCAAGAACTGCTTGCTGACAGGAGCCTGATATACCTGTCTCCTGAGAGACTATGCCAGAGCCTGACAAATAGAGATGGATGCTCGAAGCCAACCATTGGACTGAGCACAGGGTCCCCAATAGAGAAGTTCAAGAAAGGACTGAAGGAGCTGAAGGGATTTGCAACTCTATGGGAAGAACAAAAATATCAAACAACAAGATCCCCCAGAGCTTCCAGGAACTAAACCAGCAACCAAAGAGCACACATGGAGGGACCCATGGCTCCAGCTGCATATGTAGCAGAGGATAGCCCTGTCAGGCATCAGTGGGAGGAGAGGCCCTTGGTCCTGTGGAGGCTCGATGCCTCAGTGTAGGGGAATGCCAGGGCGGGGAGGCGAAAGTGGGTGGGTGGGGGAGCACCCTGATGGAAGCAGGGGGGATGGTATAGGGGTTTTCAGAGAGGAAACCAGGAAAAGGTATAACAATTGAAATATAAATAAAGAAAATATTCAATTAAAAAAATAAAATGTAATTAAATCACTTTTCACTCTTTCCTTTCCTCCCTCTAGATTATCCCAAAGCTCCTCCTTCTAACTCCTTCCATGTTTCCCTTCCTACTCACAGATTGATAACCTCTTCAATTCCTGATCTTAACCTTACCCATCAGTGCTACACAAGGCTTAAAGCATTGAAAGTTTCTCATCAACACATCTTTGGCAACAGAAGTTCCCCTTCTCATGATGTATCACAGAGACTGTATCTCTTTTGAAAGCATGAATGAATGAGGGTAGCATTTTTATTGACTGAGACGTGAACAAGTTCAGTAAGCAGCATTCTCAATATAGACCAGGCTCCAGCCCTTGCAGGTTGAGCTTTTTTTCGTAGATGAAGGTTCAAGGTTTCATTTTTAATGTTATCAACAATTGTTATTATATACTATGTTAATATATAACTATATATTTCTTCCCCAAATCCTCCTGTATAAATTGCAGGATAAAACTTCACTCCAAATTATTAATCTCATGATTAGTATAAAAATAATCTTAGATTCACGAAGTTCTTACAAATGGGAGAGATTCCAAAACACCCTGAGAAAGTTCATTTTGCTTTAATTTCATAATAGGTGGGTATTTCTTCTCTCTAATGAACTGTTTTCCGGTGTGTGCATTTAGCCTGACCAGTGGAAGAGCCTCACCCTCACTACACTGAGAGAAGTGTGTAGAAGTACCAAAAGGAACAGAGTTACAGTTCCACATTTGGTTTTACTTTTCGCAGATATTATTGATCTTGTTTCTTTTCCCTGAGAAATGAAGAAAATGTTAAGTGCATGTCAAAGTTGCTCAAATACTGAGTTATTTTAAAACACAGGAGCTGACTGACAACAACCACTGGTTACAGTTGTTACACTATTCTTCCTGATAAACCTGCCAGCATCATCAAGTTAAGAGGTTCAAACCTAATCTCACATGATGTTATTTGAAACACTTCATCTGTACAAGTTCCCCACACAGCCATTTGTGTGTGGAATCACAGTGGAAACAGGGGATAAATGTTTGAATGTTTCCAAGTAATCTCTTAAGTTACTTCATTCATTAGTTCACTTTGGGTTTTTAATTTCTATTCTGGCAAAAATATTTAATCTCTATCATACAAAAAAAACACAAAACAAAAAATATCCCTAAGCCAAAATTTTTATACAATGTAAAACTGTATTTTGCGTTTCCAGACTTGTTTCTATGTCTGTCTGTCTATTCTGCAATATCATGCACTGATAAGGTATAAGATAAGGTATATTCTATGGAGATGTCCCTAGCTAAATTAACAATAAATACCCTTAAAATCCCAATCTTGCTGATTATGAAAGGGCAGGGAAAACTCACAAATCTGATGAGAAAAATGGATGATATGTGTTTATCTGTCTAACACAATCATGTCTTTAAATGAGATGCCCAAGCTGTCAACTCATGCCTACTGTCAGAATCTATCGACAACATGCTTAATCACCAAGTTTCTGCATTTGGAAAGCTTCACTCCTTTTTCTGGTATTTTAAAAAATATACCTTTCAAGCCAGCCACAAAGCTGTCAATTTTCTCATATGCGTTTCTTTCTCTGGATGTCTACGTTTATGATGGTTCCTGATAATTCAAATAAGATATAGCTAGCAACATACGCTAAGAGAGTATTTTCAGTTTCACCTATCAAGTATAATAAATTTTTAAATGTTGGAGGGTTTTTTCTTAATATAATTAAAATTGTCAGTTGCCAGAGGACATAGTGAAAGACAGGTAAGATAGACATTCAACATTTTAAAATTTGGAATTCAGCTCTCTCACATTGTTTACAAAATAATGATCTTCATGAAAGTAGTATTTGCTTCTTCGATCTCTGTCTCTTGTTTATCCACTTACATGCATTATTAGTCACTGGTAAAATGAACTTACAGAGTGTCCTAAGGCTCTATTATCCCCTGGAAGGTCTTCCAGGTAGAAGACCAACTGCTTTCAGGAAGGGTGTGATTTCACAAGTTTAAAATAAAAGCTTTGCAACATCTCAGTTTGCCAAAGGGTTACTTTGAGGCTCCATCGGTTTTCTATATTGGGTGAAGTGAACAGTATCCTGGTTTGCTTCTATTAATATAATAAACACTATCTTAGTGACTTTTTATTGCTGTGAAGAGACACCGTAACACCAAGGCAACTTATTTTTAAAAATCATTTAACTTGAGGGGGGGCTTGCTTATAGTTTCAGAGGATGACTCCATGATCATCATATCAGGAAGTATGTCAGCAGACAGGCAGGCATGATACTGGAGCAGTAGTTGAGACCTTACATTTTGAGAGGACAACAACCGGGAGGGGGGGGGGGGAGAGAGAGAGAGAGAGAGAGGGAGAGAGAGAGAGAGAGAGAGAGAGAGAGAGAGAGAGAGAGAGATTAGACAGACATAGACAGACAGAGGGACAAACCTAAGTGGTACAGGCAGCTGGGATTGGTGGTGCATGGCTTTGATCATGGCACCTCACAGGCTAGCCTTATCTACATAGTGAGTTCCAGGACAGACAGAGGAGACCCTGTCCTCACCAAAAATAGAAAAACAAAAAAAAAAACAACAAAAAACAAAAACAAAAAACAAAAATTGTGTGGACTTTTGAAATCTTAAAGACCATAGCCAGTGATACACCTTCTCCAAGAAGGGCACAGTTTCTCAAGGAAGGCCATATTTCCTAATCCTTACCAAACAATCCCACCAAGTGGAAACTAAACATTAAGTAGATTAGCCTATGGGGGAATTTCTCATTCAAGCCACCTTTAAAGAAACTTGAGGAGGAAAGAGTTTATTTGACTTGCATATTTCAATTGTAGCCCAATACTGGAAACAAAGGCAGGAACCATGGGAGGAACAGAGGCAGAGACCATGTATGGCAGATACCTCTCTACTTCTCTACTGGCTTGTTCCCCTTGTTGTTCTGTTTGTTTTTTGTTTTGTTTGTTTTGTTTTGCTTTGCTTTTTGCTCAGCCTGCTTTCTTAGACCATCCTGCACTAACTGCTAGAGTTTGCACTGCCATAGTGGGTTGGGCCTTTGCACAATAATATGTAATCATGGAAATGCCCCCACAGGCTTGCCTACAGGAAAGCTGATGGAAACAGTTCCTCAGCTAAGGTTCCCTCTCCCCATGTGATTATAGTCTGTCACACTGACAAAACAAAGAAAACACTAGCCAGTATAACTCATCAAAGAAACACTATTTACATCTTCCAATATGTCAGCATGTCTTGCCAGTTCTATGTACTGTATATTTTCTGAATTTTTCCCTTTTCACTTCTCAATGCTACCTATTTCTACACCTGACATATTTTATCGGTCTCATTTTTTTCTATGTAAGCTTTTACTTTTGTGGCTTGTTGATTTATTAGTAATTTTTTAAATGTTAATCAAAAGCTTTATAAGTTTGGTAATGCTAAATAACAAGATGCCCATACAATCAGAAGTGTAACCCAATATCCAACCTAGATATACCAATTATCTTTGACTCACAGAGATATGCGAACATCTGCATTTATGTCACCCCCCCGTCTCCTAGCTACTCCTCTCCTTCTCCTCCTCCTCTCCTTACTCCTCCTCTTCTTGTCCTTACTCCTCCCACCTTAGCTCCTCCTACATATCACCCTTCCTGTTAAAATTTAAAAAAAAAATCCCTTTTCTTTCAAAATACAACTAGAGCATAACTATACCAATTTGTATCAGTAAGGTACAAGATAGACCTAATACACAGTCCATAATTTTCTTGACTAAGCAGAACCTCTGTCATCTCTCCTAACTAAAAGACTTAGTTCTGAACCTGGCTTTTTTCTTGGCGTTAGAATGAATGTCAGCTGAAAACCATCCTCTCAAATCTTTTCTCTCAAAGTAAATAGCAGGGATTGGCTATGAGACTATAAGTCTTCAACCCTGTCAGAAATCCAGAATGACTGAATTAACTGAAATTATGGGAAGCCCAAAGCATAGCTTCTAAAACTTAGCCAATTTATAGAGACTGCTGAACACCTGGACAGTCCCTATACTACAAAACGTTGGAGCATCCGATCATCAGCCTTCTGGCCCAGGATCATCTGGCAGACCTAGTGATGCAGAATTATTAAGGGCTAATTACTCTGTCTTGGCAAATATAATCAGTTGACTGTTCCACAAGAGTGTCCTTTTCTGGACATTAATTTGTCTGTAGATGAAAAGAAGCAATTCTTGCCTAGTGGATATCTCACCACAACTGGAGTAACTCCAAAGATGCTCAATTTCTTCTTAGAATCCAAGACAGGGAAGCTGTCAGGAGCAGACAGGTCTCTAATCCAAATGAACATTAATGCAGAAATGTTTATAACATCAATTCTGTGGACTTCTGACATTTTGAAAACCAACTATCCATGTAAGGCAATCTGGACTGTTGTCTGTTAACTCCTCTCAGCTATTTCTAAATAAAATATAGAAAACACCCTAACAATAAACTCAGAACCATGAACTTGCTATAGGCCCTTAACTCACAGGCTAACCATCTCAAATCAGTTAAAAAAGTTAAAGAAGGACTGAGTCTAAGCCTTGTATTCCTAAATGTGTTATATAGGCACAATGCCTGAGAGTAACAGTACTAATTTCACTTCTATATCAATAAGAAACGTGTACCAATGAAAACCTTAAATTTGAAATCAAAGTAAATTTTGTACCATTTAATAAATTATAACTTCAGCTTAATAACAATTATACAGATTTCTACCAATAAGTTATGGCTATGCAATAAATCCTAGCTATTCCTCTCTGTTCCACCAAAACCACTACTTTTCCCTAGAAAGACAGCCCAATATTAACCACCTCAGTCCCCAAGCCCAAGGAATAGGGGCACCAACTCTTCATTAACTTCTTCAAGCTGATTACGGGTGTTGAGATATTAGAAGAGGGGTGGGGGAAGAGTAAAGTGATAAGCCTCTGACGTCTGTGTCTTCACTGGATCCAGCTGGAGTTCCAGGACATCAGAGGTTCAAGCAGGTCTGCTCAACTTGCTTGATGAGTAGATACACCAAGGCTGTGTATTCTGCAATATACATTTCTCAATGTGCTACCTTCCCACTCATCGAATGCCACACTCTTTCTCTTAAACAAAACCAAGAAACCCATGTAAGCTTCCACTAAAGTATTAAATCTGAAACCCTAATATACAAGCAAAAGACAAAGTAGACAAAATTTGTGGAAGAGAAAGTAAAACAAAAAGTCTAAAAAAAAATACCAGTGACTTTTTCGGGGTTATCTACATACTTCCAAGCATTAGCCTACCATGAAGTGTGGTTAATAGCTCAATGAAACATCTGTATACAAACTATTGTTTTTCTTCCCATTCTTCTCAAGCAGATTACAATTTTCAGGTAGCTTCTTGATTAGGAGTAGCAGCCTGTGTCCACTTCCCCATCCGTTAACTGGGGTCCCATCTAACGTGAATCTGTACAGTTCCCATGCATGCTGCCACAATCTTTGTGAGTTCATGGGTGCATCAGTCCTGTGGCGTCTGGAAGGCACTGCTTCTTGGTGTCATCTATCCCCTCTCACTCTCATGGTATTTCTGTCTTCTCCTCAGCATAGCTTCTTGAGCCCTGAGGGAAGAGCTTTGGTGAAGACATCTCATTTAGGACTGAGTTCTACAAAGTCTCTCATTCTCTGCACACTGTTTAGTTGTAAGTCTCAGTGTTAGATCCAAAGTACTGCAAGAGGCCCCTTTGATGATAGCTGAGCAAAACACTGATTTGTTGGTAAAACAGAATATCATTAAGAATCATGCATGGTATTGGTGTGTTACATTTAGAAGTGCAATAGAATTTGATTTTTTCCCAAGGCCATGGCCTATCCAGCCTCAGGTTCTTAGCCACCGTAGCAAAATCAATTATGGATTTTATTTCAAGCAGTGGGAATAAATGTGATGAAACATCAGTTATTCCCACATCATTTGTGCCACTATTGCTTCAGAAAATCTAGCAGTTAGATCACTAGGTTTGGGGGTGGTGGTTGGTGACTACCCTTCTCCTCTAGTGCTGTGAGAATAGGAGTGCTATGATTGTTAGTCACTATTGGTGAAGCCGCTAGGTAGGCACCAGATTGATTTCTCCACATTCTGTGAGGTATCCCAAGTATTCTTTTCAGCAATAGGATTTTTAGGTATGATTTAAAAAAAACTGAAAATATTTCTCCAATAGAGACATTTGTAAAACTGATATAGTACGGATTTACGGATAATTTAGCTGAAAAAAACAAGTATAGATTTGAATATAATCTATGAATATTTGAATACAATATTTGAATATAATACATATATATGTATATATATGTGTGTGTGTGTGTGTGTTTGCATTAGAAGTTACATATTTTCTTTACATATATAAAAACTGTTAAGATTGTGAATACACTAATTACAAATAATAAGAGATTCAATAAGATGAACAAGTGTTTTTAATTATCATGCAGACAAGATTGTGTGAGAGACGAAGTTTCTTAAGTTTATAAAGTTACTTTGAAATGTTACCAGAGAATCAAACTCCTTTCATGTTTCTGCATCAAAATTTCAGAATGTAGTTTTGAACTTCAAGGGCTCTCCTGATTTCTGAATGGCTGCTTCAGCTTTCCTCATCAGGCACATGTTCTGGGCAGTAGAGAGAGGAAGCAGTTAGAGCAGAACGATGTGCCCTGTAGCTAAAGGACTTTCCCAGAAAACTCAGTTCACTCCCCACTGTCTATATATTACGTAGTAACTTGATGGGAGAGGGAAGCTAGGAAGCAGTTTTATCTCAGTGCTGTGACACCTAACACCACTGAGCTTCCTGTTTTAAGGAGAAAGGAATGAGAGAAAACTGAGTTTATCACACAAATGTTCACAAACTATCAACAATGACGAAACAACTAAAGCAGTACATCTATGAAAAACAAATTATATTCATTTCTATCACTGTTATATCCCCATCACCTGTCATCATGCTTATACTCCAATAATTTATTCAGTACCAAACACATTAATAAATCAGTGCATGGTGTCAAAATCTCTGTGAGCTTTAATTTATGCTTGCCTAGGTAGGATGTGTGAGACTTTTCTGTCATGGACTAGTTCTCCTCAGTCATCTCGTAGCATCATTTCATGAGTCTCATAACTTAATGGCCAATCCACTCCGATTTATATCAGTTTTCCACTTTCTCATGTGAAGATCAATAGGCTAATAACATATTGCTCAAAGATTTTTATTTCAAAAGATCAACATGTGTACTCATTTACCTGTATAAAACAAGAAACTTCTGTTGCTATTTCCCAATGGATATATATTGGCAACTGCCATCATGTCAATAGGCTATGGTTTCTAAGTTTGTAGGCAGTCTACTGCTAAGAGAGGTTTTTATAAGATCTACTTTTAGATTTAGTGATTTTGATAGAAAAAGAACAATTCTGTCACATTTACTCAAAGGTTGTGGGTCACACTTTTCTTCCTGTTTCAACTTCTTACTTCTATACTTTGAACTTGAATGTCCATAAAAATTCTAAGTATTCAAAGCTTGGATTCTGTAGATTCTGGAGCCCAATAAAAAGAAACTGGGCCGTTGGGAAAACACCCCTCAAGGGGCCAAAGAACTCTGATCTCTTTCTGCCCTTTTTTTTTGATTCCCAGTTTATATGAGGTAAATGTATTGTCTGACTCATGGTTCTACCCTGATGTACTTCAACAGGCACAAAGCAATAGCCTAGGCAGCTGTGGACTAAAATCATTAGCCAAAATAAACCATGCTTCTCTTTCAATTGATCAACCCAAGAATTTTTAAAAGTAATGGAAAACTGACTAATATACACCAGGAGCTATGCTTTAAAAATAATTGTTCAACAATATTGTTTTTGTTACTTTCATGACCAACAATTCAAGAAAAGGTGAGTAAACAGATATCTTGAAAACAATATTCTTCTCCCATTTCATTTCTAAACTATATGCTTATAATTGTGATATGTATAATACTTCCAATTTGAGGGATGTTTCTATGTACTCTTTAGGATTTATGAATTTTCAATTGTTTTTAAGTAATCAAATAATATACAGCTAGTACATATGTAATGATGGATTCTAAGACCTGAAAAAGTTTGCAATGGTTCAAAGTTATAATATGGTACCCATAGAAACTGTATATATATAATTTTAAACTTGCCATTTCATAAATTCAGAAGCAAGAAAATAATGAAGAAATCAAACAAAACGCTAGTAAGTGGAAACATGCAAAAGAAGGAACTTACGTATAGCACATGTATAAACATGTGGCATAGACATCAGGTATAGAGATGTTACAAGGCTTAAAGGAACCTGAGAAATGACGACCAAAAGCAAATTTAAAGAAACAATGTGGCATAGTCATTTATGCCATGAATTTTCTGTTTCTGAGGTACTATCTGGTGGAAGGACTGAGTTCTCTGTTTTATTTAAAGTCTCAGCATTTTTCTTACTAAAAACTTTAAGGTTAAAACAATAGTGAAATCAGAAAAGTCTACTCATTGGTAGATTAAAATATATTTTATGTATTATGAATTATTGATTCTGAAATTTTGAGTACATTTATTTGGCAGGTAGAAGTTATTGTACAAGCATTGTTTACAAATTTAATAGATTTTCTGTGAAATATATGAGTTGATTGTAAGTTAATCCACAGCTCTGCCCTCACATCTGAAGTGGTGCCAGGAACCTGCCATAACCTCACTCAGTATGCAGTGAGTGAATGGATAAATCTGGCAAGAAGAGGTGACAAATCCATTTTTTTAAAATCCATGTTTATAGAAAGTTAAAACAATAAATTGCCTAACTTTGATGAATGCATAGGGGCTATTTTAACTAGAAGTGAATTCAAAATTATAGTTCAGAATCCTGTACACCATGATTATTGCAGGAATTACATAATTTTATTTCAAGTTTTGAGCAGAAAACAAATAAGAAACATAGAACAATTGCTTAGTATTTGTTGTATAACAAGAACCTAATGGTATATTCACATATTTCATTTTCTTTTAAAAATGCAAATTTAATAGTCCCAGTATAATTCTAGTTTTAAGATAATGGGACTCATAGGCCTGGTGGCTTAGGTCTGAAATCTTCTTACTTAGGAGGCTAAGAAAAAGGAATCATAGGAAATTCCAGGACAGCCTGGGCTACATAACATAATTGCCTTAACATTACAAGAGTATGATCAATATTAGCATGAGGTGTACACATGGCATATATGAAATTGGAGATTAGACAAATCCAAGCTTGTTAACTGTGTGGCCTTGAATAAACTGATGATATTTTACGTATGTACTTGCTTGTATGCATGCACACAAGTGTGGGGGGGGCTTGTGCACGCACATGTGTGTGTGCACGTGCACACACACACACACACCTCCTTCAGATTATGAGAGTTAATTGAAATGATTCATCTAAAACATTGACATTATGTCAGAACAGTTCAACTTCAGTAAACATGCAGTGCTGATTGTACCATGAGTCTAGAGCAACATGAGACATGAGTATGTCAAAGCATCTCAGGCCATTTTATCTAATCTGTTCTTAAGGTCACAGAAAATATGTATGTGATCAGGGGAGTCCAAAATGTACGGTGAATGGAAAGTTTTACTTAACAGTAATAGTCATTTTATGAGTTGTGATGGAAAGGAAGAATTTGGAAGGCTTTAGCTCTTAAACCACTGACTTTCTAGTAAACCAAAGCTGAGCTGGGGACAAGGACCTTTATACAGTGAGAGCAGAAGTATGACATAGAGAGGACACTGCCACCACAGAAACTCATCCACTCTGAAGCCTGTTCCTGTGGCCTTTGGAGTATTTTGTTTTAAATTTAAGCAAAGGGTAAAATACCGTTGAGCATGATAGAATTTTATTCTATCAATTTGGCTGCTCTGATAAGATAAGCTATGGCTGGAATACAGACAATCCACACACCTTTAATTCCTCTGGCTGGGATACAAGCAGGCTCTTACTATGCACCTTTAATCTCAAACAATGACGTCTAATTTCTAGGCAGACAAAGTAAAGAATCAGAGAAAGATTTGGCAAAATAAGTCTGAGATAGGACATCTTTCATAAGAACAGACAAGAAAGAGAGGCTACTTCAAAAGAGTTCAGTTCAGTTCAGTTCAGTTCAGTTCAGTTCAGTTCAGTTCAGTTCATACGGTTCAGTGCAGTGCAGTGCAGTACAGAACAGTTCAGTTTGATGCAGTTGAGGCCAGTTCAGAGCAGAGCATCCTCAGTTCATGGAGTTCAGAGGCAGCCTTTACAAGCAGAGCAGTTCAATCAGAAGCCAAGAGAAGCTGGATTGAGTCAGTCAGCTTGAAGAGGAGTTAGAGCAAGAACAGCTCAGTTGAGCCAGACATCCAGAGTTCAGAAAGAGCTAGAAGGGTGAGTTTATTCAGCAGCAATTCTTGATGTCTGAAACATTCTAGGCCTAGAAGATAGAGACTGGAGGCCAAAGTCATCAAGGTCCAGTTTTATAGAAGATTACATTCTATCGAGGCTAGAAGCTTCCAGGCCTAGGCTTAGGGATCGTTAATACAGGGAAAGAAACACTCTGGGCTCAACCCAAGCCATATATTCAGACTGCTTGGACATGGCTCTCATCTCATACCTTCCTCTGAGGAAAGAAAAGCAACATTTATGTTTACATTAGTGTCACTTATCAGTTCAGAGATATCATGAATAGGAAGAAAAGGACTATATTGTCCATTGTCTCATTACGTACTATGGCAATTACTGACAGCTATTGTTTTGCATTTTTAGTTTTAAAATATTTGAGAATTTCATACATGAATACTGTATTTACATACTTCGCATCTCAATCTCCGTCCAAATACTCTTATGTCTCCACAAACCTCCTCAGATTTGTCAGTTCTTCTTTAAATGTTATTGTTACAATATACACACATCTATATATATTATTCATATTTAAAGATGACATGGTACTATACATGAAATCCAAAATTCTCCACCAGGAAACTTCATGAAAAAATTCACACTTTCAGCAAGGGGGCAGAATACAAAATCAACTCACAAGAATCAGTAGCCTTTTTCTGTGTCAATAACAAACATGCTGAGAAAGAGATCATGGAAATACTACCAATTACCTTTTAAAAATCTGGGACAAATCTTACCATTTACAATATAATGGGGATTCTGATTGATTCCTAAAAAAAACAAAACCTACTTTCTGCTCTTATGATCCTCAGTGGGTATGAGGGAATGCTCATAGTGTGTTAGATCTATCTTTCTTGAATAAGCACAAGTGAGAATCTATGTGCTTGTTAAGTATGGATTGATAATATTTAGAGAAGTGTTTTGAACTGTTTTATTCTTGGATTTCTTTATTTTTGAATATAATGTTTTCATTGATTCTTTGGGAAGTTTACATCATGAAACCTGATAGCACTCATTTTCTAATCCTTCCATGTCAACCCTCCCAACCTTATGACCTCCATACCATCCCCCAAAAATAAAAAAATTGAAATTAAAACAAAATTAGGAGTAGAAGGAGGAGGAGGAGGAGGAGGAGGAGGAGGAGGAGGAGGAGGAGGAG
>NW_021621185.1:8230625-8275353 GCF_004785775.1 Grammomys surdaster
AGGAGGAGGAGGAGGAGGAGGAGGAGGAGGAGGAGGAGGAGGAGGAGGAAGGGGGAAGAAAGACAAAAGAAGAAAGAAAAAAGAAGAAAAGTCCAATTTGTGTTATCTACTCACTGGAACATGTTCAAACTCTCTGTGAACTGCCTCTTAGATAGAACAGTGTTGCTCCCCTTCTGCACCCTCACCAGAAGCCATATTTCGTGGAGATCTAACTTCAGCATCCTTATCACACTTTTTAAGAATTCTCTTTGAGATTTTCATGTTTAGGCTGCGACTTTTTGGGATTTGGGAGTGGGATGGAGGGAGGGAGGGATGGTTATCAGAGAAGCCTTCATTGTCCGTCTTTCTCAAAAATGCAGTCGTAGGTATCACTGAAAAAGTAATATTCTTGCTCTTACAGTCAATGAGAGCCAAAAATATGGGTTTCCACATTGTTTCTGGAAATAGAACAGACCACTAACACGATCCCTGGCTACAGTAGAACCACGGACCCAGAAAAGGTCGTTGGAGGCAGCCTGAATCATTACTTTGAGGCTCAGGTGGCTCTTCAGACTACTCACATCAATATGGCCCCGGTAGGCAGCATGGCCCACAGACATAAACATGGCTTCAAGCTTAGCACAGGCCATAAACATCAGGTGGCCTTTGGTGACAACACAGACCAGGGAAATCAACACAGACACCAGCTGAAGTATAGTCTCAGACCCAGACATGTTCCTCGGAAGAAGTATAGCCCGAACATGGCCTCAGGTAGCAGGCCATGTGTGCAGGCCATTCACATCAGCGTGATTCTCAACACCGTCAATCTCCAGGTCTACCTCTCTCAGTACAATACTGCTCTACTTTCCTATCTTTCCTGTCTCTCCATAACATATTTGTTGTAGCGGTGTCTGTCAGCCATGCCCTGATTTCTTGAGATAGATTTTCACTGTGTAGTCCAGACAGTTTTCAACCTGTCATTATCCTGCTTCAGCCTCCCAAGTACTAGGATTCTGAGCCAGCATTATTTTCTTGTAGTACTTCTACATGTTTGGGTCTTAACCCGAGGTTCTTAAGCGATTTTGATTTAAAATTTCAGATATTTTCGGAACCCAAATCTCTTGTGAATACCGTGATTAGTCTTCTATCATTTTCTTTAGTTCTGTTTCACGTTACTTCCAGGGCATTACTGTGAATTATTGTTATATTAAAAGAATCATCACCTATTATGTCTTCCTATTTATTCATACCTAAATCTGTTGTTTGCAATATTACAATCCATCTCAATGAAATTAGGATTCAGTAAACCAAGATTAGCATTTCCAGTGAAGAGTGAAGACAAGATGTATATGAAAGCTTAAAATTCTGCTTTGATTTTCAAAATACAGAGAAATAAAATGTAAAAATTTTGACCCACAAAGTATTTCTAAGTAAACTATTTTTTTATCTTGACCATCTCCTAACAGATTGGCTCCTGTGAGCCTCAGTACTTACAGAAAGTTGTTATGATTCATTCCTCATAGAAAGAACAGAAAGATAAATGACATTAGGTGTTTGATTTATGAAATACAAATACTGGTAATATAATATTATATTTTATAAATAAAATATAACTTCTTTTCAGAAAAAGATATTTATATTCTTCTAAGACCTAGTCTGTGATTTGAGTCTATTGCAGACTCTTCCATCATGTAACTCGAATCTACTGTAAGATAAAATTGCTATCAGGTTGCACAAATGTATTATAAGTTAATTATAAGTAAAGCCCCTCAAAAGTCTTGATATCACTACCTTTAAAATATAATTTGTTGTCTCAAACATATCAAGAAGCAACCATTATGAAGACAATATTCTCTTTCCTGGTGAAATCAAATCCTCTCTGGAGTATATTATAAGACGTATTAAAGGAGTCTGTTGGTAGGCAAAATTTATCTCACTGTGACCAGAAGACTTCAAAATTGGTAGCAAAGGAATTTGGATAGTCTCAGAGAAAAAGAATCATAAGACTGGTTATTTGAAGTTCAGCTTAATGGTCTAATTTCATGTGAAAATATAAGCACAAGCTCAGACATATTTTGACACAAGTATCTGGGAACTGGATATTGAACTAAACAATTTACAGACCTTGGAATAAGTAGAAAATTACTCTTGAAGCCACACTGAAAAGAAAATGTGAAATTGATCACATTGGAAGAAAAATAATCAGCGCCAGAAAAACTATTTTCAATGTGTATGATTTGGTTATAATTATTTTTATATCTTAGAATATGGATACCACATACTACCATTTAAATGATCACTTTCTTCTTTGAAAAATTATATTAAACTTTAAGTAGATAAATGAACCAGAAACTTTATTAGTATGCCAAGTCAGTATACTGTCAATCAAAAGTGTAAGGGGCCTGTAGCTGGTGATGAAAATCTAATGTTACAGATGTCAGTCAATGTTATTATGTTCCTCTAGACAATAATTTTAATAAAATGGATTCTTCAAAACATTCTAGCTTTAAAAATATTTGCATTAATCTGTAGTAGTTCTGTTGTGTAGTGTCAGTAGCACATTTGGTTAGGTCATTCCAGTTAGCAGGCAAGAAATGTGGGTGCTGGTATACACACATACACACGCTCTTCCTCAGGCAAATGCAAGCCAGGGAGGATGAAGGAAGCAAAACCCTACTCCTCACAAAGCTGGAAACCCTGTGACACTGTGAGCATCTGCTTATTAACCAACAGTTTTACTCAGTTTGATTTTAAAATACAGAAGGAATCTCATTTCACTAAAACAGTTCCCAAATTCTGACATAATTTTCCATTAGTTCTGTCTAACTTTGAGATAATTTTAACATGAGTGGCCCACTCTCAAATATTAATTATTAAGGAAGGAAAGAAGGAAGGACAGACAAAAGAATACTAAAATCTCAACCAGCTGGATGTATCAGTCCTGTTCCTCAATGTCAGGTTTAGTCTCTCTCTCTCTCTCTCTCTCTCTCTCTCTCTCTCTCTCTCTCTCCCTATATTTTATTAAATATATTTATTAAACATAATTAACTATGCAAAACTCTACTATATTATACATAATAAGTTTATTAAATAAATGTATTTTATATAATAAACAATATATACTCATATAGATATTGATACACATACATAATATATCTATATATGGAGATAGAAAGCTTCCCCCAGTTTTTCTTAATGAGAATAAAATAATTTCATGTGATATGTTAACTTTTCATCAATATTTTCTAAGCCATCCACATCATACATCTAATTCATAGGACAAATTGTTTCCAGGAACTCTGTACACATTATAGAAGTTTCATTAAAAATTAAACTTTCTTTGCAAAATGACTTTGTTATTAGGAATTGCCAGGAAAATCTCTCTCCCAAGTCTACAGTCTGCTTATGGCAGTGGGACGTTAGAGCTGTGAATCTGTACACAAAGGACACTTACTACACAAACAAATCCATGCTTAGCATTTAACTTTCCACTTTATTTTAGGTTTTGTAGGCATTTGCTTGGTATCTGCAATAGAATTACTTTTTATAGAAGAATACTCTTTTTGGGATAAAAGAGTCCAAAGGTGTCCTCTAAGGACACTTGATGCCATATATTTTTAAAAGCAAAAATTTCAAAAGCAAAGAATAAATAAATAATATCAATACTGTGTAAAACCCCAAACGGATCCGTTGAAAACACTAGCAACACTAAACGCTTCCCAAAGCATGCAAAGCAATAGTGATGATGATGATGATGATGATGATGATAAAATGTAATAACAAATATACAAAATATGTGACAAAGAAATGTATCGAGTATGTTATTTTTAGTTATAAGAAATTACAATAGCTTCCTTTATTGCTACCTGGAAATGTAAATAAAAGAATAATTTTCCAGAAAAAATTATAGATTTTCTGAATACAAAAGAAAATTCAAGTTACCCAATAATTTTGTAGACTATCATTCCATGAATAAAGTGAGTACTTAAATCTAACTAGCAGAGCTGATCAATCAGCGTAAAACTTCAATCAGAAAAAGAAAGCTCACCGTAAGCCCCTTCATCCTTCTCCTTCCTTGTGTTTCTCTATGGTAATGAAAATAACTAGCCAGTCCATGCAAAAGGTGGCCAAGACAGACAACTTGTTCCTCTCAACGTAAATACAATTTAGGAAAACTAAAAGTTTCAAGTATAGTTGTTCTGTGAAAAATTGGGTTCTTGTGTGATACCTGACAGGGCCTGGGTGGACATATGTGCACAGAAGTGTTTGAGTCAATCACTTGCAATACCAGGCCAATTAAAATTGTGTGGGACACTCTACTGTCATTGAGAACATTAGTGTTTTCTACAGATACCTGGGTTTGTTTAAGGAACTATGTGATGTGAACACTTATGCCTAGAATATAAGGCTTCACTTCATGCAGACTGATTTAGTTTTTACTCAAAACAAAGCAATTTTCTTTAATTATTAGTGGATTTACCAATGTTAAGTGCACAGCCATAATTACTAAGTTTTTCATTATAAAAAAAATAATCAAAAGAGAAAAACAAGGGATAGTTTATAGTTAGATTATAATACATATTAAATTTTAGTCACCATTTAAATTTGACAAATAATTAAATAAGAAAATGCAAATTATTTCCCCTTTAGAATTGTAATGCTTTGGGATTTAATTCTACTTGTAGAATGATTTCTACCCCAAAATTAAACAAATGCTAATAAGTAAAGTGAGGGGTGGCAAGATAACTCATGTCTAGGAAGAATATCCTACCAAAACAGAAGAAAGTTTTTATGGTAACTCACTAGGTCTTTATTTTCTTTTACTTCATTTGACACACACACACACACATGCACACACACACACGCACACACACACACACACACACATGCACACACACACCCACACACATATATATGTTTTAAGAAGTTTCACTGATTGTCATAAATAACTATAAACAGAAATAGATAAAAGAACTCAACACATCACATTAAATTTATATTCTATGTCTGTCCAATCAAAAACAGTTGGATAAAAAATTCCATTTTTAAAATTTCATATGCCCAAAATAGAATTATAAATGAAGTTATAGATCTACAGACATATAGGTCTGTCTTGTGAAATTATAGTTTACTCATTTTTGGTTTGGAAAGAATTTGGAATATTTTAAACCGAGTGAAAAAAAATTGGCTATATTTATCCAATTTTATATGAAAGTATTAAATAAGAGGATATTGTTTAAACAATTATTCTTTGGTCAAATGTTCCAAATCCACAGTTTCCATCTAGTTTGTTAAAAATTCTGCGATGTTTATTACAGCTGTAAACGTTTAATGGTTGATAATCAAACAGCATCCTTACTGAATCCTGGAATTTTTAATTAAACATAGCACATTGCACTTTCTTATTAAATAAAATTTGCATTTTCTTATTTAATTATTTGTCAAATTTAAATGGTGACTAAAATTTAATATGTATTATAATCTAACTATAAACTATCCCTTGTTTTTCTCTTTTGATTATATTTTTTTAATAATGAAGAACTTAGAACGTGAGATTTAAATTACCAATCATAATTACATGTAATACATGACTATTGATATGATCATGTGAAATTCTAAGAGAAATTTGTCATTTCTTCTCTTTTTAAACAACTTGTCTTTGAATTCCTTATTCATGTTTTTGTTAATTATTTCAGCAACAGATAAAAAAATTGAAAAATATGTTCACATATGTTTATTGTAAATGAGAGAATATTATATATTGTGTGTGCTTTTAAATACTGATAGCACAAATCTAGCATAAATTAAAAGAAAAAAATGAAAATAAAATTACATCCTCACTTAACTAAAATATAATTCAAACAGAAAATATAGGAAGTGTCTCAGTTGTGTCATTAAATACATAGAAAGCTAACCTGTCTTTATATTCAGTACCATATATAACTCACATATTTGCAAATTATTAATTAAAAGTTCATGAAGAACATTAAAATTCAACAATTATTTAAAGGAGACATTAAAATTTTCATATGAAATGTGTAAATGCTGAGAGAATTTCCTCTGTCTTTATTCATTTGTAAAGATATCTTTGATTCTTTTGTACCTGAAATGTGTAGGAAGTACAGTGAATGTAGACTATTTCATAGTTGACTATACACAATGATCATATAATTCTTAATATACTGCCCAAAATGTTATTTAGCTACATTACACTGTAGAGGAAAAAAATAAAAATGGAATATGCTAAAAATTAAATTCCACTAGCAATTTTCTATATACTATAATATCTGCAATATTTCAGAGTCACAGATGCTTGCAGTGAGAATCTTTGCTAGTGAGGAGTCCACATGAGAAAAGCAAACAACAAATATTCAAGTGACTAACAAAGAATTACTTGAGCCTACATTTCACATCTCCACAAGCATACAGAGAGGCATGACTTATTTTTAGTAAATTATCAGAGTGAATTACACACTAATATCTAAATTAATTACCCTGGACATTCTTAATTAATACTTATTGTGTTACTATTGTATTGCAGAAAAGAAAAAAAACATAGCAATTTTCAAAATCTGTAGGTGGGCTTCGAGGAAACTATAAATAACATATTCAACAAGAAATAATTTGTCAGGTCATATATGCTCATTATATGCATATCTTTTACAGTAATTGCTTGTGACATTTTTAAATAGATGAAATAGTCTCAAAGTTATCATTCAAAGAAGAGATTTTGATAAAGAAAATAGATGGATCCTAGCAATGGAGCTGTTCAGAGCTCCATATGCATACATGTGACAGTTTCTTATTTACATGTCGCTCATGTTTATGCATGTTCAGAAGACTACAGCTGCTACCCCATTCTCCAGAAATCACAGACTCCGGTTAAGTCTATAAACAGCCACATTTGAGCTTGTAATGTATTTATCATGAAAAGCTTCAAGCTCTAATGGAAGGGGGGGTAGCGGTAAAATTTGCTTTGAAAAGATAACGGGCATTTTTCAAAAAACAAATACTGTATATTTAATTCAGCTTTTTTAGGTGCTTTCATGTTATAGGAATTCTGCTGGTGATGAAAACAGCATCCAGCCAATCAAATAGAGTATCCTAGTGCCATCTAAAGTAGAAGCCTAGTGTTTAAAATAACCCCGATGAATTATTCATAAAACTGATGTTTATGCAAATTAGAGAATCATGCATCCACCTGACCACCAGGGAAGGAAAAAAAATACACACACGGTGGAGGAGGGGACCATCATGCATTTAACATTCTCCAGAACCTACGTAATCAAATGATAATGTTCTTTCATTAAATGCATCAAGGAATTACAATCCTTACCTGGTTAGTTTGTAGTGCTTTCAGATTTTCTGGATGAAATAACTGACTGTGCATGCAACCAACAAAACTGAACTGAAAAGCTGATTAAGGGCACTTACTTAATGCAAAGCCACTCACTGAATATTCATATGATGTCCGTGTTTATGCAAATTAAAGTAAAAGCAAGCCCAGGGGGATTGGTTGCCATAGCCCACAAATACTGTGTATAGCAGAAAATACAGAGAACACTTACAAATAAATCTTGAAATTCATAGCTTTGAAGTAACAAAGAAAATAGTAAAATATTAAAGGCTAGGTAAAGTACAGCTTTAAATTGTCTTACTTAATCATATTACTTTAGTACTACTGGCTATTTTTATCACATAATGCTGTATAATTACCTTACTGTCAAAAGATAGCACCATTTGTGTTTGTCAGCTTTGTTTATCCCACTACCATTTATCTGAGAAGATTCTTGAAGCATAGTAGAGCAAGAAGAAACAATTATAATAAGAATGCAATTCTATATAATAACTAAACACAAGGCTACTGTGTCCCAGTGTCAGATCTCTCAAGTTTGATCCTTAGGTGTTTACATCCAGAACAAGTAATTAAGACTGCTAGCATGGTGTTGAGGTCCCAACACCTTAATGCTTACAGGTATCTGTAGCATTCAAGATAGACTATTGTGTGTTCAACTAAATATTGTGAAATTTTTGGCCAAAAAAGACTCCAGAGCAGCAGCCTTAAATGCCATTGATTTTCATTTTGGGAATTCAAATGAAACAATATTGTCTGAAAGACATGTTGAAAAACATTCAATGTCACAATAACAAAAAAGTAAATCTTTTGAATATGAATTTATACATACACATATATAAATATGATATTATGAATATATTTTATGAACACATATTCATAATATCATATTTATGTATATGTATGTATAAATACGTGTGTATGTATATACATATGTGTATGTACATATGTGTGTCTATATGTGTATAGACACACATATATAATGATATGAAAATGGAAGGGGGATATTTGGGAAGAAAAATGGGATTTTGCAGTGTAGGCAGAAAGATGTAAGAGGGTAATAGGGAGTGAGCATGGTTAAAGTACTTCTATCTGAACATAAATATAATGAAACCCATTAAATTTGTTTACACAACAAATATAACCTAAAAACAGTTTTAAACTGTGAATTTTTATAGCTATTTGAGAACTCATCACATGCGTTGAGATGAGTCATTGTGCATAAATGATATACAGGGCTACAGAGATACCTTCTCGGTACTTCAGAACACTTGCTGCCCTTGTAGAGACGGAAGTTTGACTGCCAACATTGCAACATTACAGTCCACACAGCCACCTACAACTAAGTCTAGCTCGTGGAAATCTGACACATCCCACAGGCTCACACATGCAGCTACACTCACACGTAGACCTAATCCCCAACACAGAGCTCCATGCATATATGTAATTAAAATGCATATATTAAAAAATGTAATGTATCTAAAGTGTGCAATTCAAGTTTAGCAAAAATGTCAAGGATCTTCCTTCACCTTCTATTTATTGAGTTAAAGTGGAAATTGTTAAAAATGGTGGAATATATCCAGTAAGCTTTTTGTCCATTTTCTAGTACGTAGTTCCAAAACTTATGCTGCACAGAGGTGATGCTTTCTGTGGCAGTCCCCACCTACTGAAGAGTATTTGTCCTTTTAGTAGTAATTTCCAAATTCTCATGTCACCGTGACTTTGGTCCTATGCCCAGTGACCTAATGAATTTCCAGATTCTTTTGAGATAAAACTATCCAAAGCAACTTCTACAATCTGCAGTTGCTCTACTTATCAACACTATAAGGACTATTCCCGACCTAGACATTGTTTACCTGGAAACCTTTTGTAAAGACTTCTTTGTTGAACTTATTTTTGCCTCATTACAACTCTCATGACTGCAGATGACTTTGCCTTCAAATTACTCTTTGGATTTTCATGAGAATACTCCTCATGATGTACATTTACGTTCATGGACACGTATTTTCCCTAAAAGACATTTGTTCATTGTAAGTTATGTGTTTTCCTTAAGGCTTTTGCTATGCTCCAGAACTGGGTTTGAAACAATGACACTGTATATCCAGAATTAACAATGAACTGGATAAAATCTTAGGAACTATGTTCCTGTTATTGCCTACTGGTTATTTCTTTGTTAATTATTATATTCACATATACCCATTATAAAATGTACAGTAAAATTAATGGATTACAAGTAATAAATCTTCTTTTCTTATCACACAATTCATTTTTAATTGACTTAATATATAATATAGAAGATAGATAGGTCATTCTTAAAGGTTTTAATTAAAGAATCTTAAATTAAAAACTTCTAGGAAACAATGATAAGCCAATATGCAAACAGTTGACATTTATTAAGCTTCCTTATCTCTACAAATTTGTATCTTTTTGAAAAGAATCAATTATTAAACATCAAAATATTTCCAGTGTTCAAATTAAAATCAAAACACATTTGTATCAAGGCTACTCATTGTCTGATTTTGGTTGCAGCAAAGCTAAGGCTTTCCTGAGAAAACCATTTCAATATTCAAAGAAAATACACATAACACACTCTTTCCTCAATGATCTGCCAGAGGGAAATGTAAGTGGATATCATTAATGTCATTCTTTGTCCAATTCCTGATATCATTAGTGGGATTTCTTTCCTTTGCTTGGGTCGCATCTCTTAAACTCTGGAGCTTGTACAACTCTGGGGTATTTCTGACAATTTTAAAATATTTATAAGCCAAATCCAAACTGCCCTAGGCCATGACTTCCTCAGATCTCTTATACTACATCTGTTCAAGGAGAGACCAGCTTAGTCAGTGGCATGCATTCTGTAAAAATATCAAAATATCCTAATCCAGATAAAATAAACAAATGCTTCTAAGACTGTTAACTGCTTGAATTATGGATCTATAGTTTCCAGATGCATAACCTATTCAGTTTCTTTTGTTGTGTGAACCTGACAAGATCCTAAATGGATATTAATACATTCTTATTAGAGTTTAATGAAGAGATAAAGTTGAGCACATTTTCCATTTACATTAGAAATCTGAGAAACTTATGAAGCCAACTTATTGAGCTTTATGTAATAAAAAAGGTAAATGAATATTTATAGACAACAAAGCACTCATCAATCAATTTATTAAATGAAAATTATAATCTTTTTTAAATAAAACATATTTTTTATAATTTTTTTAATTGACACTACTTGTCAATGTTTAACATCAGATTAAATATACATATACGTATATAAGTGTATATATGTAGGAGGAGCTAAGGTGGGAGGAGTTAGGAGAGGAAGAGGAAGAGGAGGAGTAAGGACGAGAGGAGGAAAAGGAAGAGGAGGAGCTAGGAGAGAGAAGAGAGAGAGAGAAGAGATGGAGGTGGATGTTCACGTGTCTGTAGCAGTCAAAGGTATTTGGTATATCTAGGTTGGGTATTGGGTTACACTTCTGATTGTATGGGTATCTTGTTACTGATCATTACCAAATATATAAGCCTTTGATTAATCATTAAGCATTAGAGTCTCATCTTTCTACTAGGCCCACGTGGATGGCAGGATGTTCTGGGCAATGCCCAGCCTTGTGGAGACAGTGTAGAAGATTGGCAGAGCCATCTCCCACGCTGATGACTCGTGGGTGGCAGGGCTGGTGTTTCTGGCGGGGCCTTTGGCCACAGAACATGGCAGCTGAGCTAGGCAGAGCTGCCTCAGCTTAGATAGTCAGCTTGACCAGAGGCTGATTTTAAATAATTACTAAAACATGTGTGTGTGTGTGTGTGTGTGTGTGTGTATGTGTGTAATTTTGCAAATGATGTCACATTTCTGTGTTGACATTCTTACAGAGTAACAAACTGCTTACAGCCAGGTGAAGAATGCCCATCACAGTGTATTCTGGGTCCTCTCTCTGCCAGAAGCCTCACCAGGACATCACTCTGTCAGTCTTGTATATCCATATTTGAATGAGAGCTGTTAAATATGAAATAGTACTAAGTTTTTAAAATCTTTCCAATCCACAGCATGTCTGACTCTTATTTTTATTTCAACTTTAAGTTGTCACACAGTTTCATTGTGACACTTTAATAGATGTACTCCAATGCACGTGGTGTTTCTTTATCTGCTCTTCCAGAGATCTCTCAAGTCCCCTAATATCCCTCTCACTGGCCTGCTTCCCTCCAGGTAGTCCCTTCTTCCGCTTTCATGGCTTCTGTATTCCATCAACCTCTGCCTCTTCTCCTATCTGCCTTAAAGTGTCTTGAGCTCCTCTTATGATCCCTTTCTAGTTTCATCTTTTATACACACTCACATGCGTGCACGCACACACACACACACACGTGTTCACATGCACACAAATGTATGGAATATTTATTTGGAGCCTTCTATGTTTAGTCTGATGGGTTCATGTTTGTGAGTGAAGTCTAGAATGAATAGTATTCTGCACAGAATGCAGACTACCAATAGTTTCAGGCTGTTTTAAAAATGTACCTTTTGATAATTCTGTTTAGGCCAAACATTTTATGATAAATTTTAATGAACACTGTATCAATATCTTTAATGAAAAATAAAATAAAGAATTTACTGATATTCTACAGTTTATTTTCTTATAGAAAATTTAAATACACATATACATGATGCTCAAATGTACATACACATACCTATACAGATATTATATTAGCTGTTACCAATATCCATTTTATTAAGAGCTCCAAGAATAAGGTCCCTGGGTTCTTTTAAATTTACTTCTTGGTTTACTTTCAAACACTTTAATTTCATAGTGGTTTTTATCAGAGTTCCCAGCACTTTAGCTCTCCTCCTAGGCAGAAGCAGAAAAGAAAACACTTGTGAAAAACCCTTGTTTGTCTACTTTCTCCTCTCTTTCCTGTAGACAGAGCTCAAAAAGAAAACCAGGGCCAAAGGAATCTATAGAAACATCTACCAAGAACTTCACAGTCTTCTTGTCCTATCAGAAGAAAGTAGTAGCAGTGAGAGTAGTTTGCAAGACACAATTGTAGGAACTAATGAGCTGTTCCCGGGCTTCCACTTACCTCAAGTAATAACTTTTCTTGCTTGAATCTGTAGCAAGCTTTGCCCAGATGAATAAGCAAGGACATTTAATGTTGATTCATTCCATTCTTCAGTAATGTTTGGTTGACATTTTAAACTCTCTATCTACACCAGAACAAAACATTTAAAATAAACTCTGGCTTAATTGCTTCCAACACATATGTACTTACTGTAGTGTTATTCACAATAGCTAAGTTACGAAACCAACATAGGTGTCCCACAACAGAGAAAAGGATGGAGAAAATGTGGCTATGTACGGAATGGATATTTTGCTATCGAAAAAGGAGAATCAGGTTGTGTCATTTGCAATAAAAAGACTATAACTGTATATGTCAATTGAAATAAATTAAATCAATATCAAAAATATGAATGTTACATGTTTTCTCTCATTGTGGGAGGTAGATTTTATGAACGCTTAAAACATTATGTACTGTTCACATGCAAGCAGATTAGAAATTGAGGAACAAAGGGAAGTAATGAGAATGGCAAGGGAAGTCTGTGAAGGGAGAGAGTATAGGGATATAAATATAGTATATTGGAGGAATATGCTCAAAATGCCTTATATATACAAAATGGGCCTATATAATCTTGTGTAATAATAAAAACAAACTTACACAAATTCTCTCTTTTAATGACATTTTCTATTTCCTATTTTGTTCCACAAAACCTCTAACCATTTTTAAATCATTGAAACTGCTATTTTTCATGACTGCACACTAAATCTAGAATGGCTGTTCATTCTAGGTGATCTTTTTTCTTTCCCCTTGATGTTAAATGCCACTTTTTCTGATATCTACAGCATTCTGTTATAGAGATAACTATTTCTCAAATTCTCCAACTGTTTGATATCCATCACTTCAGCTAATAGGAGATTATCTAGTAGGGCAATAAACTAATGAACTCTTCTCCTGGTTTAACATAACTGGCACAGATAGTAAAAAGTTTGTGCACTCATGTGTGTGTATGTGTGTGTGTGTGTGTGTGTGTGCACCCATGTGCACATGTGTGCACTCAATCGTATGAGATGTCACAAGTTTACAAATAATTCAGATCTACAGTAGTCTTCATGGCCCTCCCTACAAAATCTCATACCCATTCATTAAAAGAAATTAGTTTGCAGAAGTTTCTCAAAATGTATACTGATGTAATAAGTAAAGAATTATTTTAGTCTGGGGAAAAGTGCCCATCCTCCTTTATATCCACCCTCTCATAATTCCCCTATAGTACAGTTGTCCAAAGTTGACATTCAGTTTATATTCTGTCAGTTTTCACAGCTACAATCTCTTAAAAACTTTCAATAGCATATTGACTACTCAATTTGGGAGATTTGAGTGTTTGAGTATCTTAAGCAAAGGAGAGAGTTCACATAATCTCCTTCGCTTAAGATATGCATAATCACAAGTGTTAGAGGGAATGAATGATTATCCTTAAAATAATATTTTTTCTGAATTTTTGGATCACTAGATTATTGGCTCATCTCTAAAATGAAAGTTAAAAATTGGTCTCTCAGAACTCAGACAGATTTAATATCTCATTCTGAGTGACTCGGATCATTTCAGTTGTCTCTGGAGGCCTCTTTCACCTCCTTCATTTGTCTGGTAGTAGGAATAGCACCTTTAGCCATCCCCTGTGATGAGGCAATCTCTGGGGCTTTAGTAAAGCATTTTATAGACTTAAAACATCAGGAATTCCAAATACACAAATTCTAATTCTAGCTCCAAAAACACTGTTCTCAAGACCTGCCTTCAGCATCTGAAGGGCTCAGGTCCCAGCCACATCATTATAGGGGACATGAAGAAGTGAAGATTTCCCAAGGTCCATCCCAGTCAGTCATTTTCCTTAACAAGGCTTGATTTAGAAATATTCTCTCCCTGACATAGCTCTGAGTCCCAGCAGACACTAAATGTCACCATTAAAGAACACAGGTCCTCTCCAACTGCTCCAACTGCACTATCCTCTATTTATGTTTTTTTTTCTCCTGAAACTTTTCAGGATGAAATGCAGAGGATTTTATTTACCCTGTTACAGGATGCCTCTCTGTCACACCCAACCAGTACCATGGTTTTTAGCAAATGTGAACTTGTGGATCCTCTGTGGACATGTGACATGAACCTGCCATTGACATGTTATTAGAAAGCTCTACAAGTTTATGAAAAGACTCTTTGCTATCAAACCTTGCTTTTTAAAACCTGCTTTTCATGCAGCAAGTATCTATCCTGTGATGTCACACACAATTGAATCCTACAGATTGGCTTTAGAACAAATTAGGAGCATTTTTGAAGAAAACATAAATTAAAGAAGGAAATAGAATATATTTACTGGTCATAAAATATAGAGTTCAATGTAATTGGGGAGAGTTATCTGTACCTTGCAAATCTCCCTATATGAATTATCTGTTGGATTTAGCTTGAAATAGCTTTAGTGTTTGTTCTTAGAGTACTTGCATTTTGAAATGTGTTATTGGCAATTTGTCCTTTTTATCATTATCCTTTAAAATCCCCATTAATCCTCCTTGTCTTGAAATATAGCTACTATATTGTAATAATATACTTTTCATGTTCCATGTCTGAATGTATCAGGTAATCTCCATAGTCACACATGGAAGGCAAAGTTACTGTCTTTACTTTTTTATAAACAAAGAAGCAAGTGCTCAAAGAAGCCTGCTCAGGAACAGAGCTTTTTAATTCAGACATTATGTCTGTAAATTTCATATTCTTAGCCATTATGAGCACCATCTCCTTATCATTATCTTTGAAAACTAATAGTTTTAATCTTTAAATATTTTATAGATATATTTCCACTGACAATATATGAGATTTAGTCACATGCAAAATATTAAAAAATTAGCCATTTGTGTTTAACATAAGCTCAACAGTTCTAACAGTGACAAAATAATCTGGCTGGGCAGATTATACTTTAGCAAAATGGCAATAAATGTAACAGCTAGAATAAAAATGTTTCTCAAGTATGTGTTCAACTGGAATTTTAAAAGACATTTAAAAATAACTCATGATCTCAAAATGGTCAGCTTGAAGTGAACAAAACCAAACACAGAAAAAGAAGTATCACATGTTTTCTCTTCTTTGTGAACTCTAGAGAAAGAAATAAAAAAATTCAAGCTAAAAATAATAGATGAGCTACTAGGGTAAAGTAAGGACACTGGGGAGAGAGGAGCAGAAGAGACAGTCACGAGAGGGTGAGTGTGAGCAGAGCAGCAGTATATTCATGTATGGAAAAGGCACTGTGAAATCTACTAATGTGAACAATTAATATGCATTAGTAACTATAAAATGAAGCCATCAAAAGAAAAATCAGAGAGTAATGGAGTTGCAGCCACACACATTTAACTTCTGCAGAATCAATGATATTTATATGAATAGAAAAGAGTGAGATATAAATAACTGTGGAAATAATAGGCTACATTTTGTCTGATGCTCTCTTCAAAGAGCAGATGCATGTAATTTGAAGAGCTAGTCTCTGTTAGTTTTCCTGTTCCTTGAGTTTAAATGCACTGCATTGCCTAATGAACAGACTATATGTTTTAGAAGATGGATTATGGTGTTCCATCTTTGGTTAAAAAATCATAGTAGGTACTTTCAACCAAAGAACTGAGTGACGTCAATCACAGAAGGACTTACATGAAGCTAATCAAGCCGAGTTTTGGGGTTTCTTTTGTGTTTTGCCCCTTAAGGTCCAATTATTGAGTTTTACATTATTTTTCTTAAGGAAGAAACTACAAGCTGTAGAGCTTAGAAATTTGCAAAACATGTCACCCACCAGAAAACAATAAATAAGTTCAAGTTGAAAGTGAAGGAATATTACATCAAGATCAAGCAGGGTTTGCAGAGGCAGGTGATACAGTCTTTAAGGATTTCTGAAAAGATTCTCTGGTCTAGAAGGAATATGAAGAAAGTGAGAAGGACCTTGAAAGTTCATCTGAGCCAGAGCAACCAGACTGGAGTCCAGAGCTGGGTTGGCTGATGGAGTTCTTGTTAAGTGCCCCACTCTAAGACCCTAGCAGCATACATTAGCAGTGGGGATGGACAGAAAGCCACACAATATTTGTAAGAACTGCAGCAGTCATGTTGTAAGTCACCTGGGTTATAAGAAAGTCCAGAGTTTGAAACTCACTTAAGGAAACTTGTTCTAGCCATGCTCCAAAATGCTTGGCAAGAGCAAAATTAAATTATGTCTGAAGGCAAACGACCAAATTAAGTTTTACATCATTTCTGTAGATAATTTTAAAATTCAATATGCTGAGCACAAAGAAAAAGGAGAGAAGACAACACAAACAATTATCACAACAAAAAAAAAATGTTGCACAAATTGAAGGAACACCCAGGCACAGTCACATAGTCTATACAAGTGTGCTTACTGTGTTCTTGGAATAAGAAGCATGATTTGTAAGTATTAGCTAAGAACTGGAAGTTATGAAAAAAATGAAACAAAAACTTTAACATAGTGACTAGAAATTTTATGGCTAAAATGTACAGGTAAATATTAAAAAAGCTCTGGGCAATGTAATGGCAAATGACACATACAGGGAAAGGATAAACAAAGAACAGTCAGAACAAATCGTCTGTTGCAACCTACATGACTTCCAATCTACTGCAAACACTCTCTGGTGGGAAATTATCCTTGCATTTATTTATTATTACAATTTCATGGAGAAAGTCCCTGTCTTTTACTACTAATCCTAATTAATTAAGGTTTCTGTTGCTGTGTTAAAACACAATAATGAAAAGCAACTCAGGAAGAGAAAGGTTTATTTCATCTTATAATTTGAAATGCATTATCCAGAGAAATCAGGACAGGAACTCAAGGCAGTAACCTAGAGGCAAGAACTGACAAGCTTGCTGCCTGTGCCTTGCTCAGTCTGCTTTCTTAATGGAAATACCCAATTCCATCGTTCCGGGGGTTGGCAACACCCACAGTGGACTGGATGCTCCCATATCCAGTACTAATGGGAAAAAAACACTCTAAAGGCTCGCTTCGACACTAAACTTATGAAGACATTTTCTCAGTTGAGAGTTTCTCTTCTGAAACGACTCTGACTTGTGTTAAGTTGACATAAAACTATTCAGGACACTCAGAAAACTTTGATGAGATCATATGTTTTCAAAAATTTACTCAAATGTAGTCAACGATGACTAACAGCATTCTGCATCTTTACCTGTCTCCTAACACATTGTAGAACAGGATACAACTAGAAATGTGAAACTTGGAAGCATACAATCCTTTCATAAGTAAGTTGGGGTTGGTTAGATGGCTCAGCACATGACCTCCACCACAAATGTATGCTCATACACACACACACAAACCTAAATAAGTAAAAATGTAATTGGAATAAAATGGATGTGATTTTTGCCTTATATTTACCTCACAGACACTTCTGTCAACCTCACTCCTTCCACACAGGTCTCTTTCCAAGACTCTTGCCTTTTGTTTTGTTCTGTGGTCCACTAATTTACATTGTACCATTTGTGTGGTCTCAGCTTTGGAACTATTCTATTGAGCTTGTCAGACTCATCATTTGGTACAGTAAAGGCAATGACTGTACCTTCTGAAGAATCCATCAATTGTCATAGTTCAGTAGGGATCCGGGATAGGTCCATGATCCATCACAGACCCATGATTGCCTAATGAGTGATCATCTTGTGAAGACCCAGTACAGCCAAGTGAAAGTGCCATGAGGAATGTTTGCAATGGTTATGTTATACCCTGACAATACTATTCCCCATCCCTGCCCCTTTCTCCCAGCTCTCACATGCTTTCTACATTCCAATGTAGTGTTCACTGAGAATTCTAGAGGTAATATAAATGTCCAGTTTAGGATTGTGCAAACTTGCCATTTATTCTCACCAACTTGAGCAGCCATGAGTATTCACTGCAAGAACATGCTTCTGTGATTAATAGAGAGAATAATACAATTTGTAGGCATATCATAAATTAGGCAGTTTGGTGCTATGTCAATTCAACTAAAGTAGTGGATCCCATCTTGGCTCTATGAAATTTTTTTAACCGCATTTCTAGTATCAGGAATATATTCCCTCAAGCAGAGCAGGCTTCAAACCCAGTTCAAGAGTAAATAGTTATCCAAACAATAGTTGTGCCAACCTTGTGGCAGTGAGAACATCTTGCCTCATAGGGTAACATTTTAGTTTGCAATGGTTACAGCTGAGTAACCACACTTATGCACTATCTGGCATAGTAGCCTTTTGGTACAATGAAAGTTATGCAACAAAGGTGACTTCTCCTTCTCGCTGTCTCTATATTTTATAACCAAGATATTCAATGACTTTAGAAATAGAGTCCCATCATCTAGTTCTGCTAGGACAACCAAGACCAATGGTAATAGCTTCTGAGGCCTTTCTAAACACCTCACAGAAAGTATCACTGGTGTTTAGAAAGAAATGTCTCATGTATGCCCAGGCATTTGCCTACTTGGTCCAGTTTGTGGTACTATTAAGGGAGGTTTAAGTACTGTGCTTTGCTGGAGGAAGTCTGTCATAGAGGATGGACTTTGAGATTTTTGACTGTTAAACAGTAGCCTCTTGGAACAGCATTATCCAGTGATGTAGGGTATCTCACTTCTAACTAATTTTTAACTCTTCAGTACAGTTACAAATTAGTGGATACTTATACAGCTTTCTCCTAGATCTTTCACTTAATCTGCCCAGCCCCAGAGTGAATGCGTACAACTAGTACACATTCAGTTTAGTAAACTTTTTCTGAATGTTAGAAGTAATTCATAGGACATCAATCCCTATGAGACAAATGAAGCATTTGGTTGGTTTAATCAAACCCCAACTTCCCTGAAGGTGCAGTCCCACCCTGGGATGAAAGAGCAAAATTGATTCTCCAGAATTCCTTTTGGAGGGAAGAAGCCACTCACTTAGCTTCAGCTTCTATCCTATCTCACTTCTTTTCTGTTTTGGTTTTGTTTGGGATCACCTCCTTGATGAATTCCTATGATCTGGGAACTTCAACTGAGATCCTAGTATTAACTAACACTGGCAAATCCCCAGTCTTCTATTGGCTGTTATCCTCAGAGCACATCTATAGTCTTCTGAAGTAAACTTCAACATTACCAGTGCAAGGATTCAAGAATCTCAAGATTCTTCTATCTTACCTAATGACTCATTCACAGTTAGAGCTATTCCTGTTCAGACATTTCGTTCGCATTATTTAGTGTCTGAAATGACTCCTGTGTCTTAGTATCTTCCATTCAAATCATGAAGCAATGACTCACAGAGGTCTTGCTTCCTAAGACCACATATATTTGTCCTAATACAGAAGGTAAAAAATGTCTGAACAATTCATACACAAGGATCATTAAATTGAAAAAGTAAGTGGACTTGAATTTTTTTTTTTTTTTTGGTTTTTCGAGACAGGGTCTCTCTGTGTAGTCCTGGCTGTCCTGGAACTCACTCTGTAGACCAGGCTGGCCTCAAACTCAGAAATCCACCTACCTCTGCCTCCCAAGTGCTGGGATTAAAGGCGTGCGCCACCACTGCCCGGCGGACTTGAATTTTAAAATTAGCTAAGTTGGAATATTAGAGGATAAATACAAGTTTCAGTTGCAGCTGGTCTCTACCAATAATCTAAGTATAGCTCAAAGTGATTTGATCATTTACAATTAAATGTAAGGATTAACTAGTCGTGCAGGTCTTTATGACTGTTTTTGAGAACCACTGCATGTCATACTGCATTGTGCCTTTCTTGATGAGAGAACATTCACATTTTACTTTTCCGAGTTGAAACCTTGGTTTAAGAAGAAACATAATTAAGAACTGAGCTGAAATAACTTTGGATTCAATTTTAGCCAAACTGATTTTTTCCTGTTTTAATTGCTCCCTAATTTCTCTATTATTGCTGTGTGTCCTAAAATAAGTTTTCCATCTGCTCTTTCCATGTTTGATTGCCATGTTAGTTCCCTTTGAAACTGCTAAACAAGCAGCTTTTCTAATCACAGTTTGTGGCTGTGCTCACTCTGCATACAAAAAAGCCTCCTGCATTAAAATAAAGAATAGATTGAATACAATGAGATAATTCTGCTTGTGACCAGAGATTACACTCAGCAATTTTAGTTCTACATCGCACCGGGTAAACGATTAAACAAGAACAGAAGGGTTCTTCTTCTTCTCTCCAAATTTCTCCACATTTCACCAGATTCCTCAGGGTTTTCAATTTGAAAGTTATGCTTCATGTTTGCTTTAGAAATGAGCACCACTACTTATTCCGTAATGAGTGAAGTTTTTTATAGAAGGACACATATAGGTATGTGAATTCACTCTTTTATGTAATGTGCTAACATTAGTGTATCTGGAGTAACAACACTATTTAATAAATTTACTGATATATAAAAGAGATAAAAATATGTAAAATTATAAAAATTAATAATTATTAACACATTCTTTAATGATAAATTTAGTATTGCATAGAATCTTATAGAAAGATAAAATAGCTTGGTCTTCACGGCATCCATGATCATTGATTTTTAAACTAAGATTTTGACCATTCAAAATGTTATAATCATTCAGTTCTTGGATGTAGGGCCATTCATATCTCTGTGAATTTGAAGCTAACCTAACTTATATAATGAATTTCTGACCTGCAAAGGTTACAAAAGACCTTGTCTAAAATATCAGAAAACAAAAACCAAATTCAATAGTCAATACAAAATAAACAAGCCTTCCTATTAGGATAGTGGATTAGAAAATTCAGTTACAGAGATTTTCCTTCATATTTAAGTAAAATAAACCCATCACAAGAAATTATTCCTAGGAAATAAGCAGAAATATATAAAAAGCATATACCCCAGGGTTGTATTCCAGGGCTATTGCAATAATCGCACTATTGTGAATAATTTAATTGTTCAATAAGATTGAGTTGGTTTTATAGAAAAAGGTATACCCAAATTTAAAAATCACTTTAGAAAACTCTTTGGTGAAATCTATAAATGTTTATATGCAAATAATGCTATACAATGTTAATGAGGCTATAATTTGTTAACATAAATACAGACTGTTGCAGGAGGTATTTAAAAAAAGGAGTGTCCAGTTAGTTCCCAGCCTGGCCACCATGTTCCCACTCTAAGTTCCCACACTAAAGGCTGCATCAACTGGCCAGTGGGGCCAGCCCAGGACACATGAGAAGATGGCTAGCTGTTGCCTCCACTGAGCTGCTCCATGGCCTCCACAACTCTAGGCATGGCTCCTGGGCCAACTCTGCCACTCCCATGTGGTAGATATAACAATTCCCAGTACCCAGTAGAAATAAGGCTCTTAATTAACCAAATAGATTTATATCTCAGCAAATACTCAATCCCTAAGTTGCTCACACAGTTAGAATTATTATCCCAATTACCTAACCTTCTGATATGAATAACTACTTGAGACTGCTAGAGACATGTACATTGGCTGCCATCTTTCCTCCTCTATCTCCCCTTTCTCTCTTCTCTCTTCCCAACCCTAGCCCTCCCTTTCTCTTCCCTATCCAATGACAGAGCGTCACTGCAAATACAATGGGCAACAAATTCCTGCCACATAGATGTTAAAATCATGATGACATTAACAAAAATATTATATATAATATACATAATATATAATTATATATAATATATATATATTTCTGTAGAATTAAAGGTAAGTTAAAATTTATCCTATTTCTGTATATTTTCTAACTTTCACCAATGGTAGCATTGTTTTTGATTACAAAAAAGCTACAAACATTATCTTTAAGAATTTTTATGTCGCAATGCTAAATTACTCCTTTATGTGCTTTCACAGCTATGGTTGAGCAGCAGCCTAATTCAACAACAGGGCTGGTGTGGAAGGAAACTGGACATACGACCTTAAGTGAGAGCAATGTGCCTGGGTGAAGTCAGGAGTTCGTAGTATTGCTTCAATTGTAGAGTTGTTCTCAACTGAGAGAATGGTAGGGATTACCTTTTCACCTCTTGATTTAAGCAGAAATGTGTGCGTGCAACCTGGATCTTTGGGATATTTCTGTACTTGGGGCCTGTCAATCCCTCACCTTTCCAGAACACTAAACCAATAAAGTGAATTATTTTTAAGAATAACGAAACAGAGAAAATGTGATCCATAAATTGACTTCTTTGTTCTGGCAATTGACTAAGTGACACTTAGTCATCTCTAAGTGCCTGGAGAAAATAAAAGGCATTCCTTTGTGAGGCTGATGAACAATTAGGCGACTGTGAAGCGTTGAACTTCAGAGTGCAGAATGCACTGGAATATTATTTTTTGTCTTTTTTATTTTTGGAAAAAAATGCCTGAAGCAGGTATTTTACTCCCGCCTCCTCTTCTCTAGCTTTTAAAATGATGAACGCTCGCTATGGCTACCAGGGAGGAGGCATAGGAGCCATGGTTCAAGAAGTGAAGTTGTTTTCTGAGTCTACCAGCACACTGCTGGGCAGGGGTGGGGTGCTGCCGGCTTTTTAACTTTGTTCAAAGTTCAGGCAGTCTGATAAACACATCCTCATTTCACTCCCTGTAACAACAGCAAGCAGTTTGTGCTGAGGATTCCAGTACAATGCTGTTTGCAATACGTACTTTCTTCCAAATGCAGCTGGGATGGTTACAAGGAGTTCTTTCTAAAACCACAAAGGTTCTGAAAGGTGTCAGTCATAAGAATTGCCTTTGGTCACTTCAAAACTGCATGTCTCTTTATTGATAAGGGAAGCTCTGTGGTATGGGACCACATGGAACCAACTATTTGTTTTCCTTCATTGATTACTTGATGTATTCACATCTATAATGTGTGTATAATGATGAAACATCAATGCTTTGGTTTTTATTTTTAGTACTGGGCACTGAATCCAGGGTCTTTTACTTAATAGACAAATGTATGCATTTTTAGGGCTTACTGCCATGTACGGCTATTGGCAAATTAAAATCTGTACCATAAATTTATTGTTAAACATAGAGAGGTAATAGACAAAATATAATAAATAGACAAATTCACTATAAATGTTCTTTTGTCACAAATGGATCAAATTCACAGTAGATTCAGTGAGTTCTAAGGAACCCACAGGGTGCAGGCAACTGAATACATGCTAAAAAGGTACAGAAAAGGTTAAAATACTTAAAGGACACAGAAGATTGAAGGGCTCAGAGAGTAGGAAGATGGCTCAGAGAGTAAGGGCATATGATACCATACCTAAAAATCTGTGTTCAGTACCTAGGACTCACATGGTAGTAGGACAGATTGGACTCATTCAAACTGTTGTCATTGAATTTCCACAAATCCACCATGATTGAATATACACGTGTACATACATATACACACATAAATAAATATAATTTTAAGAATAAAATATAATTACGAAATAGCTGTGTTAACAGATTTTTTTCTTTGTCTATTGGCCTGAAGGTAAATACAACCTCACATCAGTTAATGTGCTCTGGATAGGCAGAAAGGGAAGCATCCTGATGAAATTCTCACTTTGGCTATGAACATTGAAAAATGAACACTTTTATCAAATGTATGCTACTGCAGACACAGCTTTGTAGGTAAGAATACTGGCTGCACTTCTACAAGACCAGGTATGGCTCCCAGCACCCACATAGAAGCTCACAACCATCTGCTATTCCAGTTCTAGAAGATCAAATACCCTCTTCTCACCTTCTTGTATGTAGACATACATTCAGGAAAAGTGCCCCCACATATAAAATAGAAATGAAAATCTCCAAGAACAAAAAGAGTGAAGGCAATCCCTTTTGTTTGTGTGGATTTTTTTCTGTGTTCTGTCTTCATTCTTATCATTCATAACAGAAATAATGGAGAGTGTAGTGAAAAGCTGGAAGCTGCTCAGGCAGGTTTTGTCATAGAATATCTTGGTTTTTCCATCTATGACAATTGAGAGTTTTCTTTGGTATAGTAGCTTGGGCTGGCATTTGTGTTCTCTTAAGGTGTATATGGCATCTGCCCAGGATCTTCTCGCTTTTAAAATCTCTGTTGAGAAGTCTGGTGTAATTCCGATAGGTCTACCTTTGTATGCTTCTTGACCTTTTTCCCTTTACTGCTTTTTATATTCTTTCTTTGTTCTTTGTATTTGGTGTTTCGATTATTATGTGACAGGAAGAATTTCTTTTCTGGTCCAATCTATTTAGAGTTCTGTAGGCTTCCTGTATGTTTATGGACATCTCTTTCTTCGATAATTTTGTTGAAGATGTTTATTGGCCCTTTGAGTTGGGAATCTTCACTCTCTTCTATAGTTATTATTCTTAGGTTTGGTCTTTTCATTTTGTCCTGGATTATCTGGGTGTTTTTAGTCAGGACCTTTTTGCATTTTGCATTTACTTTGACCATTATATCAGTGTAACAGAAAATTCTTGTGGGCAAGATCAGAACATCCCAAATCAGCATGAAAGAATCAATTACATTTCTGTAGTTCTAAGTACTTGCCAGGAAAGCTAAAATAAGCAGCAATTCTATTACACTGCCTTCACAGCTACAGAGGTGGCAGGCAAAATACTACTCACTCAAAGATTTCATCACATTCTAAACCCCAAAGCCCACAAGAATTTTCTGTTACATGGCAGAGGGGAATTAAGTTAACTAGTTAACTGATATAAAAATAGAGATATTGTCTTGAATCATCTGAATGAGCCAAAGTACTGATAGTACCATGAAAGTAAAAGAAAGATAGAAGAAAAACACAAAGACAAAGGACTGCAAGAAACACCCAGAAAGTGTTTGTTGCTCTTCCAGTTCACAAAGGATATACCAAGGACCAGGAAAAGAGGAGAGCAACTATGAACTAGAGAACATACAGATTTATGAATTCCCCATAGAGTCACTGGAACACATGATATTCTTGTTGGCATCTTGATGTCTGTCTGAGTTCTCTGTTAGATTTCTTACATATTGTACTATAAGAAAATTTGAGTTCTTTCATGGCATTAAATATGGAACACAATTTTTATATTTACAGAAAACTAATACAGCAGTTTTAAATCTGACATGTAAAATTCAAATACTGAAAGATGTAAATGTTGTAGAAAAGTTTTAGAAATAAGTGGCAATATGTTCCAAACTTACAGATTAGAAGACTAGATATAAAGTCTCAATTTTTTCCTAAATTGATTGTAGGATAAGGTCACAGCTGAGTTTCTAAATGTATATAACAATGTATCAAGAACAATTTGAAAATACAGAAAAATTACAAAGTAACTGTAACCATCAAGACACTGGTTTGGGTGAAGGAATCTCTCTCTCTCTCTCTCTCTCTCTCTCTCTCCTCGTGTGCGTATATGTGTGTATTTCCCTCATATATCCTTATATACGAACATACATAGAGATCTACAGAATAGGGGTTCTGGAAACAGACTGTATAATATAAACACATAAGTGAGTATGCAGAGATAATTTAAAGGATAAAGCTAATCAATCCAACAACTACTATGGAGCAATGAAACATCATTGTCTTCAAACACCATTATCTTCAAAACAAAATGGCACACCGATCTTCCCAAGTTATTCACATTAAGTTCAAAACAGATCAGCAATCTTAATATAAAGTACAAGTCAAAAACTTCAGAAAACATTTAGAACTAAAACCTTAGTAATCTGACTCTAGAATATGATCTGATACAAAAGTTCAACCCATTAAAGAGAAAAAAGATGAATGGATTCATCAAAACTAACAAATAGCTCATGGTCAGTGGAGCGGGACCCTACTGGACTTCATCAGTACCTGGAACAGTCCTAGGGCTCCAGCTCTGCTCCCCATCCCCCAAAACCCAGACTCCCCAGGAGCTCTAACATGCACAGGATTGTAGGTGAGTAGGCTGTGACATGCTCCCTCCCACAACAGGGAGTAACTGGGACCCACGGGGACCCAGGAACTGCTTCACGGCCAGTGATACTGGATACTTCCAGTCTGGGCTGGTGCCTAGAGCAGTTCTAGGGTGCCAGCTCTGCACCCAATCCCTAAAACCCAGAGGAGGCTGGATTCCCAGGAGCACTAACACACCAAGGATCATTGGATAATAGGATTGCAGGATCTCAGAAGCTTGGGCACACCAGAATTTCAGGATCCCAGAAGCATTCTGACTCCCAGGAGGTATAACAACAAGGATCTCAGGATCACAGGATCACAAGGACAGCAGGTCTCTGAGGAGTTCTGACACAACCCAGATAACAAGGAGACAGGCTTAAGTCAGAGACAGTTAGTAAAGGTAGCACTAGAGATAACCAGATGTCGAAAGGCAAGCACAAGAACATAAGCAACAGAAACCAAGGTTACTTGGCCTCATTAGAACCTAGTTCTCCCATCATAACAAATCCTGAATAATCGATGTCACCAGAAAAGCAAGATTCAGATGTAAAATAACTTCTCATGATGATGATAATAGAGGACTTTAAGAAGGACATAAATAACTCCAAAAAAAAAAAAAAAAAAACCACAGGAGAACACAGGAAAACAGAGAAGAGCCCTTAAAGAGGAAACACAAAAATCCCTTAAAGAATTACAAGAAAACAGAACCAAACAGGTGAAGGAATTGAATAAAACCATCCAGGATCTAAAAATTGAAATAGAAACAGTAAAGAAAGCACAAAGGGAGACTATCAAGGACATAGAAAACCTAGGAAAGAGATCAGGAGTCATGGATGCAAGCATCTCCAACAGAGTACAAGAGATAGAAGAGAGAATCTCAGTTGCAGAAGATACAATAGAAAACATTGACACAAAGAACACATGGACACAACATTGTCAAATAAAATACAAAATGCAAAAAACTCCTAACACAAAACATCCAGGAAATCCAGGACACAATGAGAAGACTAAACCTAAAGATAATAGGTATAGAAAAAAGTAAAGATTCCCAACTCAAAGGGCCAGTAAATATCTTCAACAAAATTATAGAAGAAAACTTCCCTAACCTAAAGAAAGAGATGCCTATGAACATACAAGAAGCATACAAAACTCCATATAGACTAGATCAGAAAAGAAATTCCTCCTGTCACTTAGTAATCATAATACCAAGTGCACAAAAAAGAAAGAAAGAATATTTAAAGCAGTAAGGGGAAAAGGATAAGTAAATTATAAAGGAAGACCTTATCAAAATTACACTAAACTTCTCACCAGAGACTATGAAAGCCAGAAGATCCTGGAGAGATGTTATACAGACCCTGAGAGAACACAAATGCCAGCCCAGGCTACTATACCCAGCAAAATTCTCAATCACCATAGATGGAGAAACCAAGATATTCCATGACAAAACCAATTTTACACAACATCTTTCCACAAATCCAGCACTACAAAGGATAATAGAAGGACTCTCCACAGTAGGGGAAATTATACCCTAGAAAAAGCAAGAAAGTGACCTTATTTCAACAAACCAAATAGAAGATAGCTACAAAAACTTAGCTCCACCTCCATTAACAAAAACAACAGGAAGCAGCAATCACTTTTTCTTAATTTCTCTTAACATCAATGGACACAATTGCCCAATAATCAGACATAGACTAACAGACTAGATACATAAAAAGGACCCAGAATTTTTGCTACATACAAGAAATGCACCTCAGTGACAATGACAGACACTACCTCATGGTAAAATGCTGGGAAAAAAATTTCCAAGCAAATTTCCACAAGAAACAAGCTGGAGTAGCCAATCTAATATTGAATAAAATCAACTTTCAACCAAATGTTATCAAGAAAGATAAGGATGGACACTTCATACATGTCAAAGGAAAAATCAACCAAGATGAAATCTCAATTCTGAACATCTATGCTCCAAATGCAAGGGAATCCACATTCATAAAAGAAACTTTACTAAAGCTCAAAGTGCACATTGCATTTCACACAGTAATAGTGAGAGACTTCAACACTCCACTCATCAATGGACAGATCATGGAGACAGAAACTAAACAGAGACACAGTAAAACTAAGAGAAGTTATAAACCAAATTTATTAGCAGATATTTAGAGAACATTTCAAAACACCATCATTCAAAACAACATCCAAAACCAAAATAATATACTTTCATCTCAAAACCTCATGATACCTTCTCCAAAATTAACCATATAATTGATCACAAAATAGGCCTCAACAGATACAAGAAAACTGATATAATCTCATGCATCCTATCAGATCACCATGGACTAAGGCTGGTCTTCAATAATGATAAAATCAATGGAAAGATCACATACGTGTGGAAACTGAACAACACTCTACTCAATGATAATCTGGTCAGGAAAGAAATAAAAAAGGAATAAAAGACTTTCTAGAATTTAATGAAAATGAAGACACACCATAACAAAACTTGTGTGACACAATGAAAGAAGTGCTAAGAGGAAATCACATAGCTCTAAGTGCCTACAAAACAAAAACGAACAAACAAACAAACAAACAAACAAAAAAAAACTAGAGAGAATATACACTAGCAGCTTGAGAGCAAACCTGAAATCTCTAGAACAAAAAGAGGCAAATGCACCCAAGAGGAGTAGATGGCAGGAAATAAACTCTGGGCTATAACCAACCAAGTAGAAACAAAAAAAACTATACAAAGATTCAACAAAACCAAGAGCTGACTCTTTGAGAAAATCAACAAGATAGATAAAATCTTAGCAAGATTAACCAAAGGGTACAGAGAGAGTACCCAATTAATAAAAATAGAACTGAAAAGGGAAACATAACAACAGAAACTGAGAAAATTTAAAAATATCATCAGATCCTATTACAAAGCCTATAATCAGCAAAACTGGAAAATATGAATGAAATAGACAATTTCCTAAACAGATACCATGTACCACAGTTAAATCAGGATCAGATAAACCATCTAAATAGTCCTATAACTCCTAAAGAAATATCAGGAGTTATTAAAATCTCCTACCAAAAAAAAGCCCAGGACCAGATGGTTTTAGTGCAGAATTCGATCAGTCCTTCCAAGAAGACCTAATACAAATTTTCTATAACCTATTCCACAAAATAGAAACAGAAGGAACACTACCCAATTCATTGTATGAAGCCACTATTATGCTCATACCTAAACCACACAAAGACCCAACAGTGAAAGAGAACTTCAGACCAATCTCCCTTATGAATATCGATGCAAAAATGTTCAATAAAATTCTCAAAAACCGAATCCAAAAACATATCAAAACATTCATCCAAAATGATCAAGTAAGCTTTATGCCAGGAATGAAAGGTTGGTTCAATATTCAGAAATCCATCAACATAATCCACTATATAAACAAACTCAAAGAAAAAAACCACATGATCATCTCACTAGATGCTGAGAAAACATTTGACAAAATTCAACACCCCTTCATGGTAAAAATCTTGGAAAGAACAGGAATTTTAAGGCCTGTACCTGAACATAGTAAAGCAATATACAGCAAACCAATAGCGAAAATCAAACTAAATGGAGAGAAACTTGAAGCAATCCCACGAAAATCAGGGACTACACATGACAGCCCACTCTCTCCCTATCTATGCAATATAGGACTCGAAGTCCTAGCAAGAGCATTAGACAGTAAATGGAGATCAAAGGGATAAAAATTGGAAAGGAAGAAGTCAAAATATCATTATTTGTAGATAATATGATAGTATACTTAAGTGACCCCAAAACTTCCACCAGAGAACTCCAACCCAGATGATCAACTTCACCAAAGAGGCTGGATATGAAATTAACTCAAACAAATCAGTAGTTTTTCTCTACTTAAAGGATAAGTAGGCTGAAAAGGAAATTAGGGAAACAACATCCTTCACAATAGCCACAAATAATATAAAATGCCCTAGTGTGAGTCTAACCAATCAAATGACAGATATCTATGACAAGAACTTCAAGTCCCTGAAGAAAGAAATTGAAGATCTCAGAAGATAAAAAGATCTCCCATAATAGAATTGAAGACCCAGAAATGAACCCACACACCTATGGTCACTTGACCTTGATAAAGGAGCTAAAACTGCATTTTCAACAAATGGTGCTGGTTCAACTGGAGGACAACATGTAGAAGAATAAAAAATTGATCCATTCTTATCTCCTTGTACAAAGCTCAAGTCTAAGTGGATAATGGACCTCCACATAAAACCAGATACACTGAAACTAATAGAAGAGAAGGTGGGGAAGAGCCTCTAATACTTGGGCACAGGGGAAAAGTTCCTGAACAGAACACCAATGGCATATGCTCTAATCAAGAATTGACAAATGGGACTTCATAAAATTGCAAAGTTTCTGTAAGGCAAAGGACACTGTCAATAGGACAAAATGACAACCAACAAATTGGGAAAAGATCTTTACCAATCCTACATCTGATAGAGGGCTAATATCCAATATATACAAAGAACTCAAGAAATTAGACCCCAGACAACCAAATAACCCTATTAAAAAAACGGGGTATAGAGCTTACCAAAGAATTTTCAATGGAGGAAACTCGAATGGCTGAGAAGCACCTAAAGAAATGTTCAGTATCCTTAGTCGTCAGGGAAATGCAAATCAAAAAACCCCGAGATTCCATCTCACAGCAGTCAGAATGGCTAAGATTAAAAACTCAGGTGATAGTAGATGCTGGCGAGGGTGTGGAGAAAGAGGAACACTCCTCCATTGTTGGTGGGACAGCAAGATGGTGCAACCACTTTGGAAATCACTGTGGCGGTTCCTCAGAAAATTGGACATAGCATTACCTGAGGATCCAACTAAACCACTGCTAGGCATATACCCAGAAGATGCTCGAACATATAACAAGGACATATGCTCAACTATGTTCATAGCAGCCTTGTTTATAATAGCCAGGAGCTGGAAAGAACCCAGATGTCCTTCAACTGAGGAATTGATTCAAAAAATGTGGTATATTTACACAATGGAGTATTACTCAGCTATTAAAAGCAATGAATTTGAGAGTTTCCTAGGTAAATGGATGGAACTAGAAATTATCATCCTGAGTGAGGTAAGCCAATCACAAAAGAACACACATGGTATTCACTCACTGATTATTGGATAGTAGCCCAGAACCTTGAAATGCCCAAGATGCAACTCACAGGCCACATGAAGCTCATGAAGAAGGAAGACCAAGTGGGGGTGATTCGGTCCTTCTTAGAAGGAGCAACAAAATACTCAAGGGAGCAAATATGGAGACAAAGTGAGGGACAGAAACTGAAGGAGGGGCGGTCTGAAGACCATTCCACCTGAGTATCCATCCCATGTACAGTCACCAAAGGTAGATGCTGATATTGAAGTCAGGAAGTGTATGCTGATAAGAGCCTGATATGGATGTCTCCTCAGAGGTCTTCAAGAGTCTGACATATTCAGAGGCAGATGCTCACAACTAGCCATTGAACTGATCATGGGGTTCCCAATGGAGGAGTTAGAGTGAAGGCCATTGGGGCTGAAAGGGTTTGTGGCCCCATGAGGAGAGCAACAATACCAACCAACCACAGCTCCCAGGGTCTAAACCACCAGCCTGGGAGCACTTAGGGAGGGATCCAGGGCTTCACCTAAATAAGTAAGAGTGGAGGGCCCTGCTAGACATAAGTGGAAGGAGAGATCCTTGGCCTCATAAAGACTGGACGCCCCAGGGGGTGGGAATTTAAGGGTGAGGAAGTGGCAGTGGGGGTGGTAGGTAGGGATTACATCCATAGAAAAGAAGGAGGAGGGGTGAGGGGATAAGGGGTTCCTAGGTGGGGCGGGTAGGGTAAGGGGACAATATATGAAATGTAATTAAAACATCCAAGAAAAAAAAAAGAAAAAAAAGATCTCCCATGCTCATGGATTGGCTGGATTAATATAGTAAAGGTGGCCATGTTGTCAAGAGCAATCTGCAGATTTAATGCAATCCCTATCAAAATTCCAATTCAATTCTTCACAGAGATTGAAAGACAAGTTCTCAAATATATTTGGAATAACAGAATACTCAGAATAGCAAAAACTATTCTCAATAATACAATACAAAAGAACTCCTGGGGGAATCAACATCCCTGACCTCAAGCTGTACTACAGAGCAATAGTGATAAAAACTGTGTGGTATTGGTACAGAGATAGGCAAGAAGACTGATGGAATAGAATTGAAGACCCAGAAATGAACCCACAAACCGATGGTCACTTGATCTTTGACAAAGAAGATAAAACGATTAGGTGGAAAAAAAGACAGCATATTCAACAAATGGTGCTGGTTGAACTGGAGGTCAGCATGTAGAAAAATGCAAATTGATCCATTCTTATCTCCTTGTAGAAAACTCAAATCCAAGTGGATCAAGGATCTCCATATAAAATCAGACACACTAAAACTAACAGAAGAGGAATTGGGGAAGATGCTAGAACGCACAAGCACACGGGAAAAGTTCCTGAACAGGACACCAATGGCTTATGCAATAAGATCTAGAATTGACAAATGGGACTTCATAAAATTGCAAAGCTTCTGTAAGGCAATGGACACTGTCAATAGGATAGAATGGCAACCAATAGATTGGGAAAGGATCTTTACGAAGTCTACACCTGACATAGGGCTAATATTCAAATATTCAAAGAACTAAAGAAATTAGACTCTAGACAATCAAATAACCCTATTTTTAAAATGGGATAAAGAGCTTAACAAAGAATTTTCATCTGAGGAATATCAAATGGCACCTAAAGAAATGTCAACATCTTTAGTCATCAGGGAATTGTAAATCAAAACAACCCTGACATTCCACCTCACACCAGTCAGGATGGCTAAGAGTAAAAACTTAGATGACGGCAGATGCTGGCGAGCATGTGCAGAAAGAGGAACACTCCTTCATTGTTGGGGTTGTACAACCACTCTGGAAATCAGTCTTGTGGTTCCTCAGAAAATTGGACATAGTATTACCTGAGAATCTAGTGATACCCAAAAGATGCTCCAATGTATAACAAGGACACATGCTCCATTATGTTCATAGCAGCCTTATTTATAATAGCCAGAAGCTGGAAAGAACCCATATGTCCTTCAAAAGAGAAATGGATACAGAAAATGTGGTACATTTACACAATGGAGTACTACTCAAATATTAAAAATAATGAATTCGAGAAATTCTTAGGCAAATGGGTGGAACTAGAAAATATCATCCTGAGTGAGGTAATCCAATAATAAAAGAACACACATGGTATGCACTCATTGATAAATGGATATTAGCCCCAAATCTCACAATATCTAAGATATAACTCACAGACCATGTGAAGCCCAAGAAGTAGAAAGACCAAAGTGTGGGCTCTTTGGTCCTTCTTAGAAGGAGTAACAAAATATTCTCAGGAACAAATCTTAGACAATGTGTGGAGCAAAGACTGAAGGAGGGGCCATTCTGAGACTTCCCCACCTGGGGATCCCTCCCAGATGCAATCACCATATGCAAACATGGTTGTGGATGTCTAGAAGTGCATGCTGACAGGAGCCTGATATACCTGTCTCCTGAGAGGCACTGCCAGAGCCTGACATATACAGAGGTGGATGCTCACAGTTAAACAGTGAACTGATCACATGGTCCCCAATGGAGTAGTTAGAAAGAAGATTGAAGGAGCTAAAGGGGCTTATGGCACCCTATGGAGAGTGACAATACCAACGAACCAGAGTTCCCAGGGTCTAAATAGGTAGCCTGGTAACAAACATGGAGGGACCCATGGTTCCAGCTGTATAAGGAATGGAGAATGGCCTTGACAGTCATCAGTGGGAGAGGAGGGCCTTGGTCTCTGGAAGTCTGGATGCCTCAGTGAGGGGGAATTCATGGGTGGGGAGATGGGAGTGAGTGGATGGGTGGGGGCACACTCTCATAGAAATAGCAGAAGAGAGAATGGGATAAGGAGTTTCAGGGGGAGGGAATGGGGAAGAGGGATGACATCTGAAATGTAGCTAAATAGAGTATCCAATAATAAAAAAGAAAGAATAACAAACAAAAAAAAACAGATTATGGAACTGGCTATCACAGTCGAGGACTTGAGACATTTTGGCAGCAATGTAATATTACCCATATTACTGGGATTCTTTATAATTGTCAAGGACAGGGAGCTATGGAATTGTAAAACAGTATCTTCATAAAGTAAAAAAGCGGGAGGTATATCCCCATACATCACAAATTTATTTGAATCATAATCTTTTATTTTAATTAAAAAAAAAACAATTTGCTGCTAAGGAACTCTCTGCTGAGTGTCTATGACACTCTACAACTAGGCATACTTACGCGTAGGTGAAAGGGAAGGATCCACTTACTTGCATATGGCATTATCCTGATCAGGTATGTAATATGGGGAAGAGGGAATGTTTTTTAGTTTTCTACAGGATGCTGAATGAGCATGGTGGCTGCCAGAGTGACAGGTGAGACATGCTGATGCAGGGACAAAGAATGATGCTGACTGTCCTGACAATGGTGACTGGGAAGCTGTATTGGACATATGTTCCTGACCCACCATTGCCAATCTATACCCCTGATGGGACAAGCTGCCTTGCCTCAAGTTTTTAGACCTTGTGGAACATAGAATCCAAAAGAGAAGTTATAATGACTCTTGTATTTTTCTTAAATGTGACCAGTTTTTCAGACTCAATCATGTACTGGTCTAGAAATCAATCCAATATTGGAAATAATAGTCTTCATTTAGATGGCTGGTTCTGGACCTTTCCAGAGACATATTTCGAAGTTAGCTTCAGTTCTCTATGATGTTATTTTAGTAAGAGATAACATTGGGACAGAATCTAGATTTCAAACAAGTGTTAGTACATGTGATAAGGCTATTTTAATTGTCAAGTTAAAAATACTTTTGTTTCTTTGACAGTATTTAATGTAAGTTGCATTGATTGTACACTTTTTAATTGTGTTTGTGTGTTGAAATCTGGCATGTCAGTTATGGAGGTCTATCAACCAGCTTTGTTTTATTGCCCTGAGTATCACAGAACCTTGATATTCTAAAAATAGCTTGCAAGTACTGGAAAAAGTGAGTCAGGCTTGAAGCAGAAGCAAGAATGTAGTAGGCTTGATAATTGCTGGTATTACAGCTTTAATTACATAAATTTCTAGCAGTACTGCTTCTGCAATTGCTGTGACACAAGAAGTTAAGAGAGCTACTTTTGTTAATCATTAACAAAAAATGTTACTAGTGTGTTGAATATACCAGAGGATTTAGATAGACATTTGGAAGAATGGATTGATGTTCTTTATCCTATTCAAATTATTGGAAGAAGGTTCAGAATTTAAGGGTAAGGAGCCATCTTGAGTGTCATGCCAAATACCATTGGATTCATGTTAGTTCTAAAATTTTCAATGGTAGTCATTATAATTAGGAAAAAGTTTCAAGATACTTGCAGTGTATTTGGTATATTTCTAACACCTCTCTGGATGTTTTAACTTTGCATAGTGAGCTTATGAATTTAAAGAATGCTGTTCTGCTGGATGTTGATGTGGCAGATACTGCTGATAAAATTACCCATGTCCTGAGGTCAGTATTTCTACTTTGGTCAAGCTTCAAGGATGGCACATATAGCTTGATCATGCTAGCCTTTTTTGTCCTGGGAATGTTTTTATTCCAGCCCATAGTGTTAATGCTTGTCTTCAAAAACATCAACATGGTAACAGCCAAAGTACATTGCTTGAAACTGAAAATGAACCCTCAGGCAGAGTTATTAAATTAACAGGCTGGTAAGAGTCTGTACAGAGCCTTACCAACCTTAGATATAAGTGCATTGCTTTTGATAATGCATATTCCATGATGGGTAAGGAAGGCATTCTTGTCAGAATGACCTAAGACAGGCTCAGTTTTGTTTATGAAATAAAAAAGGGTGAGAGGCAAAGATCTCTGGGACTGCTTTGCAGGAATATGACATTGGCCAAAGACAAGGAAATGGGCTTGAGGCAGGAATTTGACATTAGAACAAAGAACAAAGAAGTAATTTCAGGCAGGAGTCTAAATTTTGGGCTAGAGCAAGGAAGTAGGCTTCAGACATGAAAATGACTTTGGACTCGAATAGGGTAGTAATCTCAGATATTTTGGTCATTCTTATAAGCCTAAGGGCTTATAAGAAACAGTGATCACAGAAATATTCACAGAATTTTGTTTATTGCCTTGCTTGTTCTTTGACTATTTGTGTTTATTGTCTTGCTTGCTCCTTGACTATTTGCATGTCTTGTATTGCTAGTTCCTCAACCAAGAACTGACTTTAATTCTTGCATGTAATTAAAATAGTACAAAAGCAAAAAGGAGGAGAGGTAATAGGATAGTGATTTTCTAGGGAGGGAAAATCTGGAAAGGGTATGGCATCTGAAATGTAAATAAATAAAATATCCAATAAAAAACAAACAAATAAATAAATAAATTGTTAAAAGAACCATCAATAAGAAGAGGAGTTATATACCTTGTGCAAACATTCCAAAATACAAGAAAAGAATATGTTTCAAAAGAATTCCAAAATGCAATGCAACTGAAAGAGCAAAAAGTAAGATTAAATTGAAAAAAGCCCAAAATGAGAAAAAATATTTCAAGTAATAATCAAAACTATCTCTAGATGATAACTAATAAAATAGTAGAGACTATTAAAGAAGTACAAGTTAAATTTACACTTATATATAATTATATTCCATGAAATGTCTAAATTTTAAAGTATGATAGCATACAGTGCTGATGTGTTGTTAGAACCAGTTGAGCTTCCATATTGCATAGTGTGAACACAAACATAGCTCAGACACAGTGAACAAGAACTAACAGCTCCTCTAATGTCAAACATGAACCAACAGCATGTTCCATCTTTCCCACTTCTAGAGATACTCGGTGAACTAAGAACTCAGCTGTACACACATGAATGTCTACAGTAAGTCTACCTATAATTGACTAAATCTGGAAGCAGCTCAAATGTTTGCCAACAATAAATGGATAACCAAATGAAGTTACCTTTGAACAGGGGAATGCTATTAATCAATAAAATGAAATGAACTCTGGATAGCCACAGTAGTACTAATGTGTGTCAAAGACATGTTGAGGTGAAAAAACTTCATCAACATTCTATTACATGATTTCATTTTTCATAATCTTCCTGAAAAGCTGAAACTGTAGAGCAAGGAGAGGAGTAGTTTCCACAGCCACTGTGGAAAGTTTGAGTATAAAGACAAAGCACATGGGAGATTTTTACAGTGATGAGATTATCATTTACTCTGATTGTGCCAGAACTCACATCTGTTTAAGCTCAGAACTGTGTGTGTGTAGACAAAGTCAGTTTGGCCATATGCCAATCTTAAGTAATAAAATGCTAATCCATTATTTTTAATAGTCTAAAATACTTAGAAATTGTTTTCAAGCCCAAACAAAACTATAAATCTATGTAACTAACGCTAAGGTAAAAATTATTTTTGAACTATAAGCACAAGTATCCATAGGTAAATAGCTCTCTTTCTTCTGTTTTGTAGCATGGGCATACTTTATTGCTTCCATTTAACCCCTGTCTACAAATTGTTGTTTGGCTTGAAATTTTATTAGCTACAGGATTCGAGAGCATAAAACTTCTTGTTTAATAATTAAGGGCTGATTTGTGGCTTATATCATTAATATGTTTAAGTATGCCCTAGGTGTGTTTCTTTGTCATGATAAAATACTGGACAAAGTCAACCCCATGGTAAGAGTTTATTTAGTTCACACATGTGTCCCATTCATAGTAGATGAGGGCAATCAGGGCAGCACTCAAACAGGAGCCATTGGAGGAATGCTGCTTATGCCTTGCTCCCCATGGCTTGCTTGACTTTCTTATTCACCAAGGATCAACCACCCTACAGTGGCACTATCTCTATGAGCTGTGCCCTCTGACATTACTGATTGATACAAAAACTGTTAATAAATATGTCGATAAATATGCACACAGGATAATCTAATGAAGGCAATTTAACTGAGATTTTTCTCTTCCCAGGTATGTCTACATTTGTGTCAAGTTGATAAGAACTAACCAGCACAAACTAAATAACTTTTAGATTAAAAATTGGATGACTCCTTCAGCATTTTGAGCACTAGCAATCTTCAAACCATAAATCTACATGAAGGAAAACTGTGTTCATTGTGAATATAAAATTAAGATATTTTCAAAAGAAGAAATATCTTGAAATGATTAGCCTATATTCTTTGTCAGTGAACTTGTGGGAAATATTCCCCCCACCAAACACAGTAAATAGGAATGGAAATTCAGCTTTGAGAACAAGGACTAGAAGATGAAAGTCAAAGGTTTTAGGATTAAAAGAGAAAGTGTAAGTAGTTTAATCAAAATAAATGTCTCAGTGTTTTAAAAATGACAAACAGCCTGTGGGAGCCTATTAACTTACTAGACTAGTCACCTCAGAGCACATGTCACTGTAACTATAGGGCTATGATCATGACAGGGAATATCAAAAGTGATTCAGGGGGCTTGAGCAGGAACCTAACCCAAAAGAAAACAGTAGGAAGCAAGGAAGAAGAAAATGGGGGGTCATTTCACACAGGGGATGATACGCATATTTGAATAGTAAATGAATCTGAAATAGTCAAGCAAGGAAGACACAGGAAGAACTCATGCCAATGACCTGCTGATGGGATGGTTGGAGGGCTGCTAAGAACCAGGGGATATGGACTGTAAGCAAGTGATACACATGGAAAGTTTAGGGATGCTGTTTCAAACCACCAGATTGGTGGGCCATATGAGGTAGTTTGGATTTATACAGGGACTAATGTAGCTTTTAAAGATGAAATGACTGAGCTGATCTCTTTACCTGGAGGATAGATTGGAAGGATAGATTTAAAAGGGAAGGGTTTGAATTGCTGATGGTGCCCTAAAATGGATAGGAAGAATGAAACCTGAAAGAATCAAACAGAATCAAGGTGGCTTGATAATGAGTGTGCTAGAGAAGTGATGTGGGTCTGAGCCCACCATCATGTCAGACAAATGTAAATCAATCACATGCTGATTTCATTCACCATGGCTCTCTAGTGCTTCACTGCAATTAGAATGGCAAACTGTAGCAAAATTAGGGGTATAGGCAAAAACTAACCACTTGTCCTGGACAACAATGGTGTTTTTCTCTGGGTTGAATATCGAGGTATATTTTGTAAAAAGGGAAGAAACAAACAAGAATGCTATTGCAAGTTAAAGAGAATCATATGGCTGGGAAGAAGGTCTCAGGTGTGCAGATCTGAAACTGAAACCTTCCTTAGAGTTAGTTGCTAATTCAATAGCCTGAGAATGCTGTTGGTTTCCATCAGGAGGATGCCCAGTAGTGTCACCAGTGGAGCGTGCCATGCAGAAGCCTGGCCTGAGAAGCTCCAGGGTGCCATAAGCAGGTACTGTGAGTCCCAAGGGATCACATCAGCTACCAGGTTCTACACTTTGATGGTGGTTCTTCATCAGAAGACATCTCCATGTTAGTCAGAGAGGCAGGGTGGGCATCCTCTAGCTCCTACCTGCTCCATACTCCTCCTCTGCTTCCTGTATCACTGTTCACCAAGGAAAAACTGAAGCTTTCTGTTCTCCCTTATCAGACTGCAGTAGCTGGAAGAAGGCTCTGAGTCATATCCCTGATTGTCTGGAATTATGGAAACAGAGGTGAAGAGGGAAGAATCATGGAAAGAAAGAAAGGTACGTATTCAAAAAAAACCAACCAAACAAACAAAAAACAACAACAACAAAAAAACCAAAACAAAAAAACAAGCCTTGAAGCATTCAGATCATAATTTATTTTCTATATCACAAACTATGAAGTTACACATGCCAGTCATTTTTTTTTTAAAAAAAATGCATTTTCTCCTTGGTAACAAAAAAATCAAAGGTAGACTAGACATTTGACTATTACAATCAGACAGTGAAAGCTTTTGTCTGGAAGATTCTTAACTACTTAAAACTTTGTTTCACTCGAAAAACCAAAAAAAAAAAAAAAAAAACCAACCTTTGTTTTATACCTTAACGGCCTGATTTACAAGGCGGGTCACATCCTCAATCATCATTACCCAAGGCTTATTCACTTAATAATATCTTCTTTTCAATTTATTTGTTTGTCGTAGAGGTAGGTTATATCACAGTTCTGATGGCTACATAATCAATGAAAGAAAAATCTGGTATTTATCTTGTCCCCAGAACAAATTAGAATTTTAGATGTGTGGAATGCTATCATTTTTATTTATGTAAATTATTAGAAACATCTTAAAGATTTGACATTTCCCTTTAAATTATGATTATTATCATCAAGGTAGTTTAAAATGGGAATCAAAATAGAAATATCAGGAGGCCATTAACATTATCAGTTTTATAAATATTCCCTTTAGCACAAACTAGAATTAAATACTGGATTTTTTTTTTCTGTGTTTCACCTGGATACTTCATCCCTATGTGCAAAATGCTAGTCAGTTTAAAAAGTAACTTTATTTTCTATTAGCAGCTTAACATAAAGCCATTTAGAGATGTGGAGCTCGTCTGCCTAACTAGGAAAAGCAAGACAATTTACACGAGGTCCTGTGCTGATGAGAACCATACATGCTCTTCGCACTGTGTGTCACACTGCATCTCTTTTTGCGACAGCATTGGACTCAGAAATTAAACACAGCAGGAAGGAATCTCTTGCGTAGATTCAAAATACATGTCCTGACATTAAAGCCAGCCTGCTTTAAGCAGGGAAAGGTTGGAGAGGCCCTCACGGTCCTTAGAGGAGATTAAATTGAAGCCTGTGATTCTCCCCTTTAAAGAATGCACAGATGGATCTTGCCAGCAGCAACCTGGTGTGTCATTCCTACTGGAAAACCAACGACACTACTTCCAGAATTGCAAACCAAATTTTCCTGACTTTAAAACAAAAGTAATTTCCATGACACTAAGCAAAGTTGATCTGCATCCTTATAGCCAGTCTCAGTGTGGTCATTCACTCACAGAGCTTCCGAACCCCACCACCCCTGTTTCTTAACATTATCAGGGCATGAAGGCAAGGAAGGACCACAGTCTTTATGGTAGTTTTTCTAGGATTTTGAATCATCTACTTGTTTAGGATTAATTTACTTTGAACAATAGATTCTAAGGTTTACTTTTCACTTTTATTAACATACATGTGTGTGCGTGTTAAAATGCACCTATGCACGTCAATGTCCATGGAGGTCTGAAGAGGACGTAAGATTGCTTGGAGCTGGAGTTACAGGTACTTATTGCAACCAGAAGGGGGTGCTGTGGACTATATATCTTGCTCCTTTGTAAGCTAGGTAAGTACTTGTGATGGCTGAACTAGGCAGCTCACATTAAGGATTAATTTATCTCCACAATTTCTTACAGCTTTTATTACTGGATATTTTAAGTCATTATATATGGTGTCATTAGCTAGAATTTCCCGTTTTGTTGTTATAGGGTTCTTTTATAATTTTTTTCTTTAAAAGTTGTATTTCAATATCCATCTACCACTAACTCCCGTGACCAGCTCCCTGTAGTGTTTCCACTCCATCTCCCTCCCTCCCTTCATGCTGTCTTGTCATTTGTCATTCTTCTCTGGGAATATGGCCACTGGCAGGTTGCTCACGCCCCTGTGGGTGCCCACACACCCATGGACCCATCTGCATCACTAGTCAGATTTAGTGGGTCATTAATAACAAGAAATTGCCAAAAATTCATCTCAAGTGGAATTGTGACTTATCACCACATCCAATCTACTTCTATAATAAGAAGCTTATTTTGCTCTCTTGAGACAGGGTCTTTCTTGGTACCCAAGCTGTCTTAGAAAATGGTTTGTTTTTTCTAAATTTTAAAATGTATTAGCACAAAATTATTCAAAATATTACAATCTTCAGTCTAAACCAAAAAAATATTTTTTTCAAGGTCAGAATATTTTGAGTGGAAAGTACAGTGGTTTCCTGTGTAATTTACCAGAGTACATACAGTCACCATATACTCTCCTCAGCAATGGATACCTGTTCTTGTTACTTCAACTTCTTTCTAGTATTTTGGTGTTGTTATATATACATCATTTTGCTAGTATTCTGTTAATGTCTTTGGTGAAGTTTTTCAATGTGGTGACAGTTTTATTATTGACTTTTAAAAAGCAAACATTATATTTTTGTAATGAACTCACAAATAAAACCATAGCACAGCAGGATTAAGGAACTCATTCCATAAAGTCTAATTCCATCCCAAATTCTATGCATTGCAGTGAATGATGGCTATCATCGTCCTCTAAAGCCATGGAACTTCCCAAGGGTTCTATGCTTTCACTATCAACTACATTTGTATGTACTCACTCACCACAAAAAAGAAAAAATAATAACATAGTTGAAACATAAAAAATAAAACAAAAAACAGAAAAAAGCCAATTGGCTTATATCATCTTTCACAACACATGTCTTTCCGTCTGCTTTCCATCTCTCCTCACCATTGAATGTTCTTCTTTGGCCACCTTCTACAGTGTTATAGTGTCTTAGGGCTTCTATTGCTGAGGTGAAACACCACGACAAAGCAACTTGGGGAAAAAGAGTTTATTTCCCTTCCACTTGTACATCAATTTTTCTTTCAATAAGTAGTAAATATCTTACATTTCAGACTCTTGTTTGATTTCTTACGAAATTTTGATTTTAAGGTCATTTTAAAATTACATTTGGTTCTTTGAGGCAGGATCTTATGTAGCCAAAGCTTGTGTCAAATTTACATTGTAGCCAAGGATGACCTTGATGTCCTGACTCTCCTCGTCTCCCACATGCTGGGAACCCAAGTGTAAAGCGCCACATCTAGACTATACATGCTTTGAGAGCATCACCACTGCTTTCCATCCTGTTAGAGACATAGTGGAATGTATAAGGGCAATAGGAATGCAAATGGACAAAAAGGAAATAAGCCAAGTTGACAGCTTGGTATCAATAAGTTTTAAGAATTAAAACTCAAAGCGACACGCAGGCACCCACACACATACATATTTACACACACATGTATGTGTCTAAAATCTTTATTCTTACATCATTATCGACGATATGTTTAGTTCTGATTATAACATCTTTTTTTCCAAAGTAAGATGCTATACCACATTAAATATATATATTAGTTGTTTGATCTGCCCAAATGTCATAATTATTAAAATATCAACAATCAAGCTGAAAGTTTGTAATTATACATACACAGGAGCATTTTCCTACATGATAGACATGTGTGTGTGTACACACAGGCTAAGATACACATGTGTGTGTATACACACAGTCATAGCTTGCGAACCATTTACAAAGATTGACTTCCATCTGGCATACACACACACAGACTTGTCTCTTCTAGAGATCCTTCCCACTGTTCATCTGCAGACACCTCAGGTGGCAGAGAGCAAAAGGGAGAGAAATATCCGCCTACACTTAAATGCTTGGCAGTTTAAAGCACCTAAAATACAATTTTTTTAAAAATACAGTTTTTTAAAAAACTTCTAAATACAGCTGAAAATCTATTATGTAATGATGAGGGAAAAAGAAGAAAGATGTAACAACTGCACTTCTATGGAAACATTTAGCTGCTGAGTGAGATGCGGGGGTGAGCAGAGGGTCAGCTTAAAAACCAAATTTCTCATGGTTGCTATTCACTTGTCACAGTAGTTATTAGACTCATACCTACTTAGTGTTCTTGCCGCTTTACTGCCTTGCAGAAAATGAAATTATCTAGAAGCAAACAAGAAATAAAAGGCTAAAAAGCTGAAAAATTAAACTTTTAAAAGTATTTTTGTCTGATAATCATCAGTCAACCACCTAATAATACTATATAGATTTTTCTTCTCAATATATACAGCCATTACTTTCAACTTACTGTGAATGCACAGTAAATGTGAGAGCATGGCACTCAGTGTGCTTCATGATCATGTGTAAATAATTTACCCCACCAATCCAAAGGAATAATAAACCTATATAGCCCAGGGCTAGAGCTGTCTGTGTGCTTGACCTGGTATGCTGTTGTGAGCATGACCCGGTGTGGTTCTAAACACACACAGGCACCCGTTTGTGGATCAAAACTTAAGTGCAGAAGAACACCTGCCTGTGGGTTTCTAACAAATCTCAGGAAATTTCTAAAGCTTGCTTAGTTTTAACAGCACTGTCATTTGACTCAGTGCACAACAAAATGACAATGCAGAGAACTTTAAATAATATTCTAGACGTTGAGTGATAGCAAGTGATAACTATAAAAATAATAAATACAAAGAAAGAAAAGCAAAAGTGCTGGATATTAAGAGGTACACATGCTTGCTGAGGCATGTACATATATGTATATATACGCATATATACACATACATATACATATCATATACATATATGTGGGACTGCATGAGGGTATCCTGGGTCAGGGTTGAGCAGGTGGCTAGAACCTCGAGACTCTGCATGAGTACTGGCAGGAGTTCGGCACCC
>NW_021621185.1:8275363-8309128 GCF_004785775.1 Grammomys surdaster
AGGCCAGACTATAGGCCTCAGGCCCTAGGGATTTACATACTAATGAAGGCCAGTGGGCAGAGCAAATTAAGCATGCCTCCCCCAGATCCTCCCCCAATCCTCCCCCTTTCTCCCTCCCTATATAACTCGGGACTGCCCTGAGTTCTGGGGAGTACGCCTAGATCCATTTACCATCTGCCATGACAATAAACCTTTCTGGAACCAAGGACTCCCTCGTGTCATTGGGGCCTGCCGCCGCCAAGGCCTCCAGGCCACTGGAACCATAGGATTCTTCCCAAATGTGGGACCTGCCGCAGCGTGGAAGCCCCTCTGGGCCCCCACCGCTGAGGCAGTCTCTAAATTTTCTCCACATTTTGGTGCATCCAACATGGAGCACAGACACCCACAGACTTCAAGAACCGGGCCACCCCAGTCTGCTACAGAACGCAGCTGAGCTTCCCGCCCTTCTTGTGCAGAGCTGTGAGGAATCGACTCAGTGAAGATTCCGTGCTTCTCCCATGCTGACTAAAGCTGCAGCTGCTTAATCTCTCACTTGGAGGATCTCTGCGTTCCAGCCACGAGGACCCACATCTTCAAGCAACCTGGCCAGGCCGCCAAGTCTGCTAAGCAAGTACAGTCTCTCCCACGGGTGCTGCTAGTGTCTCTTCTTCCCGTATCCCTCTCCTTTTCTCGGCTGTGGGTTATCTGACCTTAACGCATATGCCCCTGTCTCAGTCCTGAGAGCCAAGGGCTTGAGACCAGTCGGTCCCTGGCTGCCTCAGAGCACAGGGATCCCCAATCCCTCTCATTTTTCTCGACAGTGGGTTGTCCGGCATAAGCCCACATGCCCCTGTCTCAGTCCTGAGAACCAAGGACTTGAGACCAGTCAGTCTCCAGCCAACATCTGGCCCGGAGATCCCCAGTCCAAGAGCTCTACACCCCCGTGGAACCTGAGTGAAAATTTCCCATGCCGGGCAGGGCCCCGCCGTGCTCACCCGGTGTTGCAGGGAATAAACTCAGCCAAGATCCCTTGTGCTCCTGCCATGCTGAGCTACAATCCCAGCCTACCATGTAGTGGCAGACACACGGACCCACAACACAACAGAGACTCATTCCCGCGCGTGCCCATGCACAGGCCTACATCATTCCCTATAGGTGGTAGAGGATTCAGACAAAGCCAGCTCCAAGAGTACCCCCCACTGGCGCAAGCCAAGAACCTCTCCATGGAACTGTGAGTAACCCCAGCCTAGTCCCCAAGACTAGGTGGGTCTCTCTCTATCCTTTTTCCCTCTTTCTTTCTCTATGTGTTTCGGGCCAACGTTTTCTCTCTGAATCTTAGCTGCCACTAACTCCTGCCTGGCTCAAAAGACTAGGTCTATCTCTCTCTCCCTCTTCTCCACATGTTCCCTACAAGATGGCGGATCTCCATTCTTTACCCCTCCCCCCAAAAATCTCTTGCATTCTGCTTGCCAAAAGGTTTACCCCTCCCCCAGAGGTCAGCCTTTCCTGCTCTGCCTGCTGGCTTCTCAAGAACAGTGAAACTTCTTCCCTGAGAACTGCTACACGCTGTCTGCCAACAGAAGTATTCCCCTCCCCCTCTGACTGAGAACTGCTGCCATGGCTCAGTCTTACACAGCCTTTTACTCCTTCTGACTCTGTTATCAAACTTCTATGTTTCTCGCTTTGAACTTTTCTTCAAGGTTAGCCTTTCTTTTCTCTAAGAAAAACAAAGGGAGGAAGGCCCTGGCTTCTAACAGGCCCCCTCCCCCACTGATTTTATACTCTTTGCTAATAATTTTCTCCCAAACAGGAATACCTACAATAATGTTTGTGCTTTTCAACCCAAAATTTTTCGGTTTTTGTTTTAATATTTCCTTTTCTCTCTAATACTCATGCTATATGTCCAACACTTTCTCCAACTCTTTAAAATTTTTTTTTTCTTCAAGATTTGAAAGTCATCTAAAATTACTACCACAGGTTAAATCAACATGCTGACCACCATCTTTCAGCTTTTAATTAACAACTAATTTTCCTTCACAGACAAACTGTGGATTATTACCCCAGATATTAACACAATGTTTTCTCCTTCAGCCATCCAATTTCCTCAAACACCTTTGGCTTTGCAGGAGTCATTTCATACTTAATACCCAGGCTTCACAAATACCTCCCCGCCAGAGGTGCCACTTCCCTGTGATTATATCCACAGATCCAACAGAGACAAGCTGCCTACATCTCATCAGACTACAGACTCCAGAGACGAGCTGATGCCAAGACAGCGCCATCTCCTGGAACCTGACAAGCTGCCTTCTTCCTGTCATCTCGTCGAACTGAGGACCCAGAGATGCTCGCTAACAGCTGCAGATGAACTCTTGCCAAAGTCACATAGCTGAAGTGACGTGTTACTGAAGAAATCATAATGTCTATTTAGATTAATCAAATGTCATTACTCTCAAATTGTACAATATATATTTAATTGATTCAATGATCCCTTACCTTACCTATCCCCCCCCAACTCCCCTTATCCTGTGACTCGATTGTGCTAATCCCTCTGGCCTACATAGTGCTTTCTTTCGGCTTCATCATCCAAAATTTTCACAGTGACCCCCCTGTTTTAAAAAAGTAAAGGGGAGGAGATGTGGGACTGCGTTAGGGTATCCTGGGTCAGGGTTAAGCAGGTGCCTAGAACCTCGAGACTCTGCATGAGTACTGGCAGGAGTTCGGCACCCTCCAGAATCCAGGGTCCTAAAAAGCAGTCATGTCTTCATAAAATTACATTGTTCAGTCACATAGGCCAGACTATAGGCCTCAGGCCCTAGGGATTTACATACTAATGAAAGCCAGAGGGCAGAGCAAATTAAGCATGCCTCCCCCAGATCCTCCCCCACAATCCTCCCCCTTTCTCCCTCCCTATATAACTCGGGACTGCCCTGAGTTCTGGGGAGTATGCCTAGATCCATTTACCATCTGCCATGACAATAAACCTTTCTGGAACCAAGGACTTCCTCGTGTCATTAGGGCCTGCCTCCGCCAAGGCCTCCAGGCCGCTGGAACCATAGGATTCTTCCCGAATGTGGGACCCGCTGCAGCATGGAAGCCCCTCCGGGCCCCCACCGCTAAGGTGGTCTCTAAATTTTCTCCACACGTATACATATTCTCTAAATGCAATAATATCTTCCTGAACCAAGAGGTAATTCATTTGCTTTTTGTGTTTTCTGAGTTAGGCTTGCTTCTCTTCACACAATGGACACAACAAATTGCTAATGATCTATTCATCCACTCTATTCAGTTGTAATCCTAGAGTTCAGAGATACTAAGATGAGCAAATATCGATGGATTTGGAAGTTTTGGAGTCAAATTACAGATGCTACTTAATGGGAAGTCCAAAAAAAGGATTTGAGGAGATAGATACTATCTTTAAAAAAAAAAAAAAAGAAGATTCAATGGTAGAGCATCTTTATGGAAATAAATTAACAAAAGAATTTCACATGAAAGGAATTAGGTTTAGTAAGATACAAGAATAGTTAAGTTTTTTAACATTTTATTTAAAAATAGTAAATAGTTAAGATCTTTTCCTAGTTATGGTACTCATATATAGGTGCCCCACATACACATTTGTGTTTAATCATGCTGTATCTTTACAAATGGGAAATTCTCCTTTGCATAGCTTGCCAGTTTAATATCAGTTAAAATACGATGATCTCTGCCTTAACTATAAAGTCCATTCCTTGAAATGGTGAAGGTGTTGCTAGCCAGACCCTTGGTTTTAAAGAGTTCTACCCTTATAGTGTTTTATTTTGTTTTGTTGTCAAAAAGAAGATAAAGTTGGAATTTTGTTCCCCTACAAAAAAAAACAACACCATAGCATTCTAGAGTTATTAATTAAATCAAATTAAAATGATACATGAATGCTTTTCATAACCACAAACTAGGAGTATTTGCAGAAACTGCCAAATACTCATTATTTATCTGAGAAATGTTTTTACAACTGTTACAAGGTCATTTTAATTACAGAAAAAGGTACTGAAAACAGATAGAAAAAGCTCAAGATATTATTAGGTCTGGGTTTTGTCTTAGGATAAAATATTTAGAAAATGTTATCAATTATGATTTTTATTATTCATTAGGAAGTACTTCAATTTTTTATGTTTGGTCACTTCATTATTTGTTTGGTATATTTGGTAAATTTTTGTAATCTCATCTTTTCATTTGAGCTGTGTCTTTATGTTTTTATAAACTGACAACTGGAAAAAACTTTCAGTAATACTAAAGATGAATTGACTAGAATAGAATATAAAAAGAAAAATACTGTCAGTCAAAATGTATAAAATTGATGCCTAGATAAAATAAACAAGACACAAAACAGAGGGACATAATTAGAGACCTCATTATTATTAATGTCAAATATTTCATTATTACACTAATGGAGAGAATCATGATTATTAAACCTAAAATGTATATTTCACTGTTAAAACTCACAAAGAGTTATTGTCAATCTTCCTGCACTCATGTATTCCACAATGACATGAGTCTCTTGTTTTCATAAGTGGATGACTGTGTGCTGCAGGCTCATTGTCTACAGTCATTCACAGGCAGAATTTATTGATCCTCAGGTGTATATTGGTGACCATTGGACAAGGTTGTATGTTCTATAAAAGACATAGTTCCCAAAGAACATTCCCTTCCTCTTTGATGCCATTATCGTGTTGACTTTTATATTAATCCACGAAAGTGGTCATGAACTACTTAAAACACCTCCTTATCAACATGCAATAAACCGCAAAAAAATAATATTGATATACTTGATTGTTGTGTTTATTTCATTGTTTTTTTTCAAAGAGATGGGAATCTGAATACGAAAGATAAGGCTGTAAATGTAAGTCTACCATCACAAACTCCTTTCTTCTCTTTTCCTTGATATCTCTCCTAACCTGTTCTGCAGTTGATTCTTCCTGTGGTTTTAATTCCCATTAAAAGAGGTCTGGCACATCAAAAAAAAAAAAAGTGCCCTGAAATCGGGACTATTACAGTTCTATAGTATTATCCAAAGTCAGTACTGGCACTGCAAAGGGCCTGTGAGAAACAGAAAACCCACATTTGGAATGTGGCATGATGTTTGTTGTGGCACACCCTGTTTTAAGTTGGAGTAGTCAGCTTCACATGGCTGTGTCTGCCTACAACACAAATTTACATTGGTGGAAACCAGCTTCACATCACTTGGAAACATTGTCTTCAAATCTAAAATTTCTTCAGTGGCAAAATAGAGCCATCTTCATAAGTGAGAATTTCTTATTATCTATAGGCTCTTTGTCACATAATTTAAGTTTAAAAGTGCAGTGGTTATGGTCTAGGAATTGTCTGCTCTAAAAAAAAAAAACCTAAAAAACAACAACAATAAAAGATTCAATATGAAATGAGTAGATTCCTTTTAAGATACACTTTAAATTTGATAGTGGAAATAGTGTGGTTTATCTCTAACAAAGCAAGGGAGGGGAAGGTAAATTAAGGACGGAGGAGAAAAAAATTAAATTTTTCTTACTGAAAAAAAAAATGAAAATGACCTCCACTTTGAAGTATTTGTTGTTGCTTCCATCAGTAATTAATATCCATGGGTCTGCAAATAGCTCCCCAAAGGCTGTCCTTACAGCTGTTAGCCTTTCTTTCTACATAGGTTTGTTCGTATTATATTGCAATCCACACCTCTTTCTCTATAAGAAGATAAGCTCTCAGAGTGGATCAGGTTAATTAGAATTCTTTCCCTTGAGTTTTTGAGACTGAAGACCACAAATATGCCAAGGTTTCCAAGGAGATATATGAGGATTACAGAAAATGTATTATCTTAATTAACTTAACTGTGGTAAAGGAACAAATTCAGATCTCAAAACAGAGCAGTCCCTGGTGCTTGAGTGGTCTATGGTTACTATAGTCTGTCCTTTCTAGAAAGGACAGCTAAAATAGGATGATGGCTAAGATATGAAAACTTGGTGTGTCAACGTTTGTCCTTTTCTACCATATATCACTGTGTTCATTAGTGGATGCAGCACAGATGAAAGAACCTGAGAGGCAAATGGAAAGAAAGAATGCTAAAATCTACAAATTTCTACTGAAAAGTGAATCTGACTGCAGTATAAGGATGGTTCCTCCACTAAGACCCACAATGTGCTCTGTTAAACAAATAATTAGCACTTCAAATAAAATGAATTTAAAGCAGGAAAATTGTGGCTGAAAGTTATTCTTCACTGTACTGCACTGCACTATACTGTACTATACTAACCTATTTGTGGTTTGTAAGTCTATGAAGCTCTTAAAATTATTTTACAGTTAATTATCTTCTATACTTACAATCCTGCTGAAAACTTACATGTGATTTGGGACACTACTCAGCAAAGTAACTGTTTATTTTCAATAGGCTAGTCTTCCAGGACCTTGCTGAATAGATAATGTTGTAAAATGTCTAAATGTCTCTTCTCATTCTCCACAGCTCATCATGGACAAGTAAATAGTCTACTTTCTGCTAGGCTCTTTACTCTAGAAGATGATGTCAATTAAGTGACTATTATCAGCCAAACCTACTCCACAGTACATGTATTACCTTACATTATATGAAAAGAACTAAATAGTTCAATGAATAGAGATAAAAGAAATAAATTTTGTTTTTTAAATTGTGATCTACTACATTTTTCTAAACTACACAATCAATTATGGATTGGTAGAACACGGAGCTTTGTGTTGATTGAACTGATCTGGTGATCTATAACACCATCACTTAAAAATAGACTCTGGCTTTTCTTCAAGATGAATACTTAAGGAGGCACTGGAGTTTGGGATAACTATTACACTGTTGCATATAATTAACTCAAGGCCAAAGCTGTCCCAATAAAATTGCCACGTTTGAAAATTTATATGGTAATGTTTTATAAGCTAGTGTCAATGTGAAATTTTCTAATTTTTCCAAAATAAATGTTATGTTTGACAGAAATGTATTTTAATAGAATATAGAAGATTTTCTGTGGATCTTTTCAGTTACTTGTTAGTTACAAACTCAGTTTACTTGAGCATTTGGTGTTAACACTTGTCTATATGCTTGCCCATCTTTATACTTGTCTTTTTTATTAAAAAACTCAAGTTTTACATGAAGAAGCAAATACTTGGATTAATGAAATGATCAATATATTTTTAATAAATACTTCTTAACAAGTAACACATTATTTTGTGTTTAACCATCATACAATGTCAATTTTACATGAATATCCATGTGGATGTGCTAAGTAATTCCATGTTTCCCGACAGTTTATATATTCATTACCATCATAAACATCAGATAGGATGTGAATTGTATGGGAGATAAGAAAAGATGAGGCAAATCAACTGAAGAACACATAGCATCATTGGGTTAAATCAGACTTGGATTAAATTATAATGGTTCTCTGGGGCATTAAAAGATTTAAAAACATGTATGTTTACCAGCTTCTTGAGGTAATCAGATGATATGTAATTGTCTACACTTTATAAAGGATTATAGGCCTCAGTACTATACATCTTCAACTTTACTAGAAGTTACATTAATCAAAAGTTAGATTCACCATGAAATTTTTATTTATAACAATAAAAAAGCATTTGTTATCAATATTACAAACATGAAACAGGATAAAATCATTATCAAAAGAGAGCAATAGTTGGAGCCCTAAGCATATTAAGCCTTAGTCTCAAACATAGTTGTTGCATATATTGACAGTATTAAAATTTGTCCATTTTGTGTACATGTACACATGTTAGAATAATTCTTCCTATATTTGATCATTTGAGTAAGAAATTTAACAAACTTTCAGTTGCATCAGGTGGAATTATGTCAAAGTAATAATGCCGTTGTATTATCAACAACCTACAACATCCATTAGAAATTTGCTTGAATGTAAACAATGACCACATATGAAAAAGAATATTTTTCATTTATAGCTATTTCTTTATTTAAATGTGGCTATGAGTATCTTGAAAATATTACTAAGCTACTGTGATTAAATTTTATTCAGTAAACATCTGGTACAATAATTTTCCTACTTTTAGTTACCTCAAAACGTATATTACATGGTTTTAAAAGTTAACATCCTATAATTGTTTCAATTTCTTTTTAATGGACTTAGATTTACATACAACAGAAATTGAATAAATATGGAAAGTAAATGTTTATGAATGTGAATCAAAATAAACCAAAACAATATGATAAAAGAAGGGAAACACCCCTGCATTGCTGGTGGGAGTGCAAATGTGTACAACCATTATAAAAATCAATAAATTGGCTCTTCAGAAAACTATCCGTCAATCTACTTCAAGACTCAGCTCTATCACTCTTGGCCATATACCCAAAATGAAGGCATTTGATGAAGTATGTTCAGAAAGGCTTTATTCATAATGGCAAGAAACTGGAAACCACTGAGATGTCTCTCTACTGGTACATTTACACAATGTCCTATGACTCAGATGTTTAAAAAATGATATCATGAAACTTTCAGGCATCCTGAGTGAGATAACCTAGACCCAGAAAGACATACATCGTATTTACTCCCTTATAACTGGATATTAGCTGTTAAATAAGTGATGATCATTCTACAATCCACAAACCATGAGAAGTTAGGTAGAGACGAGAACCGTAGGGGAAAATATGGATCTCCCTGGAAAGGGGAAATAGATTTTTCAGGTTAAGTTAGGACAAATGGGATCGGGTGTAAGAGAGATTAGGCATGGGGGTTGAGAGGAAAGAGTATGGAAAGAGACAACTGAAGTTGGAGGGCATTTGGGGGTCGATGGCGGAACATAGTGCAATAGAGTCTGAGAGAGGACTCCTAGGAATGAAAGATTGAAGACTAAACTGGTCATCTTCTGTAACTTCTAATGGTGTGACTCGGACACCAACCCAACCACAAAATCTTCAGCCTATAATAAATCCTGCCTGCAAGATGTACTGGGTCAATGGAGGCACAGAAGTTGTGGGAGGGGTCAACCAATGACTAGTCTAATTTGAGACTCATGCAAGAAAAGGGTTCTCATACCTGACGCTGCCTGGATGACAAGGACCCAGAGTCGAGAGAGCCCACAGACCTAAGATTTAAAAAAAATCAATAAAATGGTTCCTAATTATAGTCTGCTATACTCATGATCAGTGCCTAGCCCAATCATCATTGGTGAGCAGCTTGGGCAGTTGATAGTTTCATGCAGAGATCCATAGCCAAACATTAGGCAGACAGAAAGCCTTAACTGGAGATCTCCATCAAGTTTCTCATCTTAGAGCTTGGAGAACATCACAAAAGAACAGAGGGAGGAGGAACTGTAGGAGCCAAGGGGTTGATGACACCAGGAAATTATGGTCCACAGAATCAACTAAACAGGGCTCCTAGTGGCCTAAAAACTTTAGCTGCAATTAAGGAATCTGTACTAGGTCCTCTGTATACATGTCATGGTTGTGTTTTGTGGGACTCCCAACAATGGGAGAGAGGGTATCTCTCTGACTCTTTCACCTTCTCTTGGGATCATTTTCTTCCTACTGGCTTGCCTCACTTAGACTTGACATGAGAGTTTGTGCCTAGCCTATTTGCATCTTGTTATGCTGTGCTCAGTTGATATTCCTGGGAGAGTTACTCTTTTCGGAAGTAACAGAGTAGTACTGGTATGGAGGAGTTAGGGCAGGGGTAACTGGAAGGAGTAGAGGGAGGAAAAACTTCAGTCAGAATGTGTTGCATAATGGAAGAACTTTTTTAAAAGATGTTGGGAAAATATTCAATGAAATATAATGCAATATCAAATGTAATTTTAAGTGTTTTTACTTTATGTATGTGTACACATATATACATATGTGTGCACTCATGCCACAATGTGAGTGTTTAGATGAGAGGAAAACTTGTGGAAGCTGTACCTCTCTTTCCACCATGTGTGTCCCAGAGATTGAGCTCAGATCACCAGGCTTGAAATCAAGCTCCTTTATCTGCTGAGCCACCTCACAATTCTTACAAAATATAATCCCTAATGGCAAGAAATAAACTGAAAAATCTTCAATGTGTAATTATATCATTTTTTTATTTTGATGTGTTTTATTTCAATGTATTTATTTAATGTGTTTTAAACAGGATTCAAAAGATAGCATAACTATATTTAAAATGTGGATATCATTGAACACGAAGGGTTAAGAAGTGACTTAAAGAAAAGGCTTATAAAAGCTTCATTCTTTAGAGACCATGTGTATATATAAACATAAATTATTCACTGCAGAGAAAATCACTTATTGTTAATAGAGACAGAATGACCAAAGAATCCTTGCCAATGTTTTAGACCTTACTATTTCTGAGTTATAGTTGTTTATTCACTATGTAAGTTAGCTCAGTTGTTTTCTGACTTTTGGGTACTGTAAAAAACTCACTAATTATTTCTTAGGATCATCAATTGGACTAAATAAACTCTGAGGCCTTTTTTAAAATTAAGAAGAAATAAGGCAAAGGATCTCAGAGTTAAAATGACTGAAAATAATAGAAACCTTTGAATCATGCAAATTATTTTCTCATTATCTCTTTCCAGTAGGTAAAGATCATTACAGAAAACCACAACAAATAAAAATGCAGAGTTGTGGAACCCAGTCCCAATGGATACATCTATAAAGCACACACCTACAGCTAGGGAACTTTGCAGAAGAGGATGGAAAGATTGTAAAAACCAGAGGACTGGTGGGGGGGGTACTATGACATTATGTCTCTTAGTAATAACAGAAGCTTCACGTATAAAGTCTCATCAAATGCCAAAGGGAGAGCTAACAAAGATGACAGCAATGGGCATGCCAACTGAGTGGAGAAAATTCCAAAAGGTCTCAACCCTACATAAAGGACTACAGGAAACTGAAGAAAACTGAAAGTGGGAGAAGTAGCATTCCCCAGTCAGACACATAACAATTGATTGTCCTGTGTCAAATAGTCAGCCTTAAAGCCATGCATAGAAGCTGTATTAAAGGACTGAAAAAAGAAACCACGAATTTGAGAAAGAGAGGGGTGAGTTTGTGGGAGTGTGTAGAGGGAGTAAAAGTTACATTATAATCTTGAAAATAAAACTAAACCAATAAACATCATACAGTTTGAATCACTTAGCAACCACATCCACCATAAGGAACATCACAGTAAGAACACTTAGTATTCCATAACTGAAGAATAATGGTTCTATAAGTGTATCTAAATTCACACCATGAAGTCCAGTGTCACTCCAAGTTTACAGCACAGAGTACACAGTGTAAACTTCTAGACTGCCATGACTTAGCCCAGGCCTGTTCTGTATCAAATGTGGCCCAAAGAACTTCAACAGAAAGGGGATTTTTGAACCTCTACAGGAAGAGTACACATGGGGCAGATTCTATCCACAGTCCTACATATAAATTAATTTTTCACATGTTAATGGTACAGTAACTGTTTGTTCCTGTATTTTCAAACATACTTTGAAAGAGAACAAGAAGAGTATATGAGAAGGGTGGGAAAAGGAAAGAGGTGATGATGTAATTATACTATAATTGCAAAAAATAATATATATGTATATATATACATATATATATGTATATATATATATACATATATATATATATACTTTAAATTTCTACATCACTTTTAATCTATTATCACCTGAAGCAGATTAATGTTCACAAGTTTTTCACACTAAGATAATATGCATTGTAATTAAATTTTTGAAATACCATATCTTCAAGTAACAAAGATCTTCTAAAATGCAAAAATATGTTAATGAATCATATATACTACTTTTGAAGACATCTTCTGGCAAGCAGTTACCCTTAAAAAATGGAAATGTTTGCCAAGTTTATAACTTAAGTTTATAACCTAAGTGTGTCTGCCTGTATCCTTTTTAAAAGAAGGTGACATAGACAATCTTTGATAGTTTTGTCTTCATTTTCTTTTTTTTTCAAGAAAACCAAGATCCTCGGGGCCACTGTTCTCATAAAAAATGACAAAGCGATGTACCAGGTTTATTCAGTTCTGAAAGCAAAAGAGTCTCTGTCTCCTCTCAGGAGAGCAATGCTTTTAATGACTCTGGAGACAGGGTTATTATTTGGAAATCAACAAGAACAGCCTGAATTGACAGTAGCCTCTTTGCATTTTACCTTTTAATAGAAACTAATATTTTCTCCAGTTTTTCATTTTCCTACCTACAAATAAGCTGCTATAAAGAGTGAACTGTAATACTTATCCCATTCACTTCTGTACTTGAAGTAGCAAGGCTGATGTGCCAAGTCCCTAAACTAATCCTTTATTTGCAGACAGAGACTTTTTTCAGAATAAATAAAACCAGAAATTTCATCTTAATAAGGCAAGTGTAGCCCTCTGCTACTGTTCCTGCTTCTGGTAAGTGATCACTGTGTGCATCAATTTAGTCCTTCTTGGAATGGAAAATAACTCATGGCTTCTTCTGAAGCAATAGAGAGATCAGTAGGAATACACTTCCTCAGAAAACATACAGAAATGAATGAACAAAGATATATGTACTGAATAATATGATACTCTGTGGAAATATTCAGCTAGATAAACTCAGAAACAGTTACAAAAGAATTTTAAAACTGGTAAAACAATAATCTAATAGGTTTTTAAAATGATATTTACACAATGAAACTTTAGCTTTATATGGGTATTTTAGTGCAAGAGTCTAAGTTATTTTTTATTTCTTCAGACTCGGACTTCTTCTCAGGAAGTTATGAGTCCAGACAGCTCAAAAGTATCAATTTTCAAAGAAAACTATAGATGTAGAGATTATATTTTTCTACCATAGTGCATAATTGAAGCAGAACAAATAAATGAAAAAGAATGTAACTTTATCCCTTCCTGAGGGACAATGCTGCTTGCCTCTTTAAAGACAAAATATTGATTGTAAATAATAATTCCACTTTTGTTATTTGCATAAGTTGTTCATTAGAAATTAGGTGATAAACTTAAGGGAGAAGTGTAGTTATCATATTAGAAGAAAGTAAAAATAGGATCAAATCCATAGTTAATTCTGAATTCCCTCATGAATAAATAAGGCCCATAGTGCAGTCTCTAATATTATAGAGGCAAAGTGAAGCCACTTACAGCAGGAACACCTGGAGTGAATGCTAATAACTCAACATTGTAGACTCCATCCTACATGTAAGAATAGCATTTTATGTAATCTGAATTTTATTTATTCCCTAGAATTTCCTGTAGCTTTGCCTGATGAAATCAGTGAGTGGGTAAAGATGCTAACGACAAGCATGAGGACCTGAGCTTGGTCTCCATGTCCCACATAGTAGAAGAAGAGGATGAACTCCCATAAATTTTCCTCTAACTCCCAAATGTACATTCTCTTCCTCTCCTCTCTTCCTCTCCCCCGCCCCTCCTCCTCCCTTGCTCTCACTCTCTCTCACACACATGCATGCAAGCACACACAGAGAGAATGTAACAAAAATTAATCATTTTTAATAACCATCTCCATGATATCACTAATATTTTAAACTTCTGCACAGATACATATGGCTAAATAAGTTTTGTGAATGAGTACACATATAACACAACTATAAAATATAAAAGTGTAAGGAAAGCAGGGAGAATTCAACTGCAAAAATTTGTGCTAACAAAAGTCTCTGATAGACTCAAATGAAAATAAAAATACAACTTATCAGAGCCTTTAGTGTAAATCTAATACAGTTCTAACGGTATACTTTGTAGCTATAAGAGGTTACATTTTTAAAAACTAGCAATCCCCCCAAAAAAACCCAAATGATGAACCTCAAGTCATATAAAACAGAATCAAGACAAACACAAAAGCAACAGATAAAAAGAAAAAAGAAAACCCATGACAGATATTAACAAAGAACAGTACATGGAGTTATCTGGACAAAAACTTTTCTTTGAAAAAAATAAGGTAAACAAATGTGGCAGAAATTTCCCTGCCCAGTCCATTTTAAATATTAGTACAGCAGGAGGTCTGTGATTGGACAGGGAAAAGAGCTGGAGTGAAGAATGGGAGAGAGAGATGCAGAACGAGGAAGAGAGGGGGAGCCAAAATGGAAGTGGATGTTAACCAGTGTGGCTTTAACCAGATATAGGTAGATATGAAACCAAACGGTTAGGATAAATGGGATAATTTGTCTAATCTGTAAATCTGTGTTGGCATCTTACCATTATCAATTAGCCTTGAAATTATTGTGTGGGTATCTTGGGATTTGAGTATTTGATGATATATAAATCTGGTTAACTATAAGCATTAAGAGTTTTGATTTACTGGGTTACTGGGTATTGTGATATCTAATGGCGAGGATGGTGGTTATTGCATGGAGCTAAGCCTAGCCCAGTGGAGATGGTGGAGTTGGCCTAGGGGCCAGGACTAGAGCTGGAGAGGTCAAGGTTAGCAGCAGGGCAAGGCAGCAACCCTGGGCCGGTGCAATTGAGACCACCAGCCAGTGTTGAGCTTAGTGCAGGTACATGGCAGCTAAGCCAGGAGCCAGTTGGATTCTTTCTTTTAAAATGTCCCACTACAGACAAACTCTTATTTTATTTAACCAAAAAAGAGAAAAGACCAAACTTCACAAAATTGGAGGGGCTATCACAATATATTTTGATGAAATCTAGAGAGTGAACATCACTGGAAAATATTTTCAAAAATTTGTTTAATAAAATCTTAAAAACCTGGAATACACAGATAAAGTTCTAGTAATATATAACCTGTATATTAAACAACAATGAATAATTTAAGCAGAGTCATAACAACAACCACACAAAACATCTAAAAACAATGATAGTCTACAAGGGGAAGTTTTTGACTAGCTGAATTGACTGGTGAGTTTTACCAAACCTGCAAAGAGTGGGTATCAATGCTGAGGCTTTTCAGTAGAATACAGAGAGAAGAAACCCTATTGAACTGCTGTGGGTGGAATTCTTCCAAAACAAGCATTACCCTAATATAAAAGTTGGGTCAAGACATGCGCAACTACAGATCACCTTTGTAAATGAACATAGCTGTAAAAGTTAATAAAATAGTTAGAAGCTGAATTTAAGAGCACACTAAGAAGAGGGGGGGAATAGCAAAGACTAGAGTGTTTGAAGAGGGCTGAAAAGCATTCCTTTGAACTCAGGAACAGAAGTACCTACTCCTTCTGCTCATGTAAAGAATAAAATCTGAGACAGCTAACAAGATGAAGACATACACAGGATATAGTCAGAATGTGAAGACAACAAAATGTTCCTGTATGAAGATGACATGCTTCTGTGCCTAAAATGTACTAAAGCCACCTCCAGAACTTTCCAATCAGATATACACTTACAGTAAAGCAATAGGTCACAAAATCAATATTCAAACCCAGATACTTTTCTACAAATGACAAACTTATTGAAAGTAAAACCAGAAAACTGCCATACTTAATAATAATTTCAAAACATGTAATAAGACATTTAGAAATAAATCTAACCCAAGAGGTTAAAGATTTCTATAATAAACAGTTTTAAATACAAGAAGCCAGAGACACAAAAAGATGGAAAACATTTTCATCTTTCACTAATATTAAAGATGTGAAAATAGCTATATTGTTAAAGTGGTCTACAAATTATGGTGTAGTTTAACTGTAATGACACTGATCACAAAACTATGAAACTTAATCCAAGAGCCAACAAAATAACTCAGTTGGTAAGAGTATTTGTCATTCAAGCCTGACCACTGATTCTTGGCTGCAAAACCCACAGTGGAAGAAGAAAACCAACTACTGAACATTGTTCTTTTAACTCTACACAAGCATTGAAGCATTATGATATTCACTTCTCTCTCTCTTCCTCTTTCTCTGTCTCCCTGTCTCTGTCTCTCTGTCTCTGTCTCTCTCTATGTGTCTCTCTCTGTTAATACAATAAATTAATAATTATCATTAATAATTATAAACCTTTTAATCTCAAAATTCATACGGAAGTACAAAAGATTCTGGGTGGCCAAAGAAATCCTAAGTAAAGAAAGCAATTCTGGTCCATTCCTGTCTGTGCCTGCGCCTGGAGCAACCCTAAGGCTTCAGCTCTGTATCCAACCTCTCAAAACCCAGAGGAGGCTGGGCTCCCAGGAGTTCTAACACATAAGAACATAGGATAATAGGATCACAGGCTCTCAGGAGCTTGGACACACCAGGATTTCAGGATCCTAACGCAACCTGACTCCAAGGAGCTATCACAACTAGGATTTAGGATCACAGGATCATAGAGACAGCAGGACTCTAAGGAGTTCTGCCACAGCCAGGCTACAAGGGCAGACAGGCTTCAGTCAGATATAGTGAGAGAAGATAGCACTAGAAATAACCAGATGGCGAAGGAAAGCACAAGAACATAAGCAACAGAAACAAAGGTTACTTGGCATAATCAGAACCTAGTTCTCCCATCATAGCAAGTCCTGAATAACCGATGACACCAGAAAAGCAAGATTCAGATTTAAAATCACTTCTCATGATGATGATAGAAGACTTTAAGAAGAACATAAATAACTCCCTCAAAGAAATAAAGGGGAAAACATGTAAACAAGTAGAAGCCCTTAAAGAGGAAACACAAAAATCCCTTAAGGAATTACAAGAAAACAAAAACAAACATGTAAAGGAATTGAACAAGACAATTCAGGACATAAAAATGGAAATAGAAACACTACAGAAATCATAAAGGGAGACTACCAAGGAGGTAGAAAACCTAGAAAAGAGATTAGGAGTCATGGATGCAAGCATCAACAACAGAGTACAAGAGATAGAAAAGACAATCTCAGATGCAAAAGATACAATAGAAAACATTGACACAACTGTCAAAGAAAATACAAAATACAAAATCTCCTAACACAAAACATCCAGGAAATCCAGGACATAATAAGAAGACCAAACCTAAGGATAATAGGTATAGAAGAAAATGAAGATTCCCAAATCAAAGGGCCAGTAAATATCTTCAACAAAATTATAGAAGAAAACTCAGAACTCCAAATAGACTAGATCAGAAAAGAAATACATCACATAATAATCATAACATCAAATGCACAAAACAAAGAAAGAATATTAAAAGCAGTAAGGGAAAAAGGTCAAGTAGTGTATAAAGGCAGAACTATCAGAATTACACCAGACTTCTCACCAAAGACTATAAAAGCCAGAAGATCCTGGGCAGATGTCATACAGACCCTTAGAGAACACAAATGCCAGCCCAGGGTACTATACCCAGCAAAATTCTCAGTTACCATAGATGGAGAAACAAAGATATTCCATGACAAAACCAAATTTATACAATATCTTTCCACAAATAAGAGCCCCACAAAGGATAATAGAGGGAAACCACCAACACAAGGACAAAAATTATACCCTAGAAAAAACAAGAAAGTAATTTTCTTCCAACAAACCCAAAAGAAGAGAGCCACACAAACATAACTCCACCTCTAATAACAAATATAACAGGAAGCAATATCTTAATATCTCAACATCAATGGACTCAATTACCCAATAAAAAGATATAGACTAACAGACTGGATATGTAAACAGGACTCAACATTTTACTGCACACAGAAAATGCACCTCAGTGACAAAGAAAGACACTAACTCAGAATAAAAGGCTGGAAAACAATTTTTCAATCAAAGGGTCCCAAGAAACAAGCTGGAGTAGCCATTCTAACATTGAATAAAATCAATTTTCAACCAGAAGTTATCAAGAAAGATAAGAATGGAAACTTGATACTCATCAAAGGAAGAATCTACCAAAATGAAATCACAATTCTGAACATCTATGCATCAAATGCAAGGGCATCCTCATTGATAAGAGAAAGTTTACTAAAACTCAAAGCACACATTGCACCTCACACAATAATAGGGAGAGACTTCAACAACCCACTTTCATCAAAGGACAGATCATGGAAACAGAAAATAACAGAGACACAGTAAAACTAAGAGAATTTATAAACCAAATGGATTTAGCAGATATTTATAGAACATTCCAACCCAAAACAAAAGAATATACCTTCTTATTAGCACCTCATGGTACCTTCTTCAAAATTGACCATATACTTGGTCACAAAACAGGCCTCAACAGAAAAAGAAGATTGAAATTATCCCATGTATCTTATCAGATCACCATGGACAAAGGCTGGTCTTCAACAATGATAAAATCAATGGAAAGCACACATACACATGGAGCAGAACAATGCTCTATTCAATGATAACTTGGTCAGGGCAAAAATAAAAAAGAAAATTAAAGTCTTTTTAGAATTACTAAAAATGAGGACACATGATACCAAAACATGTGGGCCACAATGAAAGCAGTGCTAAGAGGAATACTCATAGCTCTAAGTGCCTACAAAAAGAAACTAGAGAGAGCACACACTAACAGCTTGACAGCACACCTGAAAGCTCTAGAACAAAAAGAAGCAGATGCACCCAAGAGTAGTAGATGGCAGGAAATAATCAAACTCAGGGCTGAAATCAACCAAGTAGAAACTAAAAGAACTATACAAAGAATCAACAAAACCAAGAGTTGGTTCTTTGAGAAAATCAACAAGATAGATAAGCCCTTAGCCAGATTAACCAGAGGACACAGAAACAGCATCCAAAATAATAAAATCAGAACTAAAAAGGGAAACATAACAACAAAAACTGAGGAAATTAAAAAAACAATCATCAGATCCCACTACAAAAGCCTATATTCAACAAAACTGGAAAATCTAGATGAGACTGACAATTTCCTAGACAGATACCAGACAACAAATTTAAATCAGGATCAGATAAATTATCTAAATAGTCCTATAACCACTAAAGAAACAGCAGTGGACATTAAAAGTTTCACTACCAAAAAACCTGGACCAGATGGTTTTAGTGCAGAATTTTATCAGACCTTCCAAGAAGACCTAATACCAATTCTCTTCAAACTGTTCCACATAATAAAAACAGAAGGAACACTATCCAATTCTTTTTATGAAGCCACAATTATACTCATACCTAAACTACACAAACATCCAACAATGAAAGAGAACTTCAAACCAATCTAACTTATGAATATCAATGCAAAAATACTCAATAAAATTCTCACAGACTGAATCCAAGAATACACCAAAACAATCATCCAACATGATCAAATAAGCTTTATCCCAGGAATGCAGGAATGGTTCAAAATTCAGAACTTCATCAACATAATCCACTATATAACCAAACTCAAAGGAAAAAAAACACATGATCATTTCAATAGATGCTGAGAAAGTATTTGACAAAATTCAACACCCCTTCATGGTAAAAATCTTGGAAAGAACAGGAATCCAAGGCCCATATCTAAACATAGTAAAAACAATATACAGCAAATCAGTAGTCAACATCAAACTAAATGGAGAAAAGCAATCCCACCAAAATGAGGGACTAGACATGGCAGCTCACTCTCTCCCTGTCTATTTGATACAGTACTCAAAGTCCTAGCAAGAGCATTAGACAACAAAAGGAGATTGAAGGGATAAAAACTGGAAAGGAAGAAGTCAAAATATCATTATTTGCAGATGATATAATTATATACTTAAGTGACCCCAAAACTTCTACCAGAGAACTCCTAACCCTGATAAACAACTTCAGCAAAGTGGCTGGACATAAAATTAACTCAAACAAATCAGTAGCTTTTCTTTACTTAAAGGATAAGCAGGCTGAAAAAGAAATTAGTAAAACAACACCCTTCGCAATAGTCACAAATGATATAAAATACCTTGGTATGAATCTAAGCAAGTAAGTGACAGATCTGTATGACAAGAACTTCAAGTCCCTGAAGAAAGAAATCCAAGAAGATCTTAGAAGATGGAAAGATCTCCCATGCTCATGGATTGGCAGGATTAATGTAGTAAAAATGGCCATGTTGTCAAGAGCAATCTACAGATTTAATGCAATCTTCATCAAAATTCCAACTCAATTCTTCACAGAGATTGAAAGACAAATTCTCAAATACATTTGGAATAACAAAAAACTCAGGATAACAAAAACTATTATCAACAATACAATACAAAAGAACTCCTGGGCGAATCAACATCCCTGACCTCAAGCTGTACTACAGAGCAATAGTAATTAAAAACTGTGTGGTATTGGTACAGAGATAGGCAAGAAGATTGATGGAATAGAATTGAAGACCCAGAAATGAACCCATAAACCTATGGTCACTTGATCTTTGACAAAGGAGCTAAAACCATTAGGTGGAAAAAAGACAGCATTTTCAACAAATAATGTTGGTAGAACTGGAGGTCAGCATGTAGAAAATGCAAATTGATCCATTCTTATCTCCTTGTACAAAACTCAAGTCCAAGTGGATCAAAAACCCCAATATAAAATCAGACACACTAAAACTAATAGAAGAGAAAGTAGGGAAGACCCTTGAATTCAAGGGCACAAGGGAAATGTTACTGAACAGGACACCAACGGCTTATGCAATAAGATCAAGAATTCACAAATGGGACCTCATAAAACTGCAAAGCTTCTGTAAGGCAATGGACACTGTCAATAGGATAAAATGTCAACCAATAGATTGAGAAAAGATCTTTACCAAGCCTATATCTGATAGATGGCTAATATCGAAATATTCAAAGAACTAAAGAAATTAGACTCTAGACAATCAAATAATCCTATTTTAAAAAATGGGGTAAAGAGCTTAACAAAGAATTTTCATCTGAGGAATATCAAATGGCTGAGAAGCACCTAAAGAAATGTCCAACATCCTTAGTCATCAGGAAATTGTAAATCAAAACCACCTCACATCAGTCGGAATGGCTAAGAGTAAAAACTTGGATGACAGCAAATGCTGGCGAGCATGTGGAGAAAGAGGAACACTCCTCCATTGTTGTTGGGATTGTAAGCAGGTACAACCACTCTGGAAATCAGTCGTGTGGTTCTTCAGAAAATTGGACATACTATTACCTGAGAATCTAGTGATACCACTCCCGGGCATATGCCCAAAAGATGCTCCAACATATAACAAGGACACACGCTCTACTATGTTCATAGCAGACTTATTTATAATAGCCAGAAGCTGGAAAGAACCCAGATGTCCGTCAACAGAGAAATGGATACAGAAACATTTACACAATGGAGTACTACTCAAATATTAAAAATAATGGATTCATGAAATTCTTAGGCAAATGGATAGTACTAGAAAATATTATCCTGAGTGAGGTAACCCAATAATAAAAGAACACACATGGCATGCACTCATTGATAAATGGATATTAGCCCCAAATCTCACAATATCTAAGATATAACTCACAGACCACATGAAGCCCAAAAAAGTGTGGGCTCTTTGGTCCTTCTTAGAAGGAGTAACAAAATATTCTCAGGAGCAAATCTTAGACAATGCGTGGAGCAAAGACTGAAGGAGGGGCCATCCTGAGACTGCCCCACCTGGGGATCCCTCCCAGGTGCGATCACCATATGCTAACATGGCTGTAGATGTCTGGAAGTGCATGCTGACAGGAGCCTGATATACCTGTTTCCTGAGAGGCACTGCCAGAGCCTGACATATACAGAGGTGGATGCTCACAGGTAACAAGTGAACTGATCACAGGGTCCCCAATGGAGTACTTAGAGAGAAGACTGAAGGAGCTGAAGGGGCTTGCAGCACCTTGTGGAGAGTGATAATACCAACAAACTAGAGCTCCCAGGGTCTAAACAGGTAGCCTGGGAACACACATGGAGGGACCTATGTCTCTAGCTATGTTTGTAGAGGAGGATATACTTGTCAGGCATCAGTGGGAGAGGAGGGCCTTGGTCTCTTGAAGGCTGGATGCCCCAGTGAGGGGAAATTCGAGGTGTGGGAGGTAAGAGTGGGTAGGTGGGTGGTGGCACACACTCATAGAAATAGGCAGTGGTAGGATGGGTTAAGGGGTTTCTGGGGGTAAGGAATAGGGAAAGTGGTTAACATCTGAAATGTAGATAAATAAAGTACCCAATAATAAAAAAAAAGAAAGGAAAAAGAAACAAGCAAAGAAAGAAAGAAAGAAAGAAAGAAAGAAAGAAAGAAAGAAAGAAAGAAAGAAAGAAATATGGAACTAGTTATGGCAGTCGAACAATTGAGACTCTTTAGCATCAATTTAACATACCCATATTACAGGAATTACATGTAATTGTCAAGGACAAGAGACTGTGGAATGGTCCTGTGGAACTTTAAAACAATATCTTCATAAAATAAAAAAGGGGAGATAAGCAGATATACCCCCTGTATACCACAAACTTATTTAGACCATATTCTTTTTATTTTTTATTTTAAAGTGATTTTTTTGTTTTTTGTTGTTTTTTTTTTTTTAATTTGGATGCCAAGGAACTCTCTGATGAGTGTCTATGACACTCTACAATTAGGCATACTTACACGTAGGTGAAAGGGAAAGATCCACTTACAGGCATAAGGCATGATCCCGATCAGGTATGTAATATGGGGAAGAGGGCATGTTTCTGCTTTTTCTACAGGATGCTGAAGGGGCATGGTGGCTGCCAGAGTGACAGGTGAGACATGCTGATGCAGAGACAAAGAATGATGCTGACTGTCCTGACAATGGTGACTGGGAAGCTGTATTGGACATATGTTCCTGACCCACCATTGCCTATCTATACCCCTGATGGGACAAGCTGCCTTGCCTCAAGTTTTTAGACCTTGTGGAACATAGAATCCAAAAGAGAAGTTATAATGACTCTTGTATTTTTCTTAAATGTGACCAGTTTTTCAGACTCAATCATGTACTGGTCTAGAAATCAATCCAATATTGGAAAGAACAGTCTTCATTTAGAGGGCTGGTTCTGGACCTTTTCAGAGACATATTTCGAAGTTAGCTGCAGTTCTCTATGATGTTATTTTAGCAAGAGATAACATTGGGACAGAATCTAGATTTCAAACAAGTGTTAGTACATGTGTTAAGGCTATTTTAATTGTCAAGTTAAAAATACTTTTGTTTCTTTGATAGTATTTAATTTAAGTTGCATTGATTATATACTTTCTAATTGTGTTTGTGTATTGAAATCTGGCATGTCAGTTATGGAGGTTTATCAATCAGCTTTGTTTTATTGCCCTGAGGCAATAAATTCTGTGGAACCTTGATATTCTAAAAATAGCTTGCAAGTACTGGAAAAAGTGAGTCAGGCGTTAAGCAGCAGCAAGAGGGTAGTAGGCTTGATAATTGCTGGTATTACAGCTTTAATTACATAAATTTCTAGCAGCACTGCTTCTGCAATTGCTGTGACACAAGAAGTTAAGAGAGCTACTTTTGTTAATCATTAACAAAAAATGTTACTAATGTGTTGAATATACCAGAGGATTTAGACAGACATTTGGAAGAACAGGTTGATGCTCTTTATCCTATTTAAATTTGTGAGAGGAGGTTCAGAATTTAAGAGTAAGGAGCCATCTTGAGTGTCATGCCAAATACCATTGGATTCATGTTAGTTCTAAAATTTACATTGGTAGTCATTATAATTAGGAAGAAGTTTCATGACGCGTGCAGTGTATTTTGCATAATTCTAACACCTCTCAGGATGTTTTAACTTCACATAGTGAGCTTATGAATTTAAAGAATGCTGCTCTGCCAAGCATTGATGAGGTAGATACTGCAGATAAAATTACACATGTCCTGAGTTCAGTATTTCTATTTTGGTCAAGCTTCACAAATGGTATACATAGCACTATCTTATTATCCCTCTTTGTCCTGGGAATACTTTTATTCCTGCTCATTGTGTTAAAACTTTTCTTCAACAACATCATTTGCTTTTGAGACAGTGTTACTAAGTTGTGTGGGCTGGGTTTGAACTCACTCTATAGCTAAGGAGGACTTGCAATCCTCTTGTCTCAACCTACAAGGTAGCTGGGATCACAGACCTGATCTAGATAGTCTGGCTAGAAATGGATCAGCTGAAAATATGTAACTGCTTCTTAAGTCAGAGACAGAGCCTAGGCACCTGCCAGGAAGCGTATCTTGTGTAAATATAAGATATGGTAGGAACTGCCAATAAACACTTGTTCAATGCAACATGTTAATTTATGGTTCTAGAAAGTATACTTACATTTTAGACATTGGTTTTTTTTTTTTTTTTCATCCTACAATTTCCTATATCTTTCTTAGTATTCCATTTATTCTGTCTGGTAAATCTAAAAAGATCCAAAAACAGTTAAATGTCATTAACTAAATGAACAGACATTTGTATTTGCCCTTACCACTGATGGTTTTTTTCAAATTAAAGCTTGGAAGAACCAAGGAAGCATGGAGGAAGATGAAAGGACTTGAGAAAAATGAATAAAAATGATGTGTTCTCAAAGATGAGCTAAACTTCAAGTGCATCCAAGAATGAAGAAAGAGCAAATTGTTTTAAAAATGAATATGAAATATAAATTTTGATTTACAGTAGAAAACTGAGAAATTAGTATAGGAAAATACTGTTATATATGACTTAGAAATTTCTGGGTCTTTAAAGGAATATTACATTTTGTCTACTTGATAGCAGAAGACAGAAAATAATGAAATATGGGTTTTCTTATATGTCCTAAAATCCTAGCCTGTTAAATAAGCCTATTATAACATCTCTTTTATAATTTAGTTATTATTCTGAGTTGTGGTAGGAGCTGTCAAAAACACTAGTTTAATGCCACATGTTAATTTATGGTTCTAGAAAATATACTTACATTTTTGACAAATTTTTTCATTTGATCCTACATTCTCCTATATCTTCCTTAGTATCTCATTTATTCTGTTTAGTAAATCTAGAACAAATGAAACAAACAAATAAGGTCATCAGAACTCATGATACTCAGTGCTAAATTGCCCCTCAAATATTGAAGTTTTAAACTTTTTTATTCTATTTTAACTTCATTTAATGTATGTACTATGTATGTGTGCAGGGCATGTATGCCATAAATGAACATGAAAATCAGGGGAAAACTTTCAATAGTATGCTTTCTCCTTTCACCATATGTGTTCTGGGATCACACTAAAGCTATCAGGCTTGGTGCGAAGTATTTTTATCCACTGGGCCTTCTTGCACACCCTCAAATACTATTTTAAATAAAAACTAACATGCTGTTTTTGTTTCATAGAGTTTCAAGTTACATAAATTTGTAACCAACATTATAAATAACTATCACTCTATATATTTAATATATTAATAGATATTTGTTTATTAAGATGTACATATTTATTTATTAAATAAGTATCTAGATGGCAGATTAAACAATGGAAGACCAAACTAACCAAGGAGTATAATGACAACAAGACATGTAAAGAATGAGCAGAGTTGATTTGAAATTAGATGGGGCAAGGAGATTAGACAGGGATGGGGTAGAGAGAACCTACATCAAAGAGAAATGCTTTTGTGCATAGAACTGCTTCAATTTGCAACACAGATCCTTATCATCCACTGAGCTAACACAAGCTTTCGCTATAGTAAGTCAAAGCAAGAAGGAAACTGGTACAACCACTGTGGAAATCTGTGAGGCGCGCGTGTAATCGTCTCGCCAGCAAGAACGCACCACACACACACACCAGAATCCTTCCGTAAAAACACGTTTATTCCCAAATACAAAATGGTGGAAGAAGACGCCAGGCCCAGGAAAAGCACTGCTTAATATACCCTTGGAGCGGTGCATTCACCTCTGATTGGCTGCTTACTCGTAGCGTGCCAAACGCTGTGGGATGGGCTTTAACTTTGGCAGGCCTTTTCCATGGCACATGCACAATTCACCTATTCACCAGGAAAAATCCCGGATGTCAGGCAAACGTGGCTTTAGCCAGCGCATTCGCGGCTTCCTACATCTGCCCCTTTTTGTTTTATTGTAGAGGGTGGTAGTTGAGATCCCTGGGAAGGTTTCGTAACTCCCATATTTGGGGGTCTCACGGCGGGTCTGAGTCTCTTTAGAGGGCAGTGCTCAAACTCTTACCCGTCACGGGGTTAGCCTCCCCACCCGCGGCTGCCCTGTCTTAGGTGGCCGAGGCTTATCCGTCCACTCCGTTATAGACTTTCCAGACCTTCTATCCATGGAACGAACACCTTAGTGGGCAGGGACTGTGTATAGAAATGTTTGAGGCTTTACCGGGTGTCTTTATCAGAAGCCCCTGGGTACAGCGGCTGAGGAATCTGTCTACTGGCTATTTCTTTTTTGTTTTGTTAAACAGGCACTGGTCAATGTCCCGTGTCTTAGGCTAGTTGACATTTCTCCACAGCCAGCACCAAAGAATGGTGAGCTCTCTGTCTAGGCTACGAGGGTCGCGCACCCACACCTGGCATTCTCAGAATGTGCGCCCCAGGTTGTGGCCACTCGTAATGCCTGTTACTGGATAGACTCACCACTCGTGGTGTATCTCTGGCATATGGGATCAACTTATTCCCGTCGTTGGGACCAATTGGCAACTGGCCTGGAGACAAAAAGATGGAGTTGTCTATCTGGCTGTCCTTGGCCTGTCTAGGGTGGTACCAGTCATGACTCAAACTCAAGGCCGATCAAGCAAATTCCATCTTGGGGGAATAAGCGATCAAGGACTAATAGTTTAAGACAGTCTCCCTTACCCTATCAGGTGCAATGGAAGCAAGTCCTCTGAGTGCAAGGGCTAAGGGAAACAGAAAGAGATGCAAACACCCATCCCTGTGCAATGGAGTCATCTCCTAGGGGTGCAAGGGCTGTTTGTCTCAAAATTCAGGTACCACAGCTACACAGACAAGAATCAGCCAGGCCAAGACTCCTCACCGACCCAGTACAATGGGCAAATCCTTTGAGGTGTAACGCTGATGGCCTAACATTTAGCACCACCACTCATGAGGGGGAGACTACTTATTTTTGAAGCAGTGATAGCCACACTGCAGGGGAAGCCCCTAGTTCTTTGGTCACAAGCGCCTGGCCAATAATAGCCTTGTCAAAATTTTGTTGAGCTCTGAGTTTGCAATCCAACCAAAGGATGAATACTGATCCGCAACATAGGGCTTACCAAACAGGCCTACTCCCACCCACTTAAAAGAAAAGAAAAGAAGAAAGCTGAAGAATTCCAGGAGGACAGTCCCTCAGTCAGGGACAGATCCACGCGTGTCAAGTTGATGTTCACCACAGCTGTTCTCCATTTTCTGAGTGTCTCACTGAAGTTTTCTAACCAATTTCCTGTAAGATATTAAAACAATTTTCTGGACAGATTAGTTACATTATGTCTGACTGGTATGGGTTTTGGAAAGGCAGATAATATGGTCCATCATCGTTTCCCCGATATACTAGGAACCTGTATCCCTTGGATCAGCACAAGGGCTGTCATCAGAGCCTGGAGGGTCCGCCTGGGTGTCACCTTCCAATATCGCAAGTCGCCGCGTCAGCCGCTCTGGTAGCCAAAACGGGTTGTCTTCTTCCTGTGGGAACACACAAACCGCTCCCCTGGCTCTTAATAAAACAATATCTGGGCCCTTCCATTGTCCGGTCAAAATGTCTTTCCATTTTACCATCTCTTTCGGCCTGTCAGGCTCTAAACAGTGATGGTCAGCAGCCGAATGGCCCTGACTGTCCAGGTTTAAAATATTGAGAGTAAAAAGTGCTATAGAAATGGTGACTCGTGGCACTAAGGGCAGAGTCTCCTAGACTCCTCCCTTTTGTTTTATTAGATAAGACTTAAGAGTGCGATGAGCCCGTTCTATGATGCCCTGTCCCTGAGGGTTATAAGGGAGGCCTGTCAGATGGGTTACCTCCATTTGGCGACAAAATTGTCTAAACTTTTGAGAAGTGTATGCTGGCCCATTGTCCGTTTTAAGAATTTTAGGCTTCCCCCAGGCACTCCATGCCTCAAGGCAGTGTTGAATAACATGTGCTGCCTTTTCTCCGGTCAACGGAGAAGCAAATATAATTCCAGAATAAGTGTCAATGGAAACATGTAAATATTGTAATTTGCCAAAGGTTGGGATGTGAGTGACATCCATTTGCCAAATTTGTAGTGGCCGAATTCCTCGTGGATTAATTCCTACATGAGGCACTGGTAAAAATTGACAGCAATTCTGACATTGAGTAACTATACCTCTAGCTTCCTTTCTAGTTATCTCAAACTGACGATGTAACGTCTCTGCTGTCACATGAAAGTTTTTATGAAAATCTTTGGCCAAATCTAATTTTGAAGATAGGGCGATAGCAACCAATTTTGTGGCTCGATCTGCTAGGTCATTCCCATGAGACATTGGACCTGGTAGACCTGAGTGAGCCCTGATGTGTGTAATAAAAACCGGAAATCTCCTATTAACTAAGGCAAATTGAATCTTTTGAAAAACTTTTACAAGTCTACTAGATGGTCTAATTAGCCCAGCCACTTCTAAGGCTTTAACTGCATTTACTACATAAAAGGAATCTGAAACAATATTTAAAGGGCCTGGAAAGGTTTCAAGAACCTCCAAAACTACCAAGCATTCCACAACTTGAGGTGAAGTCTCCTGGTATTGTTTGGCAGTGACCTTATTATCAATTACATAAGCACCCACACCTGTCTTTGACCCATCTGTGTAAACGACCACTCCATCCGGGAGCGGCTTTTGAGATAAGACATGTGGAAATACAATAGCTTGAGTTAAGGCAAACTGGAAAATGGGATGTTTAGGGTAGTGATTATCTATTTGACCATTAAAGGAGGTAACCAACACGGCCCAAACATCAGAGGTAGCAGTTAATATTTGAACTTGATGTGCAGTATAAGGCACTATTAAAACCTTAGGCTCCCTTCCAAAATGAGTGACAGCTGCTTTTAATCCCTGTAAGGCAAGCTGAGCAACCGCATCTGGATACCATTCAATAATCTTTGCAGGAGATGCATTAGGATGAATCCATAATAAGGGCCCATCCTGCCATAACACGGCAGTTGGTAAATGTCTGGTTTTAAAGACACACAAATTAAAAGTTTTGGTCTCATCAATGCGTTTTAGCTGAGCTTTTTGCAAGGCATCCTCCACCAATCGCAGGGCATGATTTGCAGCCGGTGTTAATGCTCTTGGTGAGGAAATATGGGACTCTCCTTTCAGAATGTCAAACAAAGGTTTTAATTCAGCAGAGGGAATTTTCAAAAATGGTCTTAACCAATTTATATCACCTAGTAACTTTTGAAAGTCATTTAAGGTATGTAAATGATCTCTGCGAATTTCTAATTTTTGAGGAACTATTTTCTCAGGGTAAATAACTGTCCCTAAAAAGGAACCGATTTCTGAAATTTGAACCTTCTCTGTGGCAATATGCAGACCCCGCTGTCTTAATGTAGCAATTAATAAAGGATATGAGTTCTGCAAAGTGGTCAACTCTTTATGGCATATTAAAATATCATCCATAAAATGAATCAAGAGTAGAGAAGGAAATTGTTTCTTAACAGGTTCAAGGGCCATTTGTACATACAGCTGACATATGGTAGGACTATTGGCCATGCCTTGAGGCAAAACTTTCCACTGATATCTTTTGTCTGGTTCAAGATGATTAACAGCTGCTGCCAGGCCAGCGTTAGTCAGTGGGCCTCCAAGACCTCGGCAGACCTTTATCCAATCTGTCAGCCCTTTGTTTCTCCTAGGGGCAATAACTGCCTTACATTCTGGTGAGGCATTTTCATATACTAATTGTTCGATCAATGGCTTGACTTGCTCTGGGTCTCCAAAAATCTTGCCTGCTACTTCTGTCATTCTAGCAACAAATTCTGAAAAGGACTCCTGGGGGGCTTGTAATATTTTTGTTAAATTTCCTCTAGCCTCGCCCTTTTTCGAGAGGGCCTTCCATGCCTTAATTGCGGCGGTGGAAATCTGGCCATATGCTTCCCAATCATAGTTAGTCTGGTCGGCAACATACTGTCCTTGCCCTGTTAATAATTCAAAAGTCCACTGTCTCTGGTTGCCCTCCACATTAGCGTTGGCCTTTGCCTGTGCTTGAGAAGTGTCGTGCCACAAAGCCTTCCATTCCATATACTGTCCCATATTAGGGAGAGCAGCTTTTACTGTGTTCTGCCAATCATTCGGAGTCATTGCCATAGTGGCAAATCTCTCAAGCTGCATAATTGTAAAATTAGCATCAACTCCATACTTGTTAACCGATTCAGCGAATTCTTTAATAGAAGCATACTCTACAGGTGCGTGGACACGACCTCTTCCTGCGTCCTCAAAGACTGGAAAAGCTTGTAACATTTTTCTCTTATCTTCCTCTGAAAGGAAGGAGCCTGAGCAGCGCCTGTCCACATAAGGCGGAAGTGCGCCGAGAACATTAGGTTGGGAGGGCGCTACAGGCCTAGAGGCCGTCCGGCTTCTATCTCTCATTTTCCTCTGCTTATCTGGCTGGCATCTTTCCTCTTCATCTATCTCTTCATCTGAGTCCTCTGAGGAAGTTATCCCCTCCAACTCAGAGGCATCAAGCCTCAAAACTTCCTTTACCGGATAAAGAAATCTCTTTCTGAGGCTTACTTTCCTCCCGTCTCTCCCAAGGGTGTTCTTCCCCTCGTCTTTCATCCCCGTGGATTGTTCCTCGGGGAGGCTTAATTTCTTTAATATATCCTTTTTCCCTTTTCCTTTCTGAATTTCTAAGCGCTTCCTTCTTTTCTCTGTTTCTGACATGCTAACCCGTAATCCGTCTGCCACTCCCCGAACCGCCACGAAAACCAAAAGGAAGAGAACTAACGCTACCAGCACCATAGCGAGAGCCTCTAAAGTTCCTGCCAACTGGGGAGGGAAATAAATTAAATCAAGTCCAAACATATCTCTCAGAGAGCATTACCTTGTTCTACGGTTCTGGATTCACTCCACGCGTAGAGGACGAGTGGAGGGCCTTCTTAAACAGCGCCGGTGATGGTAAATTCTCCCGGGTTTCTCGGCACCAACTGTGAGGCGCGCGTGTAATCGTCTCGCCAGCAAGAACGCACCACACACACACACCAGAATCCTTCCGTAAAAACACGTTTATTCCCAAATACAAAATGGTGGAAGAAGACGCCAGGCCCAGGAAAAGCACTGCTTAATATACCCTTGGAGCGGTGCATTCACCTCTGATTGGCTGCTTACTCGTAGCGTGCCAAACGCTGTGGGATGGGCTTCAACTTTGGCAGGCCTTTTCCATGGCACATGCGCAATTCACCTATTCACCAGGAAAAATCCCGGATGTCAGGCAAACGCGGCTTTAGCCAGCGCATGCGCGGCTTCCTACAGAAATCAACCTGGTCAACTTCAGAAAATTAAAAATAATTCTACCTAAAGACCCAGCTATATCATTCCTGGGCATATACCCAAAAGATGCTCCACCACATCTCATGTGCTCCACTATGTTCATAACAGCCTTATTTATAATAGCCAGAAACTGGAAACAATTCACATGTCCCTCAATGGAAGAATGGATATAGAAAATGTGGTTCATTTACACAATAGAATATTATTTAGCTATTAAAATGAGGGTATCATGAATTTTTCAAGCAAATAGATAGAACTAGGAAATATCATCCTGAGTGAGGTAACACAGACCCAAAAGGACATGCACAATATGTAATGATAAGTGGATATTAAGCAAAAAGTACAGAATATCCATGATACAACTCACAGACTGCAGGAAGTTAAACAAGAAGGAAAACCCAAGTAGGATGCTTCAATCCCACTTAGAAGGGGAAAGAAAATAATCAGGGAGGCAGAGGGAGGGAAGGATGGAGGGAGGGAGGGACATGAGTGGGAAAGGGACAAGGGAATGGAAAAGTGGGGCAGGATCAGGTATGGGGGAGACAGGAGAGAAGCCCACAGGGATGGGAGAATGAACGAAAATATGCAGCTTCTAGGGGTGGGGCCAGGGGAACCTGTAGAAATTCCCAGAGATATAGGATGTGAGAGGTTTCCAGGACTCAGTGGGGATGACCCTATCACCTCCAGTAGATAGCCATGGCCACCTACCCATCTTGAAAATTTTTGTCCAAGAATTGTTTCTGCAGGTACAAAACTGGAGCAGAGACTGAAGGAAAGACCAATAAATGATCAGCCCAACTTGAGATCCATCCCATGCACAGGTATCAAACCTTGACACTATTTCTGATGCTATGTTGTGCTTGCAGATAGGAGCCTAGCACGATCATCCTCTGAGAGGATCTACCAGCAGCTGCCTGAGACAGATGTAGATACTTACAGCCAACCATTGGACTGAGGTCAGGGACCTCAATGGAAGAGTTAGAGGAAGGATCGAAGGAGCTGAAGGGGATTGCATCCCCCACAGGAAGAACAACAGTGTCAACTAACTCAGACCCCTCCCACAACTTAGAGCTCCTACAAACTAAGCCACCCACCATCTGTAGCAGAGGACTGCCTTGCATGGCTTCAGTGGGAGAGGATGTGCCCAATCCTACAGAGACTTGATGTCCCAGGGAAGGGAGACAGTAGAAAAGACACAACTGAAGCCTGCTATAGACTCTGTGGATAGGCATCAGGAAACAGTCCTATTTTTACTATATCTTAGTTTAAGATCTCCATGTTACTACATTCATCTCAAATGTTGTTTCAAACTCTGGAGTGATGATTCCGTTTTCCTTAATAATTCTTGGATAAATAGCTTCATAGAACATAACAATGCAAACACTGTAGAGACAATTAACCTGTTAATTTCTAGAGGACCTTGGATTATTGTACTTAGCTCAAGTCATTTAGAAGAACTGTGAGGACAAAAAATCAAAATACCTCAGCAGAATCCCCCAGACTACCAACAATTTGCTGAAAACAGCCAAAACAAAAAATAACCAGTTCCTCCTAGGGCAAGGTGACAACGAATGTAGGAACAAAACCAAGGCAAACCTTGACAAGTCTAAACATGCCCAAATGAGAAATGGGCCATCTGGTGTTTTTATTCTCCTATCGGAAAGTCTGGGGTTCCATGGCCAAAAATACAAAAAGTACGAATCATCATGACCACCAGGAAAAGCTTGCTATGCCCGCCAAAATGATAACTTATACCTATTGCTGATGTTTAAAATATCCAATAAAATGTAACCGCGCCAAAGTTTCCTGCTCTCCCCCTTCCCCCTGCGCAGTTTCCTATATAAACTTTAAACTGTCAGAGCTGGGCGTCGAAATCCTTCCCTTGCATGGGATGTGTTTTCGATCCAAGGGCCCTTGTCAGTAAACTACCTTTTGCTATTTTGCATCAAGCAGGTCTCCGTGTTTCCTTGGGTGAGCGCAACTCCGGGTGAGAGTGGGGACTCCCCTTGGGGGCCCCTTACAGAACAAGACCTATCTCTGCCTTCAGTCTTTGTGCAAGTTTGTTTTCTTTATTGTTGCTTAACAGTGTTTGTAATCTTAAGAGTAAGATGATAAGCAACAAAGGAGAATTTCAGTTTAACAATCAAAAGCTTGAGTTAACACACACACACACTGTCACTATACTGCCACCACATAACAAGTAAAGAGAACAAAACAAAGATATGCCAGTTAGCATGTCTGATTTCCTTTACAATGCTACCTGTCTCCAGAGAAACTCCAGAGACTCTCCATTTCAGTCTTTTATTGCCTTGGAGGTTTGTAAAATGCACTAAGCTATCTTTTCAACTGAGAAATATGAACTCAAAGGTCAATTCCGTGGTTGACAGAACCTGAAAACCTTCCTCTTAACGAATTTCAAGAACTTTTATCTCAAGAATATTTTAATGATGTTAATATATTTAGTAAAACGAGTCTTAATCAAAATGTGAGATTCTATTTCTACGGCTGAAAAATAAAATTTTTACTTTTTTGTAGACTGTATTCGAACATTCAAGAACTTGTATTGGATAGCACAAGATCATTTTTCATCATTGTTGAACATTCTTTTTTTTTTTTTTTTTTTTTTT
>NW_021621185.1:8309228-8321855 GCF_004785775.1 Grammomys surdaster
CTCCAGATTTCTAACTGCTGAGATTTACAGAATTGTGTCCACCATCCCTGCCAGTCTTTAACCATCAATTCTTATACTAACAGTATTAATTGAAATATTTCTCTTTTATTTTTTCATTTAGGTGAAACTTTTTTTAATCTTAAATATATATTCCATTTTATTGTTTTTTTTTAATTCTTTTTTTTTTTTGAACATGAAATGCTTTTTTATAGCATGTTTTACAAGGGGAGGGGGTAAGAGGGTCCAGGTGGTGGAAAAGTACAAAATCTTCTTGGCCTGTGCCTTGAAACATGTCATGGTCTATATGGTACACTGCCTTGAATTATGATCTACCTGCAGTTCTTCAGAAGATATGGTACACTGCTTGAGTTATGGTCTCCCTGCTATTCTTAAGAAGACATGGTACTCTGCTTTGAGTCTATCTGCAGTTGCTAAGCAGGATCTTGCAGCTGCCAAGCTTCAGAGGACATTGTGCAGGTGGGGAAAGGTAGGGGGTAAGGGTAAGGGCGAGGGTCCTGGCTTCTGGCATCCCCCCCTTCTCTGTTTAGTTAGAGAAGGCGTCTTATGTTCAATCCCAACTATGTGAGTTTTGAATTTGGATGTCTAATTATGGGGGGTCTTAGACAAGTTCACAACCCCAAAACACTGATGTGAGACAAGTCACATCGATGGTCGAAGGCTTTAGGCTGTCGACGATGGGCAACGTCAAGGGACTCTCATGTGGGTGAAAGGAGGGTGAGAGCCCTGTCTTAGGCCATGTAGGCTGCACCCACTCCCAGCACCACGCACTCTTTTTCGGCTGCATTGGGTGGGCCCCTGGGAATGTTGCTATGAAACCAAGCATTTGTCTATTCCAGTGTTTTAAGTGATAAATAATATGCAAGAATTCCTAGTGGAAAAACTTGTGACTTGCTCAAGTGTAAATTGTGTCTGATCTCCTGTGCAAGGTTATGAAAGCTAAGTGTGAATTCTAGACAGGACAACTGAAGTTTCTTGGGCGCTTCTGCAAGTTTTGGTTTTTATAGGTGGTGATGTTGCTGTGAGACATGCAAAGCCTTAAGAATCTCTTATCATAATAAAATGAGTTAAAACAACAATTTCTATCAATTCAATCACATGGATATTTACTTTGTTACTCTTTAGGTGTATAAAGAACTATCAAATACCTGTAAAATATATTTGTAACTACATAGGAGCGCTATCATAATATACTCTATTTTTCTATTGAGTTAAATCCCCAAAGCCCACCCCACTGTGTAATGTGCCAACAAAAGCAATGTTTATGAACAACTTTAAATTAACAGAAAATACTCTGAGGTGTCTGCTCATCAGGGGCTCATTCATGACAACTTTCAGTAGGTCATTCAGTTCATCAAAATCATGTACTTGGTGCCCACTTAATCATGTGGAACCCACAGATCCTCTACTCTGGTAAACGGCTGGAGAAAAATCACAAATGATGTTTTTTGTCTTTGAAGACGAGGAACATATATCATTCTGTGATCTTATGAGCTATATAATCCATTTGGCTATAATAAAACTGGGTTTTACCTTTCAGATCTTTGTAGGACACATAATTAAGGTCACATGATTAAGTGGGCACCAAGTACATGATTTTGATGAACTAAATGACCTACTGAAAGTTGTCATGAATGAGCCCCTGATGAGCAGACACCTCAGAGTATTTTCTGTTAATTTAAAATTGTTCATAAACTTTGCTTTTGACAATGCTAACATTGTCAACATATAAATAATACTGAAGAGAATAAATGCTACAAAACATGCAATTTTGTAGGTGTTGAGCAAAAGAGTCATCACATTTTTACAGCTACAGTTCATGTATAAAATAATAAGATTTTAGCTTTGCTTTGAATTTTGCTGGGTTTTAAAGAATATTTTACTTACTATTGTTGAGGATACATAACTATAAAGCACAGCAGAGTTCAGAAAACAACTTTCAGGAGTTAGTTCTCTACCTCCAAATCTTTTTAAGACAAGTGCTTCTTGTAGTTTCTAGTATACTTTTTCCTCAAGGCAAGATACCCTTCAAGTTTCCATGCAATTCTATTGTCTCTAAGTACCATCCTCTGGTGGGAGTGCTGAGATTTCAGTGGATAATACAGTATCCAGCATCAGACCAAAACAAACTCAGGTCATCAGGCTTGGCCTGCAAGTGCTTTGGCAACTTATTTTGTGTGTGAGACAGAATTTTTTGATGAATCTCTGCTAGCCTTAGAGTTCACTCTGTAGTAGAATGTTTGCCTAAAATGTGTTTTTTTAAGACTTTTCTCTAAGAGTACAGAGGAAACTGAAGGCCTCTGAGTTGGGAGCTTTGGGATCATGATTACGTAATTGCAACAGATGTAAGAGGATGACACTGTAAACTTCTGGAGAATAATTGTTGATATATATTATATACATTTAATATATGTACATACATATTTGATAATATATGTAGTATATATATAATATACATCATGAAACATTTTTGTTATGCAGAAAAGGAAATGACAAGCTGGTTATGCATTTATAATGAAAAATGCTGTTTCAATATCAACATAATATAAGGCATTCTATATTTGTTGTTATTTGTCAAGTTTCTACTAAAGGCAATTATTGGCAGATCAGACCAGTTACCTACTCAAATATCTAGGTGGCCCAGAGTGCATGTTGCCAAGACAGTGGTGGATTCTTTTTCCCCCTTCTCCTTAGCAACTTATTGATCAATATTCATACTAAATATTATTTATTCAGAATTTTATTTATGTACTAAATGGCTCTTATGATTATAAGTTGACACATACTTAAAGGCATGTTAAAAGAAAGTTCTTCAGGTAACTTTTCTTATTATTTCAGTGTCTTTCAGCCTGTGTAGTCTTTTTTGTGTCTACTGCTTGAATATCAGTGTCCCAAGCCCATTCCCACATAATGATGTTAGATCTAATGTTCATTATTTTCCCTTTATATTTCTTATTTATTCATTTATTTATTTTTATTTTGCAGTTTCACTTTTCTCCTCTCCTCCAAGTCATTCCTCTGCCCACCTCCACACCCATTCACTACTCCTCTGCTTCTCTTCAAAAAAGGGGTGGCCTTCCATGGATATCAACCAGCCCTGACATATCAGGTTGCAGTAAGACTAGATGCATCCTCTCCTGTTGAGGCTAGACGAGGAGGACAGGGTCTTTCACTTGCTTGGTTAGAGTTATACCAAAATATTCTATATTATTTGTGGCTATTGTGAAGGGTGTTGTTTCCATGACTTCTTTCTTAGGCCATTTATTATTTGTATATTGAAGAGCTACTGAGTTTTCAAGTTAATTTTGTATTCAGCTAATTCTCTTAAGATGCTTATCAGCTGTAGGAGTTCCCTAGTATAATTTTTGGGTTACTTATAGATACTACCATATCATGTGTGGACAACAATAATTTGACTTCCTTCTTTCCAATTTGTATCTCCTTGATCCCCTTTAGTTGTCTTACTGCTCTAGATAATCACTCTTTGATCCTTTGTCTTTCTGTAGGAAGGCTTGAGATATACTTAGCAAAATTATGCAAAACTGATTTGGACCAAGGGTTTAATTGTCAATGAGACTTTCTGAAAAGAAAAATTTTCTGCAAATTTCAGCTAATTAGAACTGCAGTGATGTGTAGATACTGGAATGTTGCATGTTTAGAAGAAAATTGCCTTTCCTCTGGCTAGTTTAAACACCTTGAAGTTGTCCACATCTATATAAAATCTAACATCCTGTAACTAAAAACATAAAAAATGTTTATTTTGGAATCTATTAACGTAGTTGAACCCAACTTCCACCTAGCAGAAAGCTAAGATTGTCATTAGATAGTATCTGAAGCATAGAGAAGAGCCTCTCTCCTCTTTCTGTAAATATCCCTCCAATGTTTCCATCAACATATTTTAAAACTGTCTTGATTTACAAGTTCTATGTTCTATAAAACTTTATGGAACTGTTTCTATATTGCATCATGAGATATTAGGTAACTTGAATCTGTAATTCCAGGCCATGGTCGCTCATATTTGGCTTTATCTCTTATTTCTCTTAAGGTGAGAGTCTTGGAGGGGTTTGGTTTGGTTTGGTTTGGTTTGGTTTGGGTTTGTTTGTTTGTTTTTGTTTTGTTTCAGCAAAGCTATAAAAATCAATAAACTTGTCCATTTTGTCTACATTGATCATGAATCACTGCCTCAATTCTACAACTAACAAAAAGACTTACTAAACTATCCTACTTCTGTGAGACCAAAGAAGTAGGCATAATGGTAATTCCAGAGTATTCTAGCATCCTAGAAGTGGGTCTGCTTAAGCAACAGAGGGCCCAATCTTCATGTCAATTGTGTGCTAAATCCTGGAAAATTTGTTGGAGCAGCTGTTAGTATCAGCCAATGGTTCTTACCTCGGAGATAGAGAGATGTCGCTTTGCCCACCAGGGCACATTGGCTAATGTCTGAATACATTTTTAGTTCTTATAACCACTGGTAATAAGGGTAATTTAGGCTTTCAATAAGTATAAGGCAGTAATACAGTTAAGCATCTTTCAATGTACAGAACACTCCTCAACAACAAAATGGTAGTTGTGAAGAAATTTAGAAGCCTTTGCATAAACTTTTGTGATATAAATGTCAGACATGAAGAGTCTCTGAAGAACATGTTTTGGAAAAAGAAGGAAGAATTTTTAAAACATTAGCAGAAAGGACCAGCCAGAGTTTATTCAGTTACTTGAAAACTCACAGAAATTGTCCTCTGAATAATAAAGAATCATAACTGAAAATTAGCAAGTACTAGTTGAGTGATATAAGTTTACCAAGAAGAAGTTTAGAGCTAAAGTCATCTTCAAGAAAAACAACTGTCAGAGACAATAACAAGAGAAGGTCACCATTTAAAGATGTATTTCCCGGTAGAAGATGCAAGCAAATGGAAATACAACAAAAACAGCAAAGCTCTGTCTAATGGAGGAATTTTGTTCGTTTATGTTGGCTGTGAATTCAATGCATGACAATTACTGATTTACCCTTCAAACAACTGTGGTAGGGAGATATGTTATACAGTGTTTTGTCTTACTGAGGCAATGGTATTTATGGGAGACAATAAGACCAAATTAAAGCCAAATTGGACATGATTAACTAAGGAGTTTTAGCCACACCTTCTTACCATGCTGATCCTTGTAAATGAAAGTTAGTTGGATACTTTCTTATAGTGAAATGTCTCCTAAAGTACACATTCAGTTAAAAGTAGTTAAGGCAGAATATGTACAAACTAGACTGCCTAGATTGTTTGTCCTGTTTGAATTAGATTTGTAAATCTTCAGGTTTTTATTTGGCAGGACAGCAGCAAGCTTCTTTGAAAAGTGGCTTTAAACACCAACATCAATTCTACATTCAGCACTCATATTTTTAAGTAGTCCTCCAGAAACTGTTTTTCCAAGATTTAGACAATAGTATCTGAACAAAACTGAAGAGCTTTCAATAGGTGAGAATGACTTCTTATAGCCAGCAGGCAGAGAAAAGGACATTCTCATGAGAGAAGGCCTGCCATGGAAGTATTTTTGACAAAGCATCTCCCACAGTGTAACCAGGCAAAGACTGAGGTACAGAGATGAGCATATGATGATGCACAATGTTTGGTAATAAACAGGCCTATTTCTATTTCATGTGAAATCTTTTAGCTTTCTGCCTGGATGATGTTGTATAAGGCCATCGTAATCAACAATTATAGCACTGCTCAGTAGAAGCAAAAGTCTAAATACTTCAGCAATTTCTTAAGAAAGTGAAAAATGCCAAACAAATCAGGAATTCATTAACTAAGATAGCATTGACATTTCCCATGGCTTTTGGAGAACTGGAACATTCATTCCTGAGTCTTTATCTAGAGAAGAAGGATTTTTTGGTAGTTCTATGAGTGTGATTTTTGTTTTGACTTCTTAAAAATCATGATCTGATGTCCATCCTACCATCAGTGCTTACTTGAACCTATCAGGAGATACACAAGGTGGCAGACTAGGTACATCTTATGCCAAATTCCTAGTTATTGCTTTTCTATGATCTTAAACTATAAAATATTAATATTGCCTTTATTTTTTTTCTGTTCTGCTTTTATTATACAAAGAAAATGGATTAACTCCATGGATCTAAAACATCCACAGCCTGGAATGTCAGAAAGGCCAAAATCATGGCTTGAGTGCCGATTGCTCTACACAAAGATCTGTGTTCTCTAACTCATACTAGAGGAAATAAAGCAAAGAAGCAGCAGGTTAAGAGAGCATCGAGGTGGCCAAATAGCTTGGTTCCACTCTCACATCTCAAAGCTTTCATTAAGAGCTACATCATGCTGCTGACCTCAGTGGCAAAGCATTTCTTTTTCTCATATCTGACCAAAAAAGCCAGTACTCTCCACTTGTGCCAGGTAACCGTTTCTTGCTCACAGTAAGTGCTCACATGTGAATAAGATTGACCACTGAACGTGTACTTCTGCATTCCAGTGAGGTGAGATCCTCCTGTGATAAAATTGCATTCTACTTATTAAAACTGGAGGGTAGAGGGACCTTTTATTGTTTTGCTTACTTTCTTAGTGAGCTTAGTATGAAAGATATCTATAAACTTAAAAAAAAGTGTGCATTAACATTAAAATTCCCTTCGTGATCTGAAAGCATTTGAGAATAAAAATAACTGAGAGCCAAATAAAGTTAACTTTCTAAATTAGAAAGCACACACACACACACACACACACACACACACAAGCAGCATATTAAATCTTTCTACTCCTCTTTGAAAATGATCTCTAAGTTTTGGTGAGGAACAGTTTTGTGGATATATCTGTTTGGAGCGGGCCATATAATTGCATTTTGGTTGATTATAGTTCTCTATAGTGGTCTCTGTCTACTGTAAAAAACAAATTTTTGGGTTGTTTGTTTGTTTGTTTGTTTGAAGAGGAATGAGGACCACAGAGTGAGGATCACATCTGCTACAAAGACAAGTTTCCTTGAGGAGGAGTGAGAACTGCATTTATCTGTGAGTATAAGAACAAATATTTTCAATGTAGTTAGGGATTATGCTGGTTTAGGAAAGAGTTAGTTATAGGTTCTCTTTGAAGATCCATGAATGTACTTTCCATCTTGTTGAGCAGGTCTTATGTTTAATTAGAGAGATGCTGGCTACTCCCAAGGTGTGCATGTCACTACTACATGTTTGTGATTATAATGCTATACTGGTGATCGATGTGCCTCATTAGATATTGTAGCTGTGTAGAACTGATGTGTTCTTCCCTCCTTTGAATTCATGCATGGCACATTATGGTGCCATGAAAAATAACCTCCAAGGAGAAGGCTTTTATGGACTTTGGACCCTGCTTCTGAAATCCATGGTCATGGTATCTTTCACAAATAGGGACTTACTTCTACCTGTGGACCCAAGTAGGGATAACTAGCAATAGCCTAAATGCTTTGAGAATCTCCTGGATAACACTAAGAACTCAAAAGAGGACTTCTTATGTTTGGTATTGGGGTTTTTGTTAGTCTTTAGCTCTTTTCAAAACCATTTTCACTCAGATGGGAAATTTTCATTTCAACTATATATGAGTATTTGTAGGACTGAAAGGATGCCTTGGTTTCTCGTAGAGCACTGGTTTAGAGATAGCCAGACACCCGACAGGTATCCATGCTGCGAGGGATGGCACACATTTAGCCATGCTCCCAGACTCCAGGCTCTACTGATCTGTGCCTTTCAGTCATGTAGGGCAATGCCCCTACCAGCCTCTCCACAGGTAGAGGGTGTGACTACAGGCCTCATTCTCAAGAGATTTACATACTAATGAGTTACCTGAAGGCCAGAGGGTGTAGCCAATTAAGTATTCCTTCACAAACCCTCCTCCCTCCTCCCTCCCTATTTAACTCAGGTCTGCCTTGAGTTTCAGGGGGTACAGCCAGATTCATCTACTTTCTGCTATAATAATAAGTCTTGTAAAAACATGGACTTCATTGTGTCTTTGGGGCCCCACTGTGGGGAACGGTGGAGAAGGCCTTTAATGAGCACTTGACACCTCTGCCTAATCTCCCACCTGAGGACCTCTCTACGTTCCTGCTGCAGAGCCCACCAATGCCAATTCAACCAAACTAGCTGATCCGAGACACTGAGTCAGCCAAGCAAGTCCTGGTAACAAAGAGTCTCTTTCCCGCTGGGCACTGTAGAGCTGCAGGGGCTTCCTCATTGTTTCTCTCGGCTGCTGGCCAGCCCCATATGCCCCTGAGTCACTGTTCTTCCTCAGCCCCCCCCCCCCTGCGGCGTCTGGGAGCCCAAGGACAGGCCACTGGTCTCCCAGGTCGGGAGACTACCACTTAAAAGCCCTGCCCCTGCGGGAATTCTGAGATCTCCCCGCACCCTAGCCGAGCCCCTCAGCATCTGCCCAGCTCAGCGTGGAGTGAACTCAGTCAAAAATCCCGGACTTCTGCTGCCCAGAGCCACGGTTCTAGCCAGTTGGGGTGGCAGACCCACAGGAACCACAACAGCCCAACAGGATCCACGCCTGCCCACACAAGCGAGCTAACAGCCCCACAAATATTTATACACAAACTTACATGCATTATAGGTTATTGTTAGATGAATCATAATACTATGATTCCTTATGATGTTTTCAAAAATCCTTACTGTTTCTCTCACATTTCTTTCATCAGATCACCTGCACCTTCTTTATTGTTCTCCCACACACTTTATCAATGTACTCTCTTTATTTTTCTGGTTTCTGTAATTACTCAAGGATACATACGCACATATGAATATTTTGATTGAGAGTCTTTCAGTAAGAGAGAGGATGTGACTTTTGCTATCTGAGTCACCTCATTCAATATTATCTTTTCTGGTTTTATCAGTTTAACTGCAAAATTAATGATTTCATTTTTCTTTACAGAGAAGTAGTATGTACAGTGCATAGGAACTGTGCTTTCATTATCCTTTCCATGCTTGAAGAACACTTACGTTTCCATTTCTTAGCTATTGTGAATGGAGGAGCAATGAACATGTCTGAGCAAATGTTTGTAGAATAGGATATCAAGGCCTTTGACATATGCCAAGGAGTGGTATACTGGGGCATATGCTAGATTTAGTTTTAGCTTTTTGAGAATCCTCCACACTAATTTACAGTTTCTGGATTTCGAAAACTCTCTATTGAGTTCGAGGCCAGCCTGGTCTACAGAGTGAGTTCCAGGACAGCCAGAGCTACACAGAGAAACCCTGTCTCGAAAAACCAAAATAAATAAATAAATAAATAAATACATAAATAGATAAATAAATAAATATTTTTTTTAAAAAGAAAACTATTGAGGTCGCAGGGTCATTTTTTTTCTGTGTTGAATGAATAATTTATCTTGTTTTGAATATTTTGTTTGTTTTTCTTTGTACACTCTAGATAGTAAACCTCTGTGAGATGTATAGCTAAATATATCAATTGTTCATCTTAATTCTTGAATAATTGAAGTCCTCTTTAGAAAGTCCTTGTCTATACCATGTAGGTACTGCCCATGTTTTCTTCTACCAGTTTTAGTGGTTTCAGGCATCACATTTGGTCTTTGACACATTTTGAATTAGTTTTCACACAAGGCAATAGATATGGCTCTAATTTAGGTTTTTTTTTTTTCTACATGTGAGCATCATCCAGTTTTCCTGGAACGATTTGTTGAAGATGCTTTCTTTTCTCCAGCTTGTGTTTTTGAAAACTTGGTCAAATATTAAATAATTGAAGTGATGAGTCCTCATTTTGGGGTGTTTGAGCACTGTGGGACAGAGGCTAGATGGTAGGGGTTGAGGAGCGTATGTGAGGGTAATGGTCAGGCAGAGTCATTGATGAGCACAGACCGGCACATAAAGAGGATGTGTAGGGCCTGACTGGGAGTGGCAGTTGGATGTGCTCATGACACTCATTTGATAACTAGCACCAACTGGCTTCCAAAGTTACTGAGAATGTGTTTATTGTCTCTATGCAAATGAAAATAAGCACACCTTCCTCAAGGAAAGAATCAAGACTCAAGAATACATTTTGTTTGTACATCTCATTTATTTTATCAGTAGATTAAGTAGCCAAACAATGGAATCAGCATTGTCCATTACTAGATGAATAAAGAAGATGTAATATATTCATATTTTTTCTGCCATAAGAAGAAATTATGCTCGTTGTAAGGGAATTGATGTTACTGTAGGTCATTATGTTATGCAAAATAAGACAGTGTTATAAAAACAAATGTCACATTTCCTAGATTTTTACCTAGGAAGACAGAGAAGGATGGGGGGGAAGGGGATGAGAATGAATATGAAGAAATTACACAGTGTGCACAATGCGTTAGTACTATGGACAAAGAACATGTACACATGTTATAAAAATGGCAAAAGATGGATTTCCATACAAAGCACACTGTATCCAGCTTTGGAGTGGTTTGCATCACAAATCTCCACTTGGCTATTACTGAAGACAATTCTATCTAGTATATGTTCTTTCAATTTTGTATCTTGACAAAAAAACGAAAGATCCATTGCAATGAGCTTCACTCGAGAAACAAAAGGGGGGAGCTGACAACAGTACAAAGACACCATGACATTTTCTAGAAAGTAACTGTGGATTTAAAAGATATGGTTTAGACAGCTGTGCTACCCAGAAAGACCCAGGTTAAGACATATAACCAGTTACTGAGGCAAAGGGTGTATGCTCAGGTCAGAAAAAGCAATATGTCTATAAATCTGTGCTCTGACTTATCTGACTTATGAATCAAGGGTATTTTGATGAATTCTTGTTACTTTGAGCTATACGTCTTCATACAGCAACTGCAGTGTAATGAGTATTAAAAGAAAACTCTAGATGAATTAATTGCTCCCAGATGTGACTATCTTTTGGGGCCAAAGGCCAGGAAAGAATAAGTAGCTGTGGAAAAAATTAAAATAACACATTGCTGCTTGAAAGATTCAATATCATTTACTGACAGAAGTGCTATGACTTGCCAGCAGTCAGGTTTCATATCTTGCATTTTGAAATGTATTGAAATGGAAGCTTATAGAATGACCTAACTCTGAAGCTGTTCTTGATTTTCCAGTACTGATAACAAATATATCTCAGGCAAATACACAGTTCAAATAACTGAATTTAAAGAAAAAAGTTGAAAGAGACAACTCCTAAAATCATAGTTCATATACAAAAATTACCTTCCTTACGTGTATGAAACCAAAAAGATTTGCAGAAGTTTTGATTCTGACCTGTTCCTGTGCTTCTTTTCTGATTGACAAGGTGATGGAAGAAAAAGCCTTTCCTTAGGCATTGACAAAGCTTTTAGTAATTCATAGTTTTAAGATCCAATGAGAACTGATTCATGAAAGGCCAAATACATGCTGAAACTACAAAAATATTCATAAAGACAACAAGTAAGTTCTTATAGCAGATACAGTGTAATATTTCAACAGGAATTATATTACAGTTTAGAAAATAACTGCAAGTTTTTACATTCTTCACAGAACAATATTCCTTAGTTATTACACTCCTTTATAACATTAATTGTTAAATATAAAATGTAAATATTTGCATAGTTGTAGTATGTACCATTTTATATAATTCTTCAAAGTATGAATGTCATCTAGAACAACAAATAGTTTTCATAACTATGTATGCTGGTTTAAATAAACCCTGACATTACTACTGATGTCATGTTGTGCTTGTAGACAGGAGCCTAGCATGGCTGTTCTCTGAGAGGCTGTACCAACAGCTGACTGAGATAAATGAAGATACTTATAGCCAACCCTTCAAGTGAGGTCAGAGACCTCTATGACAGAGTTAGGGAAAGGGTTTAAGGAGCTGAAGGGTATGGCAACCCGCACCCTTCAGAGCTCCCAGAGTGTGGGCCACCAACCAAAGAGCATAAATGGGCTGGTCTATGGCCCTGGTACATATATATCACGGGACTCCCTTGTTTGTCCTCAGTGAGAATAGATGCACCTAATCCTGTAGAAACTCAATGTCCCAGGGAGGGGGGATTCTGGGAGAATAAGGTGAGGGTGGGAAGTTAAGGAAGTACATGTGGGGGTTTGAGAGAGCACCTTCTCAAAGGCAAAGAGGAAGGCAGATGGGATGAAGAACTCTGGAAGGGTGGACAAGAGAGGGAGACAACATTTAGAATGTAAGTAAATATAATGATTTAAGGTCCATAGGGAGGGACAATATTAGGAAGGAAGTTTGGCCATGTTGGAGTAGGTATGACTTTTTTGAAGGAAGTGTTATCATTAGAGGATGGCCTTTGAGATCTCAAAAGCTCAAAACCAGGCCTAGGGACTCACAGTTTTTCCAGATGGTACCATGTCTGCCTGCATGGAGCTATCTTTCCTGCCATGATAATAATGTACTGAACCTCTGAAACTGTAAGCCAATTACAATTAAATGTTTTCTTTTATAAGAGTTGTAGTAGTCATGCTGTTTTTTCACAGCAATAGAAACCTTTATTAAGACAGTAACTGTCACTTTATTATTATTTATCTATATCTAATACTTAGTTTTTATTGCTAGTAATATTTCCCCAATTTAAACATTGTTTTAATGTTCTGAGAGAAAGAGAGAGAGAGAGAGAGAGAGAGAGAGAGAGAGAGAGAGAGAGAGA
>NW_021621185.1:8321865-8353745 GCF_004785775.1 Grammomys surdaster
AGAGAGAGAGAGAGAGAGAAAGAGAGAGAGAGAGAGAGAGAGATTTGGCTAGAGGTCATTTTTTCATTACAGAAGTTAATGTATTAACGAATCACACAGGACCTCCTTAAAATACAGCTTTTGTTTCAGGATTGCAGAGACTCAACATTTGTTTAAATTATAGATTTCACAATTCAAATAGTAAATATATTATGATAGTTGATTTCCATTATCAACTTGATGACATGTAGTATCACTTTAGACAGTCTTCTGTTTTGCCTGTGGGAATTATATTCATTGGGCTAATTATGGTAAGAATATCTGTGATTGTATATGATACCTTTTCCTGGGCTTAGATATATTAGATAAATGACAGTGGATTAGATTAGATAGATAGATGATAGATAGATAGATAGATAGATAGATAGGTGCATAGATGCATAGTTACATTGATCATACATAGTTGTTATAATAGAGACACATGCTAATTTAAGTTGAAAAGTTTACAACAAACCAGTGGCAATAATATAAACCAAAAAACAACATATTAACTTAGTTGCTATTTTAATACAAGATTGTTTTATATATTTTTAGATTTATTTTAATTTTTACCAATTAGAATGTCAGCAGATAGAAGTATCAAATCTCATTCAGATCACTATAAAAAAGATATGCAGTTACTAAGTGCTCCAGAGCACAACATGTGAATTTGTTACAACAGGCACTACTTCAATTTGTCAGAAATACTATTGTGTTCTACTGAGTTTATTAGGCAAATACACTCTACTAGATCTGCATCACAACATATACAAATAATTAATAATAAAGAAAATAAAATTATAACAAAAGTGCAACATATAAAATGTTTGCTATGTGCATCCTTAAGCATGGGTCTCCTCTGTGATCAGTAATCTGTGTCTCTGGTCAAAGAGAAAAGATCTATCCAAGAGTGATCCTGGATCATTAAATTGGTAATGTCCTGGAGATACAGCATCAACGATAGTTCTATAACTTGATTGGAAGGCAGCAGAGGACTTTTTGTAGCTTGAGCTATAGAGGGAGACCTCAACAACTACAGTCACAGTGATATACTTCCTCTACCAAGGTCACATCTACTCTATTAAGGCCACACCTCTTAATAATACCACTCCCTATGTATTCAAACACATGAGTCAATGGGCATACCTATTCAAACCACCACATTCAACTCCCTGGCCTCCAAAGACTTAGCCATAATATAAAGGAATATTCATTTAGTTCAACTTCAAAAATCCCCATAGTCTGTAAAAGTCCAAAGTGCAAAGTCTCTTCTGAGATTCATGCAATTGCTTAAGCATAATCCCCTATAAAAAGAAAATGAAAAACAGTTCACAAACTTCCAACATACAATGGCACAGGACATACATTACCATTCCAAAATGTAGAGAAGGGAGCACAGTGAGGAAATACTGAGCCAAAGCAGGACAAATATCCAGATGAGCAAACTTCAAACTCTTTGTTTCCATTTCTAACGTCAAAGAAATCTTCAGATTTCTAATTCCTTTTAGCTTTGTTGACTCCAACACACTTTTTCCTCTTGGGCTGGTTCTACTCCCTGTTAGTAGCTTTCCTTGGCAGGTATCTCATGACTAGTATCTCGAACATCTTGGAGTCTCCAAGGCAATCCAGGCTTCACTTCACACAATGGTATCTCTGAGTCTATATGCAGGAACACCTGTGCCATACACCTGGATTCAGTGACTTTTCATAGATGAAGAGGTGGATTCTATTATATTTTCTTCTATATTCGACTCTAAAGCCAGAATCACATGGCCAAACCTGCCAAGTTCTTCTCCTTGTTAAAGCTGGAACCTGCCTTCTTTCAATTATATCCTCATCAACTTTCTGTTATCAGTGGTTTCCTTCACTTCCTAAGCTTGGCTATCCTGGACCTTGCTCTGCAGACCAAGGTAACCTTGAACTCAGAGATCATCACACTCTATCTCCTGAGTGCTGAGATTAAATGATTCTTTTGTTAGGATTAAAGGCCTATAAGAACAACCCTGGACCTAAATTGGGTTAAGCCTAGCCTGTAGGATCTTGCCCTGAGGTCACCACTCCCCTTATTCCATTTAATATAGCTTTATTCCACTTCCTGGTATCCCTTTAATCCCTGAGCCATATATTTTTTCTGTTTGTTTTTCTTGCTCAGCTTGTTCATTTTTATCAAATTCTCTTCATCAGAGTGAACCACAGAACAGTGTCTATACTAGGCTATTTTGAGTTTTTTTTTGCAAGTGTAATTAATCAAAATATCTTCACCTAAGTCTCAAGTAGACTCTTTGAAAAATGGCAGAAAGTAGCCATATTCTTCACCAAAATATCACAAGAATGATCTCTAGGCTTCATATTAAAATTCTCCTCTGACACCTCTTGAGCCATCCCCCATAGTTGAAATTCCTCTCAGCACTACTGTCTCCCATTCTTCTACTTCTATGGCTCATTATTCCCCACCTAAAGCATTCAATTGCTTTTCCTAATCCAGTGTTCCAAATCTACATTCCTGCAAATAAAAGCATGGTCAGACCTATCACAGCAATACCCAGTCCCTGGTAGCAACTTCTATCTTAGTAGGGTTTTATTGCTGTAAAGAGATATTATAACCATGGCAACTCTTATTTAAAAAAAAACATTTAAATGGTGCTGGTTACAGCTTCAGAGCTTAGTCTATTTTCATCATGTTGAGTAGCATCGCTGCAGGCAGACAGTTATGGTTCTGGAGAAGGAGCTGAGAGTTCTACATCTTGATCCAATGGCAGCAGAAAGGGACTGAGTGTAGCTTGAGCATAGGAGACCTCAAATCCTGGCACCACAGTAACACACTTCCTCCAACAATTCCACACCTCCTAATTTCACTCCCTGTGGGTCATGTATTCATTTTCATGGGTCGAGGAGAGTCGTGCATACTCAAACCAGCACAATATCTACTGAATAAATAACAATTCCATTCAAATATCCAGGCCCAAAATGATTTTTATCTCCTTATTAAGAGAAGTAAGCAGCCATCACAGAATAAAACTATTTTTCACCCATAATTTATACTAGAGACTTTGAAATTTAATTGTCAAAAATGTAATGCCTCTTTTTCAACTTTCTGGTAACTTTTTGTCTATGGCAATTGTGCTTAGGGAGTCTGAGAATAGACAAGGACCTCCTGTTAGTTCAATACAGCAGAATATTATCATATCTGGTTTATAGACTGTAGTAAGAGACATGTCATTAATATAACACAATGAATGGTTACATTTTAAGGGAAAATTTTTCAACTAAAGTACTGTTATAACTACACTGAGTGCACTACTTTCTAGAAACGTTTTTGATAAATAAATACTAAGTAGAACATCTGTCATCTTCTATTTCTGTCATTTGATTGATATAGTTCAGAAAGGATCACATAAAACTGACAGAAAAAATGTTTTAAAAGTATATCAAATGGATGTCTGCCAACATGACAGGCTAAACTGATTTAAATAAATATTCTCTCATTACAAACACATAAGCTGGATGTTATATGGCAAATTACTTTCAAATGCATCGATAAATTCAAAATATGAGAGAGACACAGATACACCTACTAGCCATCAGACATAAGAGAGAAATAAAAGAATAATTGATACTTTTCAGGTAAATAGATATATCTAACTAACTATAGGCCGCAGGGTTATGAAGAGAGAGTTAATGACTATATGAGGGAGAATGCTAACATAAGCTTTAGGACATGAATGACTTACTTGTATCCGCTAACAATCCTCACATCTATTCCTATAACCAAATCCTCAGTAAGAGCTCTTCTGCTTTTTATACTTTACCACTGTGAATAGCCAGCATCTAATCCATTATGCTAGTTAGAGTGAGCTTCATGTAGCTATATACAGGAATGGAGAACAAGGGACCAAGGCAGAGAATAAAATTCCAAAATTGATGCCGAAGAAAACTGACTCTGAGTAAGTTTCAGGACTTAGGCTAAGTGGAAGACTTGCTACAGAGTCATGCAGAGTGGTTGAAGGAAAGATAGCACTGAAGAGAACTGAATGATACCAAAGGTAAGCATAAGGCAACATGTACACTGGAGATAGATTACACAAATCTTAAAATTACTGGTCAAAGTTATCACTGATCTATCTCTAAATTTATTAAGAATAATAAAAATGCTCATAGTTAATGTATGTATGTATGTATATATGTATGTATGTATGTATTATATATACCTATATATTCATATCCTCATATCTAACAAAGCAGTGAACACCAGAGAAAGGCATTTGGGACTTTGTTTTAGACAGATATCAGGCTAACAAGATGGCTCAGTGAGTAAAGGCACCTGCCACGAAGCCTGATAACACAAGTGGAATTCTATATAGTGGAAAGAGATAGCTAACTTTTAAAAAAAGGAAAGTTCAGATTTGTCTAGGATATTCTGTTAGGCTTATAAGCTTCAAGAACAATGAGTTCATGCCAAAATTACCATAAAAAGCCAGGAATCCGGTGAAAGGAATATCAAACGATCAAATCCAGGAAAGTGTGATCTTGAAATAATAATGGTGGAAATATATTATAGCCTGCTGTATAAGATGGGAAACTATAGGTTAGGTTGAAGAATGAATAAATTAAAGGTTTTAGAAAAATATTTATCCAGCATTGTATCCCCTCAAATCATACTCCAAATACTTACTAGTTACCCAGTTAAAAGGCTAACTTTAATATGTATATCTTTGCTGTAACATGTAGCTCAATTGATATAGGACTGGCCTAGCATTCTTACAGCTCTGAGTTTAATACCCAGAATCTCATAAAACTGAATACAGTAGCACCTGTCTGCAATACTAGCATTTAGGAGGAGAAGGCAAGAGCATCAGAAACTAGATATCATCCTTGGCTACATAGTGAGTCCCATACTGGCTTCAACTACTTTAGACCCTACAGAAAGTATGTATTTCACATCTTGGGAAATATCACCTTATTAAAGAATCAAAAGGAATAGCCACAATGTCAGGACAAGTCAAGACTTGTTCATCACTTTGGTTGATACAGTGGCAAGAACACTGATACTTTGTCTAAGAAGTTCAGAGTGAATTCTGCTTCTGAGAAAACATCCACATTAAAAAACTGCATTCTCCTGTAATCTTTATAGGTGTAATGTCATGAAAGCCATAAAAAAGATCTATAAGTAAACCAGAAGAATGATATCCCACAACCAAATGCCACATATGACTCTGAACTGTAGCTGTTACAATGAAGGGCATCATCTGATAGTAACTGCTGAATCTTTATTGGCTTCAGATTTTGCATAAAGTAGCAATATCAAAGTCTTATTTTTTAAGATGGCACTATTATACCAAAAAATAAGTGCATTTGAAATATACACAAAGAGATTTTGATTTACAGATAGGTTAAGTGGGAAATAATTCTCAGATGGTTTAATGGAAAAGATAATTTTTCCTTTTTATGCTTTTACTACACCTCACTTCAAGGTTTTTGAAACATAAACAGTGGGACATTGTTTTTTACATGTTAGTATTTCTTGGGCATAAATGTGACAAATTCAAAGATATTTGTATAACCTAAAACTAATTAACACAAGGAATGACAGAAAATAATTTAGAGCACATTTACATCAAATTTCAGCTAACTGACTTTCAGAATGACACTATGAGAGCCATAGAGGCAAACTGGAGGCACATGAAGGCTAGATAACTTGCACAAATCTTAAAGGAAGTACTTAAACTAGGCTTGTGCTTAGACAAATTGCTTAAAACCTTTCTAGCGATGTAGAAAATAATTGATTCACAATAACTTTACCCTGAGATACACTTTAATACTGCCTATATTCATTTGAAAAATCTCATGATATTTTTTAAGACATTTTATTTTTATGTCTGTGGTTCCTCTATCTTCAAGTACACCTGTATCCCAGGAGAGGGCATCAGATCACATCATAGAAGATTGTGAGCTACCATGTGGTTGCTGAGAGTTGAACTCAGGAAGAGCAGCAAGTGCTCTTATAAAGTACCTTCACATAAAACTAGATACACTGAAACTAGTGGGGAAGGCCCTTGAATACCTAGGCATAGGGAGAAAGTTCCTGAAGAGAACACCAATGGCTTATGTTCTAAGAGCAAGAATAGACAAATGGGACCTCATAAAATTGCAAAGCTTCTATAAGGCAAAGGACACTGTCAATAGGACAAAACAGCAACCAACAGATTGGGAAAAGATCTTTACCAAGCCTACATCAGATAGAGGGCTAATATCCAATATATACAAAGAACTCAAGAAATTAGACTCTAGACAACCAAATAACCCTATTAAAAAATGGGGTATAGAGCTAAACAAAGAATTCTCAACTGAGGAAACTCGAATGGCTGAGAAGCACCTAAAGAAATGGTCAACATCCTTAATCATCAGGGAAATGCAAATCAAAACAAACCCTGAGATTCTACCTCACACCATGGCTAAGAGTAAAAACTTGGATGACAGCAGATGCCGGCAAGCACATGTTGGTAGGATTGCAAGATGGTACAACCACTGTGGAAATCAGTCTGGAAGTTCCTCAGAGAATTAGACATAGCATTACCTGAGGACCCAGCTATTCCACTCCTGGGCACACACCCAGAAGGTGCTCCAACATATAACAAGGACACATGCTCCACTATGATCATAGCAGCCTTATTTATAATAGCCAGAAGCTGGAAAGAACCCAGATGTCCTTCAACAGAGGAATGGATACAAAAAATGTGGTATATTTAGATAATGGACTATTGCTCAGCTATTAAAAACCATGAATTCAAGAAATTCTTAGGTAAATGAATGGAACTTATAAAATATCATTCTGAGTGAGGTAACCCAATCATAAGAAAACACACATGATATTTACTCACTGATAATTGGATATTAGCCCAGAAGCTTGAAATACCCAAGATTCAACTCACAGACCACATGAAGCTCATGAAGAATGAAGACCAAGTGGGGGTGCTTCAGTCCTTCTTAGAAGAAGTAACAAATTACTCAAGGGAGCAAATATGGAGACAAACTTTGGAACAGAAACTGAAGGAGGGGCCGTCTGGAGACTATTCCATTTGGGTATCCATCCCATGTGCAGTCACCAAAGGTAGACGCTGATGTGAATGTCAGGAAGTGCATGCTGACAGGAGCCTGATACAGCTGTCTCCTTAGAGGTTTGCAAGAGCCTGACATATTCAGAGGAGGATGCTCACAGATAACCATTGAACTGATCAAGGGGTTCCCAATGGAGGAGTTAGAGAGAAGACTGAAGGAGCTGAAAGGGTTTGCAGCCCCATGAGGAGAGCAACAATACCAACCAATCAGAGTTCCCAGAGTCTAAACCACCAGCCTGGGAGCACATAGGGAGGGACCTATGGTTCGAGCTGTATATGTAGGGGAAAATGGCCTTGTCGGGCATAGGTGGGAGAGGAGATCCTTGGTCCCATGAAGGCTGGATGCCGAGTGTGGGGGAATTACAGGGTGAGGAGTTGGGAGTGGCAGGGTGTAGGTGGGGGCACATCCTCATAGAAGCAGGAGGAGGGGGGATGGGATAGGGGGTTCCTGGGCAGGGGGAGGGGGTGGGGATAAATGGGCTAAGGGGATAACATCTGAAATGTAAATAAAATATCCAATAAAAAATTGCTTGAACCCATCTCTCCAGCCCTTCATGATCTTTTTAAACTACTAAATCAAATTTAAATACAGGATGCTTGTCAAGGGTTAAGACGCCTCCTTTGAAAGGGAGTCACAGAGAAGGTCCCTTCTCAAAGCCAACAAATGCAGCAGTGAGATCACAGTGTAACTATCTTGAGAAGTTGTTTCTGTACAGCTGAATCAGGAGCTACCTTTATGCTCTGAGGTTTCCATACTGGTAGAGTATAGTCACACTCACAGCCAGACTTGATGTCAGGAGAAGAAGACAACCTGGAAACTCTTCTCTTAAAACAGTGGAAGAACTTTTGGAGGACAGACTTGAATTAATAGTGTAAGAGCAACAGTCAAAAATCACTTACAACTTCAATGGGAAACAAAAAAAAGCAGAAAACAAAATCAGTTCTACAGAAATCAAATACTCTAAGTTACTCACATTTCAAATATAGCCTGACTTAGTATGATTCATAACTTGCTTTTCCTACATATGCTCACAGGAGGAGACATTACTTCACCTTCCATCTTTATCTTTCTCAATTTGATTACTATGGAAAATTTTTAAACTAATTAAATTTTTTTAAAAAGGAAATTAACATTTAGTTCATAAACATCCTGACAAATAGAATATCAAATGTTTTAAAAGATTGTCCATAAGAAAAGAGACTAAAAGTAAATCATACTAAATATGTAGAATAAATTCATTCAGATATGCACAATGGGCAAAAGACATAGTCTGTTAAAAAAGAAAGAATTGGGGCTGGAGAGATGGCTCAGTGGTTAAGAGCACTGACTGCACTTCCAGAGGTCCTGAGTTCAAATCCCACCAACCACATGGTGGCTCACAACCATCTGTAATGAGATCTGATGCCCTCTTCTGGTGAAGACAACTACAGTGTACTCATCAATACAATAAATAAATAAATCTTAAAAAAAAAAGAAAGAATTGTTAAATTGCTAGAAAACATTTTTAAACAGTCAAAATGAAGGAATACAAAATTTCCACAGTGGTATGCAGACAGGTGGGTGTAATATTCATGCATTGCCTGAAAACAGCTGCTGTCATATTGCAATCTCAGTCCAGAATTATAGAAGTAATTTTATTGGAGGGTTTCTGTCCCATTCTTCTCCATTTTTTCTCCCAAGAAAATGACACTGATACACTGTAATTAAGCTGTCAACACTATGCTGGGCAGGTTCTGAGCAATACTATCCCATCTACGATGTTAAAACCCACATGAATGCCCCGTTACTTGCCAAATTTGTGCCTCTTGGACAGCTTCTGCTATAGCAGTCTGCCCTCAAGGTGAACATCTCTTGGTCATATGTTTCTGGTCCATCCCACCTAATGGCAACCTCCTTCTCTTCTCCTCTCCTTCTCCTCAAGGTGACTTCCTGAGAACACCTACTTGGTCTTGAGTTCTGCCTTCCTCTCCCTCCTGCCCAGTCAAAGTTTCTAGCCTTCTATTAATGAATCAGAGATTATTAGGGAATATTCTTTACAACACATGTCCAGACTGAAACCTGATCTTAGCCACATAACTGAGCATCTGAATACATAGTGCACAAGACTAAGCTAAACACAGAATAGCTATGAAGGTCTTTAAAATAAGAGAAATTCTTCCAATGTATCAGGCTAAGAAGTTCTCTGAAGAGTTCATTTAACTGGAATGAATGAGATGCACCACTCTACACCAACATATAAGCTATAATTAACAGTTTACATGGATTGTCAGACACATGAAATCAAACAACTAGGAAATCTCTAAGAACGCAAGGACCAGCAGTGGAAGACTTGTGTAAACAACTGTCCCCAGTCTGATGACACTAGTCAACACCCTTCTCTATCACCTAATTTACTGCTTAGCAGGATCATAATAGAGTAGGCATAGCAAAGGGCATGAGCTTATACACAGCCCAACTAGAAGAAATGTCCATATCCAAATATGGCTTTAGCCAGTTGTTGGACTATGTCCTGATATGTCAATTTTCTGAAAAGCAACTGGCGAGTCAATTGATAAATTGGATAGTTTCCACTGTAAAAAAGAAGTAATTGTTTGTTCTCACTGTGATGGGAGTTGTTAATATAGCCTGTGTTTACTACTGTCAAGACTTCTGCAAAAATTAGCATCTGTGGCATTTAGTGTGAAAAAGTGAGTTTTGTGTCTGGTTAATGTTCCAGTCCCACTGCTAGGACTTTGTCTAATTAGAGAAGATGGTCAGTTCCAGCTCCATACCCTCTATTATAAAGAGAATTTGCTAGGATCACTTTGATAGACTCCATGGAATTTCCACTGCATAGGTTTCTGTATCTTCACCCAGATGCCACCAATTCCAAGTGTCTTGCCTAGAAACCAGTCTCTCCATCCCTCCAACTCTGACCTGTACCCTTCCTTTTCTATCACCACTTTACCCCAGTCCACCCACAAATCTATTCTATTTTTCCTTCTCAGAGAGTTTCCTGGGCCCCCCACACCTTGAACCATCACTGTTATTTAGGCTTTCTGGATAAGTATTGTAGCATTCCTTTACTTAACAGCTAATGTCCACTTATAAGTGAGTATATGTTATGTTTGTCTTTCAGGGTCTAGGTTATCTCACTCATGATGATTCTTTTCTAGTTTCATCCATCTGATTACAAATTTCATGAAGTTGTTGTTTTTAACAGATGAGCAATATTCCACTGTGAAAATGTACTATATTTTCTTTATCCGTTCTTTGCTTAAGGGACTTCTAGGTTGTTTCTAGTTTCTGGCTATTATGAACAAGTAGCTGTACTCTGGGATAGCTAATAGTGGCATAGAACTTGTGAGAGTGGCCAACAAATGATTGGTCCAACGTGAAGCCCACATCATAAGACAGAGCTCATGCCTAGCACTGTGTGTATGACCAGGAACCAAAGATCCAGAAGAGAACTAAATACTACTGGCATAAAAAAAAGATGAAGAAAAGAAGGAAAAGAAGAGGAGGAGGAGGAGGAGGAGGAGGAGGAAGGGGAGGGGAGGAAGAGGAGGAGGGGGAGGAAGAAGAAGAAGAAGAAGAAGAAGAAGAAGGAGGAGAAGGAGAAGAAGAAGAAGAAGAAGAGGAGGAGGGGGAGGAGGAGGGGGAGGAGGAGGGGGGAGGAGGAGGAGGATGGGGAGAAGGAGGAAGAGGAGGGGGAGGATGGGGAGGAGGAGGAAGAGGAGGGGGAGGAGGAGGGGGAGGAGGGGGAGGAGGAGGGGGAAGAGGAAGAGGATGGGGAGGAGGAGGAAGAGGAGGGGGAGGAGGAGGGGGAGAAGGAAGAAGAAGAAGAAGAAGAAGAAGAAGAAGAAGAAGAAGAAGAAGAAGAAGAAGAAGAAGAAGAAAAGAAGAAGTAGTAGTGGAGGAGGAGAGCAAGAGGAGAAGGAGAGGAGGAATGGAGGGAGGGATGGAACAAGGGAGGGAAGGAAGGAAAAGAAAAAGTAAGAGAAAAGAAAAGAAAGAAAAGGAAACAACACTCAATGAAATGATTCCTAATTATTTTCTGCTACACTCATACACCATTGTCTAGCCCAATTGTCATCAGAAACACATCACCCAACAAATTATAAGAGCAGATGCAGAGATTCACAGACAAACACTAGGTGAATCCAGGGCAACTTCGAAAATGATGGAGAGGAAAGACTCTACTAGCCAGAGAGATCAAGGATACCAGGTGAACACAGTCCTCAGAATTAACTAGGCCAAGCTCATGGGACTCACAGAGACTGAAGTGACAATCACAAACTCTGTTTGGGTCTCAGCTAGGGCCACTGCATATATGTTAAGATTGTGTAATTGGTGTTCTTAACCCCTAATAGTGGAAGACAAGGGTACAACTGACTCTTTTGCCCTTGGTTGGGTCTTCATTCAGCCTTCATATGAGAGTTTGTGCCGAGTCTTATTGGAATTTTTATGCCATGTTCGATAAATATTTCTGCTCCTATTTAGTTTTTGTCTGTTTGTTGTTTTAAGGTAAATGGAGGAAGAGTGGATCTAAAGGAGAAAGGAGGTATATGCAGAGAACTGGGAGGAGGGGAGGGAGGAAAACATTTGTAGTATGTTTTATGTAAACAATGAAAATAAAATTAAAAATAATTATACAGTATATATGACCAACCAAGGAATCTATTTTTAAATTTTGCTTTTGGAGATAATAATTATACCATTCCCCCATTTACTTTCTTCCCCCTAGAACCTCCGAATGATCCCATACTTGCTCTTTCTTCAAATACATGACCTCTATTTTGAATAAATTGTTGTGATACAGTGTGTCAGTGCTCATGGTACACGTGCTTTTTACCATCACTCTAAAGAAGCTGCCCTATTAAATCACTGCAGTGTCTACCCTTTAAAGTCCTTCAACCAACTTGACTGGCCTCCCACCCCTCAGAGCTCCCAGAGACTAAACCACCAACCAGAGAGTACACATGGAGGGATCCAAGATTCCAGCTGCATATGGAGCAGAGGATGGTCTTATCTGGCATCAGTGGGAGGAGAGGCCCTTGGTCCCCTGAAGGCCCCATGCCCCAGTGTAGGGATATGCCAGGGTGATGGGGTGAGAATGGGTGGGTGAGTGAGGAAGCACCCTCATAGAAGCAGGGGGAGGGTGGATGTGATAGGGGGTTTGCAGAGGGGAAACCTGGAAAGGTGATAACATTTGAAATGTAAATAAATAAAATCCCCCCCACAAAAAAAAACCTTGCTAAGTGGCAAGTTCTTACACTCCTAGGGCAATGTCCTAAAGGATGCAGCACACATTCTGAGTCTACTAACAGTGCATATCTAAGAGTCAAAATATATAGGTTCAAGTTCAAAGGCAAGAATAAATAAAGGGAATAAATACTGTTACTTTTATTAATAAATTAGTAAATATCCTTTATCTTGTACTACACAATTGGGCTTTGCTTATCTCAAAATAAATGTTTCATTAAGGGACATAGTAATAGTTTACTCAATCTGAACATGGAAACTGCCACATGCCTATTTTTGGCTGCTTTCCTATTAGATTAACAGGCAAAGAATAGGATTTCAATATTAGTTAGGTGGTTTACCTGCAGAGGATGTGGGGAATCGGGATTACTAATATAATAGAAGTAAGAAGGGCATTGTCCAGAATGCAATAGATGTCCTCGCTGATACTTCATCATATTGTTGGGTTTAATGCTTCATGTTAAAGTCAACAGATAATTAAAGGAATCAACAGAGGAATTGGCACTAACTGCCCAAGCCATTCAGGAAGAAAGATTCTAGGAACACTACCAGGTAAGAAGCTCAAGTCAGTTAAGATAAAAAGGGACATAGGATTTAAAATGAGTACAATGTGGTAGAGTTGCTTTGTTAAGCTGGTTTGTGATGTATATATGTTTGACAAAGTACATTTCCCAGGATTCGACATCATGAGCATTTCCAGTTACAGCAGCCAGACAATTATGTACAGGAGACTGAGAAGACAGAGTATAGAAGCAATCTAGTTGTTCCTAGTCCAAAGGTAGGTGTACTACTTCAAGCTTGGGTGAATTTTTAACAATCCCTCACCCCACTTTGAACTCACAGATCTTTCAGCCCTTACCAAATCATGTATCTCTGCTTCTCAGAGTTCAAAGATGGAAAGAAAGGCAGATTTTTAGTAAAAACATCATCTTCTCCAGTAGGTCACATATACAAGGAAAGTCAAAGGTTTAAGGGGGAGGGGATGATGCAGTTGCATTGAAGAAACAGACACCTATGGACACATGAGTTTTTACAAAGACACAAAAAGTAAATTCTGGAAAAAAAGATCACCTATTCAGTACATGGTGCAGTCAAACTGTATGGCTGCATGTATAACAATGTAAATAGATACATAGTTATCACCCTGAACAAAACTCTACTCTAATTGGATCAAGTGTTTCAACATCAGACTAGATGCCCTGGATCAATATGACAACAGGACATGCATGGTCTGTACTCACTAACAAGTGGATGTTAGCCAAAAAATACAGAATACCCAGGATACAATCCATAGAACTCAACAAGGTTAGCAAGCAGAAAGGCCCACAAAAGGATGTCTCAATCCCACATCCTAGCATGGCTGCCCTCCAAGGGGCCCAACAAGCAGCTGAAAGAGTCAGATGCTTACATCCAACTAATTGACAGAAGCTGGGGGCCCCTGTGTTTAAATTAGGGAAAAGTTGGAAGAAGCTGAGGAGGAGGATGACCCCACAGGAAGACCAGTAATCTGAACTAACCTGGATCCCTGGGGTGACTCAGATACTGAACCACCAACCAGGCAGCATACACTAGCTGTTACGAGGGCCCTGACACATATATAGCAGAGAACTGTCATGCATGGCCTCAGTGAGAGAAGATGCACCTAACTCTCAAGAGACTTGAGACCCCAGGGAGTCCCAGGGAGGTCTGGTGGGGTGGGGGAAGGACATCCTCTTGGAGATTAGAGGAAGAATAGGATGAAGAACTGTTGGAGGGCAGACAGGAAGAAGGATAAGGATGGGACATTAAAAAAGATTAGAGATAATGAAATTACATTTAAAAAAGAAAAGAAAATTGTCTAACTAAAAATAGAGTAGATGACATAGCAGAGAGTTCTTAAGAGATGAAACAGAATTTTCTGAGAAGCACTGAAAAAAATGTTCCTTTTGAAAATAAAAATCAAAACTTTTTGAAATGTCATTGTATAACAGTCAAAATGGCCAGTATCAATAAAAGTAAGTGAGAGGTCATTCTGGCAATAATGTTGGGAAGGGTAACACTTATTCAATGAGATAACAAGGCAATATTTTTTCTTTTTTTAATTGGATATTTTATTTATTTACATTTCTGATGTCATCCTCTTTCCCCATTTCCCCTCCCTACAAACCTCTCGTCCCATCCCCCCTCCTCCTTTTTGCTTTTACACCATTTCAATTACGTGCAAATATTAAGGTCACTTCTAGGTTGAGAAACTAGCAATACAATAGATGCAAATAGTCAAGGAACAATCAAGACAATAAACACAAATAGTCAAAGAGCAAGCAAGGCAATAAACAAAGTTTCATGAACACTCCCATGATCACTGTTTCTAAGGGCTTATCAGGATGACCAAATTATCTGAATCTACTTCCCTGTCCTAGCCCAAAGTAATTTTCATGTCTGAAGCCTACTTCCTTGTTCTATCCTAAAATTTAAATTCCTGCCTGAAATTACTTCTTTGTTCTAGCCTAATGTCAAATTCCTGCCTGAAGCCCACTTCCTTGTCCTTGGCCAATGTCATATCCCTGCCAAGCAGCCCCAAAAGCTTTCTGCCTCTCCCCATTTTTTGTTTCTGAGTCTGTCTTAGGTCATTCTGCCAAGAATGCCTTCCTTACCTATCATGAAATATGCACCGTCTAAAGCAATGCATTTTGCCTTAGGTTGGTAAGGCTCTGTGCAGAATCTTACCCGTCCTTGGCTTGCCAACCTGTTAATTTAATAACCCTGTCTGAGAGTCCATTTTCAGTTTCAAGCCATGTACTTTGGCTGCCATTACAGCTACTATGGAAAGCAGTGTGGCAGTTTCTCAGGAAGCTGGGAATAAGCCTACCACAAGATCCAGCTATATCACTCTTGCACATATTTGTGTTGGGGGGGGCGGGGGGTTGTTGGTTTTTGTTTTTGTTTTTGTTTTGAGACAGGGTTTCCCAGTGTAGCCTTTGGTATCCTTGAACTCTCACTGTAGACCAGGTTGCAGGTTGGCCTTGAACTCTTAGACATCTACCTGCCTCTGCCTCCCAAGTGCTAAGATTAATGGCATGAGCCACCATTACCCAGCACTAATTTCTACCTTTAAGATTATAATTAAATTACATTTCTAACTTCCCTTTTTTTCCCTCCAAGACTTCTCATATACCATGGCCTACTTTCCTTAAAATTCATGGCCTGTCTTGCATGTGTATATACACACATATTCCTAAATAAAACCTGTTAAATCCATATTCTGCATGTAAAGTTTTCAGAAGTTACTGGTGCTAGGCAACTAATTCGTCTGTCCTTCTGTAGTGGTTTGAATATGATTGGCATGTATACATTCATATATTTAAATGCTTGGCCCATAGGGAATGTCTTTATTGGGAGGTGTGGCCTTGTTGGAGGAAGTGTGTCACAGTTGTGGAGAGCGTTGTGCTCTCCCTTGCTCGAGCATTGACAGGAGTGGAGGCTAGTCTCCTCCTTGCTGGCTGAGGATTAAGATGTAGAACTCTCAGCTCCTTCATCAGCATCATGTCTGCCTGAATGCTGCCATGCTTCCTGCCATGATTATAATATATAACCCCCTGAAACTGTAAGCCAGCCCCAATTAAATGTTTTTATTTATATGAGTTGCCTTGATCTTGGTGTCTCTTCGCAGTAATGAAACATTAGCTAAGAGACCTTCCCAGTTTGTCATGTTCATTGGTGTCATCTTTGCTCAGCTCTCACTTGGGCAGTCATGTACTTTTTGACATCACTAGGAATGCTACCTCATAGACCTTTTGTATCTGGGTGCTACAATCCATATCATCACAGAAATTAGGTATTGAAAAGGGATCAGAAGGGAAATGAAGATTACTCAGTGAAGAAGAAATCGAATATATATTTTTAGAGAAACAAGCATGAGACTGGGGTAGTACGATGAAGTGGAGAATGGTAAAGATGAGAGGCAATGCAGAAAGAAACAAATAATACTATGGGCTATTTAAAGGGCCACACAAAAACCTATCATCCTAAAGTTAATTTCAACACTGGACAGTGCTAAACCATTTCTAGAAGCAGACTGCCTGAGCGCAGATCCTGCCTGTGTGAGTTCAGAACTTCTCTATGAAATGAATGTAATTATTGTGTCATACTACAGGATTCTTTTGAGTATAGTGTGAGTTCAAATACATAAAATTTCTTTAGACCAGTCAATAACCAGCATATCTAAAGCACCCAAAACACATACAAAAATAGTTTATCTTGTCACATTAAAGTCAAAAGAGGATGATTTTCAGAAAAATACTTGATATTCTCAAATTAGTAATGGATCAAAAAGGCTGAGTGGAATAGAAAAGGCAGAAATCCAAACAATTGACTGTTGAAACTTCAGATTAAACTATGGTTATCACACTGACAAGGAAAGCATGGAGCACACAGACAAGGAGAGCATGTTGGTGGGGGCTGGAACAGACACAGCTAGCAGGGAGGGGCTGCTGCCCCTGGGGAGAGCCATATCTGAGGCCTTACCCCTACGACGGGAGATGGTGAACAGATGAGGGTCTTTACCATCCTTCCGAAGCATGTCAGGGAGAAGGCGACGACATCGATGAACAAATTACATACCTACAGCACCTAGAGGTTTGTCTGTCCAGAGATACTTAGCTTCTCCTGCTCTGAGGAGTAGGCATTGTAGCGGTGCAGATACAGCCAGTCCTAGAGGATCTTTACTGACTCCTTGGGCAGGTACCCCCTGCGCTTCCTCTTGCAGGTCAGTAACCGGAAACCTTCATCCTCGCCTAGATCACTGTCCAACTTGGTGCTTAGGGACTAAGCTGGACCTCCGGGGATCGTGTCCTTTTTGGGACAGGAAAAAGTTTAGTTCCCAACCGCTTCCCTGGTGCTCCGCTCAGGCTAAATCTTGGGGCATGGGCAAAATGTTGGCAGTATTTTAAATACCAAGTATTTGACTTAAATTTAAATATATTAAATCCTAACCTATTGTGTTTGCTTCTATGGTTTTGAAATAAATGTGGTCAACAGTTCTGTTGATTCTTGAATGTTGTAGTCTATTTTTATCTCAAAGTCAGACAACAGGCAGGGAGAGGAGTCCACAAGCAGCATTTAAGCAACCTTAGTTAAAGCCAATATTATTCTAGTCTGTGGTGTTCTAAACACCTTAGTAGTGATGATACAGAAGGATGAGGTATGAAGAGTGAGCTGGGTAGCATATAGAATGGGATATGTAGGTGACATTACCTCCTCACATAGCCTGACATGTGTTTGTCAAGCCTACAAGTGCCCTAGGAGAGCTTCCCTGTTCCACAGATATTTGAAAAGAAGATACATAAAGAATGGGAAGACACATTACCAAACATGCTCAAATATGGTTAGCAAGAAAGCAGATTCTATCCACGTGTGCAGATCCCAGATCTCATTAAGTAAACTCAATAAACTAAACTGGTGTTTAGTATGTATTAAACAGACCGTTTACTGATGTTTCTCAACTGCTAAAAATCTTAGAATATTCAACATGGTTTGTATCTACATGCATTTAAATGTATCAAATTCTAAGAAATTTCCCCAAACGAGAAACAACACTATGCAAATGCAGGCCAGCTGGCACATCTGCTGCCCTAAAGGCTTACCATAGGCAAGGATGTTGGTAGCTTTACAAGCCTAATTATGTATCCTTTGGGGTAGAATTGTTTCAGTGCAAAAGTTTCTATACAATAAGTTTCTTGACTAAATTAAAATTATTTTCTTGTCCTGTCCCCTCTATATTCAGAGATTGATTTATGAAATACATTTGGCTATTCCTGCCCTTCTTACTCCTCTTCAACCTGTAACGTTTAGAGTAAAAACTTTGCCAGGCTTTATCCTTTTTGATATCTAATTAAACCTGATTTAGTGGATAGTTTGTCAGTGTGTTTTTTTTCATATTTCATTTATGGGTATGGACAGCCACCAATTTTTCCATGCATATGTTTGAAGATCAAATATATCAGTGTAATTTAAATAAATCTGAGCTCTATAAATCCCACTAGAAACAAGACCACAAATGGAAACAAGAAAAAGGGCATGTCCAATGATATTAAAATGCAACTAATTTAAAACACAAAGGAAATACGTTCCTGTAGAGTGCCTAATAAATCTATAGCACTCATTCCTTCAGGGTTTTAGTGAGTCAAATACCTCAGTAACTTTCAAGAAAAAAAATATACATTTACAGCTTAGGAACAAAATATTTGTAGCTATGAGGCTGTGTGGACTATCAAATGGTGTGCTTTAGTTTTCATTCACAGGACAGTCCCAACAACTGTCTATGATAAAATCTTCTTGACAGGAAATGTGTCAAAGTAAAAATACTTTTACATGTGGAGTCTCTGTGTACTTAGCTCTTTTATCTCAATGCTCGGCCTACTTCAGTTAACCCTGAGGTTACAGACGTGGTCAGAATCTTTGGTTTATCTTAAAATTGATGTTATCAGGAGTCAATGACTGGATATGCAAAAGTAGCCAATTTTATAGAAGCATATGTTTGAATGAAATTGCAAGAATGAGAAGCAAGAGCAAAAATAGACAAGATCTAGAAGGAAGAAAGAAAGAAACAGAACAGGCTGAACTGGAAGCAGAATTGTACTAGACCAATTAAAGGCAAAAAAAAATTTCATTTCTCTAATAAAACAGGCCGTTATCTATTACTCTTCATTGTTTCTAACCTTTCTTAACACAAAAATATTCCATGTGGTATCACACACACACATGCATGCACACACACACACATGCACACACACACACACACATGCACACACACACACACACCTTCAATTAACAAAAAACAAAAGAAAGGTCAATGACCTCTACTTGATCTCAGGACCCCTCTTTAAATAACTCCAATATTTAAGAACTCCACTGTCCATTTTGTTTCCCCTTTTGAGTAAAATCACCAACCTCTTTTGTACTATCATTATTACCCAGTTTCTTTGAGCTCGTGAATTGTAGAATGGTTATCCTGCACTTTAAGGATAACGTCCAATTGTAAGTGAATACATATCATGCATGGCTTTCTGGGTCTGTATTAACTCAGGATGATTGTCTCAAGTTCTATTTATTTACCTGCAAATTTCATGATGTCTTTGTTTTCAATAGCTGAGTAGTAGTCCATTGTGTAAATAAACCTCACTTTCTATATCCATTCTTCAGTTGAGGAACATCTAGATTGTTTCCAGTTTCCAGATATTATGAATAAAGCTATAATGAACATAGTTGAGGAAGTGTTCCTGTGTTATAGTAGTGCAACTTTTGTGTATATGCTCCGGAGTGGTGTAGCTGAGTCTTGGGTTACAACTATTCTAAGATTTCTAAGAAACCACCAAATTGTTTCCAAAGTGGTTGTACAAGTTTGAAATCCTACCAGCAATACAGGATAATTCTTCTTGCTCCATATTCTTGCCAGCATGTGCTGTCCCTTGAAGTTTTGACCTTACTCATTTTGATTGGTGTAAGGTGGTATTTCAGACTCATTTTGACATTTTGATTTGCATTTCCCTGATGAGTAAAGATGTTGAACATTTCTTTCAGTGATTTTCAACCATTTGAGATTTCTCTATTGAGAATTCTGTTTAGCTCTGTATCTCATTTTTGAATGGTGTTACCTTTTTTGATGTCTAATTTCTTAAGTTCTTCATATATTTTGGTTATTAGTCTCTGTCAGATGTAGGGTTAGTGAAGACGTTCTTTCCTCATTCTGTAGGCTGTTGTTTTGTCTTATTGATGGTACCCTTAGCCTTGAAAAAGCTTTTCAGTTTCATGAGGTTCTATTTATTAAGTGTTGAAATTAGTGCCTGAGCTATATTGGTGTTCTGTTCAGGTCTTTATTTCCTGTGCCAATGAGTTTAAAGTAGTTCCTTACTGTCTTTTCTATTAGATTTAGTGTGTCCAGTTTTATGTTGAAGGATAATACCCAAGCAGGGGCTTTCTTTTTCCTGGGGAGTAGAAGAAAGGATCACGGGGGAGGTATTTTCAATAGCAGAGTTGGGAGAAGAGAAGGATGGAGGCTGTGATTGGGGTTTAATGAAAATAAAAAATAAATTATAAGAGATAAAAAAGAAAGCCAATGTCCCCTTCTTGTGTCCCTAATATCCTGAATGTCATTAGTGAATTCTCTGAAGTTTCAAGTTCACGATCCTTTCATATATTCAACCATTTAAGGAGAAGTCTACTATACTGCAGGTACTGTAGTATACTCCAGAGACAGCGTATAGAACAAAATAGACATACATTCCCATTTTCACAGTTTAAACTCTTCTGAGAATCAGCAGCAGTGGGAGAGAAAATAGCAAATAAAATTATATAACAGTAAAAATGTTATGGTTATGTATGCCATGGAGGACAACAGAGAAGGAAATGAGACTAGAGCGGTGCAGAAATGATGCAGTTATAAACAGAATGTTCAGGAAAATTTCCAATAATACATCAGTAAAAGTGAGCGGGTACTACCCTGAAATATCTTGAGAAAATTATTCAGAACAGAGAATGAAAAATTCCACAAATGAAGCTTCATTGGGCATATCTTAAAAATAAGACCAGTGAAGCTTTAGATGGGAGAGCAGCAGGAGTTGGGTTCAGAGAGGTAGTTTAGACATAGAGATATCACACAGAACAGGAAGGCCTTTGTGAGCCCAAATAATAGTTCTAGATTAAACTTTGTGACAGATGAGCAGGTATGGACAGAGTCCCCAACAACATAGCTGAGTTTTAAAAACTTCCTCTTGATTTACATGTAAATGAATTGATTGCTCTTTGGAGAAGGTACAGAGTAAATGAACAGACAAAAGTTATTGGAACTGGGGCAGAAGTTAAATCCATGAATGTTGATAAGAATCCCCAAGGAATGTCTGTGAGACAAGAAATGATATAGGGGCAGTGATGGCAGCCTGCTGGAACCTTCTATGTAATGACTAGGAGGAGATGAACCATCCCAAGGAAACTTGTTCAAGTCATAAAGTATGAAAACAAACAAGCACAAAAAGTAATTATCACTAAACTTTACTGCTGACTGAGATAAACTTAAGGCCAGTGAATTTAGACTCATCCTATTCGCAGCTGATAAGCACATGGGTATAAAGCTCACTTGACAGTACTTATTCTGTAGTTGCACTAAACAGGCTGATTTTGAGAACTGATTTAAAGCTATGGTTTTGCTAAGCAGGTATGATAAGTAGTAGTGGGAACATTGATAAATATAAATAATATATTCAGGCATGTGAGTCTGCCATTCAAAGTAAATAAATCCAAAAGCGGATAAATGATGTGTAACTGGAGTAATCAAGAAATGTCATGTGATTAAGGTATGAATAGCAGATATAGTAGAATCAAGATTAAAACTGAGAACAGAAAAATGTTTAATGGCAATATTTATTGTTTAAATTTTTCTTTCTATTACACAATGTAATAGAATATAAATATGTAGAACACAATTAAAAATCGATGTCTTTGTTTAGTATACTTGCCCTGTACAGTGTTATTTCATAAAATAGATTTGATCATTTATATTTAAGTTTTGTTCTGTTTTAAAAATCTCAGGTTCAAAGATTGTGTGCAAGATTTTTTGTAGTTAGAGCTTTCTGTTTAAGTATATGCCATTGACCGCTTGGAAAACCCAAGGTAAAAAACCTACACTCAGCTTGTAAAATTCTCCCTTCTTAAAGCTCACTGTAGGTTGAATGTGAGCACTTTACACAAAATTAGAGTCTGGACATCATAAAGGAAATGTGTGTTATGATTAGACTAAGGAGTACAGTTGGGTGTGGGTTTTTTCTCTGAATTGAATATTCACATTCATTTAGTAATGACAACAGATATCACATATCCAGAATAAAAATGCAGTATTTAAATAAAATATATTGTTCATTACTAAATGAAACTACAAAGATAAATGTAACTCTAATTTTAAGCGTGGAAAGACAATAGCTTGGTTCCCTAGCTCCTTCCAGTCCTGTTCCACTTCTTATGTCTTTTTTCCCTAAAGCAAGGTTTGCCATGAATAATATCTCTTCTCACACAAATGCCAAAGTAAATTACCTCACCTTTTTTAAGACATAATAAACAAATTTGAGTTTGCCTCTATCCTCTTTAAATTTCAGTAAAAAGATGTTAGTTTTTGTTTTTATCTTGATACTATTTTGCTAGTGTATAAGTCGTGTTGTCAATGACTACTCACTACTTTGAAGTTCTGCCAAAAAATATCCCATGACAAGATAACGCCAAGGCTTTTGGACTCAGAAATCTCCAAGTGTATTTTTCTAGTATCAACCCACAGAGGAAGAGTATAGCATTCCCTTATACAAAGTATCAGTTTTGTGGCAATGCCAATAATAAAAATTTTATAATCCTTAAAGGTAAGATTTCCTAAAGTAAATCTAGCATTAAAGACTCCTTTTTAATTTTAAAATAAATAACCATTTGTTGCAGCAAATAGAGATTTCATCAAAAGAAAGTTTCAGTGAGAACTAAATTGTTAAAATAAATAAACTAGGGGGCTGGAGAGATGGCTCAGTGGTTAAGAGTACTGTCTGTCTGTGCTTGCAGAGTCCCTGAATTCAATTCCCAAAAACCACATGGTAGGTTACAACCATCTATAGATAAATAACCTAAAAGAATGAATGGAGAAGATAATCACATACAGAATTTTGTGAATAAAGTCCATCAATATATTAAATTGGGGAGTAAAAAAAATTACATAAGAGGGGAAGAGAAGACAAAAAGGAACAGCCTTGAAAATACTGCTCAATTCTGTTCAAGTGGACACAGTTAATATGTTAAGTTCTTAATATTTCCTGAATGCCAATATATTTAATCAGTGTTTTAGCATTACTAATTTGCCTCAAGTATAATTGAGATATCAAAATATCTAATAGTTCTTTCTGTGTACTCAGATTTATGCAAATAAAAAATGATTTTTTGCAGCATACTTAAAAATAAAAATAAATAAATGAAGTATCTGATTGTGATTGCTGTTTTTTAGATTCAGACATTTTTAATGTATTCTTTCTTTAAAAAAAAATAGAAAAACAACCAAAAGCAGTAATCATAGGTGAAGCTTTGGAACATCGAATGCCTAGCAAAAGCAATATTTTACACACACACACACACACACACACACACCCACACACACACGAGAGAATACTGTCCATTCTTGTCACCCTTTCCACCTCTTCTGTGTTCCAAGAAATTGTGAGTAATGAAAGCAGGGCAGAGCCAATCAAATGGGTGTGTATACTAGTGCACTGTGAGAGTTGAAAGCTCTGCGTTGAAAATAAGGTTTATGCATTATTCATAGGCTATGCATGTTTATGTAAATTACCAAAGGCGGAAGTGTATATGAAACCAGAATTCGAGTTAAAATGACGATGTTATAATATACTGCTGGACCTACATTTTACCAATTCAACATACCCCCATTATACTGTTCTTGAAAATTACATCATATACCAGTTCACACTAGAAATATAATAAAATTTTGAGGCTCACACACCTTGCATATTTTTAAACATTGCTTTCAAATTCAATATTTTATTAAATACTGAAACTTAATCATGTATAATTCAGACAGCCTGGGAGTAAGAATGTACACAGAAACACCTGTGAGTGTTATATGAGAGAGGTGGGAAAAAGTGTGCCTAGAAATGTAAAGCTATAAAGATTTTAATATATGGGGATTTCCATTTTGCAGAAAAAAAGGCAAGCCTTTCTTTCTATGGACATATAGCTAGTAGATCTTGGAAGCCGTATAACTGGTGGAGGTCACCTCCCACCTATTGAGGAATGGTGAAGGAATCACTGGCTAGCAACATTCAGCTCACACTCATCTTCTGGGTTACAGTGTTCCTTTGAAACAGTCATCGTGGGCTGCCAGCAGTGATGAGTTCATTTGCATGAGCTCTCCACCTCCTGGTCAGCTCTGAAAATCTTGGCAGCTTTGCAAGGAATTCACAAGGGAGCATTATTTTTTAAAAAAGAAAAAAATTAATAAATAAAGGTTCCAAAGAAAACATCATAGCTGAATTAAGTCCAATGCACCTGAAATTCATTGCTCTGTTATCTTTTAAATTGTTATAAATATAGAAGGCATTTTAGAGTCATTTCTGTGTATTCCTTTCCTAATGTACTATGTGAACCATTTTTCACACATATTAACGCGCCATATGCAAATGACGTTTAATGTGTTTTATTCACAGAGAGCATTTACAAATCATTTTGTGTATGGGGGAAGCAGTTGCTTCACTTTTGCATGCACAACTGAAATAGGAGGAGTGTATATCACTACGTTTTGAAATGAGAGAAAATTTAAATGGAATGAAGAAAGCTCACAGATGCCATAATGGAAATTGTCTATGTTCCTAATTCACCTATTAGTGCCTTTTTCTCGCTTCATAGACTTTCAAAATCTGGTTGCTGAATTTTCTTTCTGTAAAAATTTTAAGCTCTTGTCATTTGAAACAATTATCCCTTCCATTATTCATGCTTCCGTCCACACACATTGTTCCTCTTAGAAATCAAAAGGAAAGCTCAGAACAGCAAACACTTTTAGGTGAATTAAAATCTGAACTTAAACATTTGTGCTGCACATACTCCTACAAAAACAGAGAGTAATTTTGCACACATCTAATCATCATGTATTTATTCATGGCATTTTAAGACTTCAATTTGCTTACAGCAGAATTTATTTATTTTAAATAACTTTACACACTAACATAAAATCACTTAGATGTTAAAAATGTAGAACAGATTAAATATAGAAGGCATATTAAAATTCCGTTTTATATAAAATATTAACCAGAAATGAACATCTGTAATTGTTAGAAAATTAATGTGTGCAGCATGTCTTTATCTTCTAATTTATAGAAGTAGAGTATGTAAATAGTTACTCTTTTCTTTCAGTGTACAGTCACTAGGAAAAACGCTGGCAATTTGTATTCTGTGAATGGTGCTCCACCATAGCATGAGGCTGTAACTAATTTGCATACAGCATTGTTGAAATGCAGCCAGTGACATGCAAATCATCAACAACATTGCGAATGCACACTGCCACTACGCCGCCTCATACAAATAAACACTGCCACTTACGGATCACAGAAAGTGCTGCTACCACAACTCAGAGCTATTCAAACAGATCATGCTACTGGAATTTGAATGCGGTTTACAAGCAGGGCTTTACTCATTAGAAGGATTATTTTTCTTTTGTTGTGTAAACAAAAGAAGGTTTTCTTACAAACATATTCAATAGAAGCATCTATCTTTTATCTGCACCATCAGTTTCTCTTAAAGAAAAAAAAGCATACAGTACAAAACTACAATTTGTAATTATTTGATGGCTAGTCCTGTACATTCTTTATAGTAGGAAGGTAATAAAGCCTTCTTTAAATTTTAGAATAAGAGAACCAAATGTGGATACAATTTGCTAATCTTTCAGCAATGACTTAGTAGCTTCCATGTTGACATGAATCTACAAGTATAAACCCAAGAGAGGCAGTTTTTACCCCATTTGTTAGGAATAAAAAGCAAAAGTGAATTTTATTTTCAGTTACCCGGATAATTATCTCTGTTTTACCTATGCATGCACTGATTGGCTTCTTTCTTCCAAGTCGTCTTTGCATTAAGAAGACAAGCCATTTAATTTTTGTACACTCCCAGAGTTGTTATTTTAAATTTAAATAGTAAGACATTATTATTATTTCAATTTAGAAAATAAAAGTTTCCTTGATAGCAAAAAATAGTGAAATAGTTATAGAACTTTGTGAGAAATGAGCTTTCAATAGTAAGAGATATTCCTACAAATACTTTGAAAGAGGACAGATGAATACATTTGAAATTTTATCTCTGCCCTCTGGGACTATTGGCAACAGATTATTTCTATACATCATGTGTGAAGACTTGTCTATTGAGGCATATACATTAGGAAATCATTGCAATATAATTTAAAATTACCTTACTACATTTCTGCTATACCTTTACATATGTTTACTGTCACTTAATTCTCATTGGCTTCATCAAACATCTTACTTTCTATTTAGTGAAGAAACAGTAGCCAGTAACGGATGGTAAGGAGGAGATCAGTCAAGTGTGGAAAAGGTTGGATTATAGGATTGAAATGAAGAATGCTCTTGGTTGTGTAACAGTTCCCAGCTGTGATCTAGTTTAAGGAAGTGTTCAACATGACGCTCCTTGCTGAACTCAGTCATTTGTCTCATACAGGTAGCATTTCTCAGACGTCATTAAGTTAGAAGAGTTAGTAACATCTTTGAATCAAAGACTAGAATTAAAGTGACCTCGATAAATTGAAGACACAGCATGCGACAGATAAAAATCTGAGCTAGTCACAGTTCCTGCTAAGGGGAAAAATATAGAATCCATCATTCATTTGTTTATCCATTCATCAAATGTTTATTGAATGCCTACTATGTGCCACCTACAAATTGAATATGCTTTAGCAAAGATACATTTGTAATTTGAAAGTCTACTCCCTCCTTCATTACATGTCTTGCTCCTTTTAGAAAAATCAGTGTATTTCAAAGTTGGATGCATCTACATTAACCAGAATTGATATACTTAGAACAGGTTCAACAGGTCAAGAAATCCAGCATACTAAAATATGTATTATAGATATATGCATGTCCTTTTTTAAAAACAAAATGAAGTCACACTTAGAAGTAAATTTAGGTTATTACAGGGTTAAAACAAAAGCACTTAAAATATATTTTGCTAGTTCAATCTTTGTATACCAAAAACATGTTTAGAAAGCCAGCATGCTACATAAAATCTAATTCTGCTGGGGTCTCATCTGTACTTTCATTCTGGTTGTTTGGAGTAAGTGTGATTATGAATGAAACGTTTTAGAGCTGCTGTGTCAGCATAATTATTATTCTATCTTCTCTGGTCAGAAATGACCAATTTATACAAAAACAATGACCTAAAACTCTTTACCCTTGCTCTTAGGCTCTCAAGCCCCTCCCTCTCCATTAGGGTTAAATAATATGCCAAGCTTTCAGATGTTGTACAGGTCACTGGAAAGCATGCAGGACATGAATATCAAAAAGTTTATTCAGGATAAATTAAAGAGCTGAAGTTAAATAAATTTCATATTGAAACATAGATAAGAAGGAGTTTATAGTCAAGAATCCATTAAAGCTGTCACATTGGACATCAAATCGTAATTAGTTACTAACCTAACAGTTCATCTGAACAAAACAACTTCATATAGGTGCATATAAATTGAAAACCCTGTTACAAAGACTATTCCAAAACAGACAGAATGACAATAACGATTAGGGCAATGCCCATACGTGAATAATATAAACATACATGTAAAACTAAATTTTTATTACCATCTTAGCCCTTTTCATCACTCCTTTAAAATATATAATGCATATTTTATAATAACTACTTTATAACTGTTATACCTGTATTATAGTCCCTGTGTTTGCCTCCTCTTACTTTTGTAGCCTTCAGTGTCTGGAGCTAAAGAGTTAAATTTTTAAACAGCCACTGATATGCTCTCTAAAGCAATTATTCCTTCTGTCAGCAAGAGATAAATGTACTACCACAAGACATTACAAATGTGCTCTTCCAGACTCTAATACAAATTACTGTCAGGCCACACCACTTAAAGCCTTCTCCCTCTTATTTAGTAAAGCCAATTTCTTGTGGGTTTTACATATAAAGAAGAAAATATATCTCACTCTGATGATTGTTGAACACAATTTTTAACAATTTTTTAACCTGTTTTAGACAACATTGACTTCTTATTAATACTTGAAGCCATTCAACACTGAGCTTCACAGACACTATTGAACAAGCTGGTGAAAAAGGGAGCCTATGGTATCAGGTGAGTTTGCTAACATATATTAGGGCTACAGAAGCAAGCTAGCCTATAGGGAATTCAGTTAACTCTAATTCCAAACAAGCCTCTGTGAAGAATTTACTGCAAACAGTAGTAGTAGTGATGATAATAATGAGCTCCAGGTTCACATCAATTACAGTCTCCTCCTCAAAAGGAATTATCTCAGGGTCAATCTGAATATATCAGTCTGTCCAGAGATCATGCACACATAGCTCTTCAAAAGTAATGACATGCTTTTTAATTAAGTTTCATTATCTACATTTTGTGGGAGGAATGTGCCAAAGTTCTATACTTTCTTCTTCCTAGCTATGTGCTTATTAACAAGTAACTTGATCTCCCTGCTCAAATTGATATGTTTATGAATTTAAAGAAGAATGTAGACTATGACCACATGGAGACTTTGTTTTGGAACTAAAGCCAATAATGATTTTTTAAAAATCATCTGTTTTTATCTACTTAGTATCTGCTAAGGAGATAATTATCACTCTTAATTTGAAACGGAACTCAGTGTCTGCTTCTCCAATCACATGTGCAAATGTTATTCTGTAAATCTCACATCATTCTAGGGCAACACAGTTCATGGATCTGTAATATGGAAGGCAACAGGAAATACAGTTACCAAGATAAGCCACAGCTTTTCTTTGTCCCCTCAAACCTACAATTCCTTGTCTACAAGTTTCAATTTCAAGGTGTCCCGAGTGACACTAGTGGCCTGTATCAACACAGCTCTTCATCCATCCCTCACTATACTAATTCTCTATGTCTACTCCAGTTGCACACACCATAAGACAGTTTTTAAAATGCCTAGATCTTTTCTAAAGACGGACATTGGATTCGGCCTAAAAGGTCCCCATTCCTGTCTGTCATAATGGTCACTCCTCAAGCTCAGCTTTCCTCATCTTGTATTTGCAATGTCTTTACTATGGATTAGCAATCAGCATTTCTCATAGTATTGTACAAAACTATATTGATTTGTTTACTAATGAACATGTTAGTGTGTTTACATACTTTGTTTATTTTTTCCAGCATAAAGAATTCTGTCTAAAGGCAGGACCAAACATTTTTATTTCATGTGGGCTGAGTGATTAGACTCTTAGCACTGAGTCTAGTGCTTTCGCATGACCACTTGCAACCCTTCTCTTAAGGGGAGATGTCTCAGTGGGAAACACCATCATAAGCAACAGAGGAAGCTGATATTCCAGATGATTACACATGCACAAATATACACAAACAAGAAATTATTCATTAATGCACATGAAAAATAGGATTTAAAATCTGAAGATAAGGAAGATTGATAACTTAGCTCTTGAGAATTACTATGCTCAATAAAATCCTAAACCTTCCCCATTTTGGGCTCTGGTGGTTATCAATTAAATGGGAGACAGAAGGTCTCAAGATCTCTAAGTAGAAAACTGATTAGCCCATGAGAAAACACCCAGAGATACAGACAGCTGGGAGTCTGACAGCAACCAACCATGTCTTTGTCTAACACTATATAATGATGCTGATAATTTCATACTCTTGTCCGTGCACCACATTTTTCTACCAAGCAATTAGTGGTTCCTTTGAGTACACATGGGCAGTTAATGATCATCAGAAATTTGAACGAATCCTAGAATAATGGCTCAAATAAACAAAGAAGAAAACTAGAGATATTGTGAATAGAAAGCACATAGCCCTGGGTTTGGGGAAGAGAAAGAGAAAGCATGCACCTAGGAAGGAGGAAAGAAAGAAAAAGAAGATGTGGGCTAAGCGGTCAAGCAATGGTTATAATATCTCTTTCAGAAAATAAGGAGATGATATTGGATTTGGTAAGAAAAGAGTAAAGATGAGGAAAAAGTAGCCGATTTGAAGGAGAAATGGTCACAACAACAGCAGTAGCAATGGAAATGTTATTTTGAGATTTTAGTTGAAGTGACATTTTTTAAAAAATTTTATTTATTTAGTTGTTTGTTTGTTTAATATATGAGTGCTATGCTGTAATATACACCCAAATTCTGAAGAGGGCCTATGAGGCCCTTATAGATGGTTGTGAAAAGTTAAATATTCCATACAGTTGAGAAACCTGACTAATGTGGAAGGAAAATACCTAACATGGAAGACAAAGAAAAATAGTTTTGGGGATAAAGAAGGAAAAAAACAAACAAACCAAAAAAAAAAAAATGCTACCTCTTAAGCAGGATGACAGAGGAAACAAAAGGGGAAGCAAAAAGCAGCACCAGCAAAATATTCCCTCTGGAGGAAAAAACGATGAAGCACCCAGAACACATATTGAGATCAAACAGACCAGGTCACATTGTCACAAAATGTCAATCTCCAGCAAAACAGAAGCAAAAAACCTTCACAGACTCTAATGTTAAAAAATGGGTCTCCTGAATAAAGTCAAGAATTGTGGGCTTAGAGGATAGCTTTATGGTAGTTTACTTGCCTAGTATGTGCAAAGCCCTAAGTTCAAATCCTAGAACCACCAAAATTAGTCACAATTATACAAAATTATACATTGTTTCTAAAAGGAATGTTGAACCCATATCAATGGGCAAGTATTTTTTCCTTTTTTTTTATTGGATATTTTATTTATTTACATTTCAGATGCCTTCCCCTTTCCCCATTTCTCCTCCCTAGAAACACCCTATCCCATCCCCCCTCTTCTTTTTTGCTTTTATACCATTTCAATTATATGCAAGTATTAAGGTCAGTACTAGGTTGAGGAACTAGCAATACAATAGATGCAAATAGTCAAGGAACAAGCATGACAATAAACACAAAGAACAAGCAAGGCAATAAACAAAATTCCATGAACACTCCTGTTATCAATGTTTCTAAGGACTTATCAGGATAACCAAAAAATATGAGCCAACTTCCCTGTCCTTGCCGCAAGTCATTTTCATGTCTGAAGCCTACTTTTTTGTTCTAGCCTAAAATTTAGATTCCTGCTTGAAATTACATCTTTGTTCTAGCCTAAAATTTAGATTTCTGTCTGAAATTATTTCTTTGTTCTAGCCTAATATTTAGATTCCTGCCTGAAATTACTTCTTTGTTCTAGCCTAATGTCAGCCTCCTGCCTGAAGCCCACCTCCTTGTCCTTGACCAATGTCATATTCCTGCCAAACAGCTCTAAAAGCTCTCAGCCTCTCCCCCTTTTTTATTTCATAAACAAGATTGAGCCTGTTTTAGGTCATTCTGACAAGAATACCTTCCTTATCCATCATGGAATATGCATTATCAAAAGCACGCACTTCTGTCTTAGGTTGGTAAGGCTCTGTGGAGAATCTTACCCATCCTTGGCTTGCCAGCCTGTTAAATTAATAACTCTGTCTGTGGGTCCATTTCAGGTTCAAGCCATGTACTCTGGCTGCCAACATGTTGATGTTGTTAAAAACAAGCTTTAATACGATGGACGGGAAAGTATTCCCAGGACAAAAAGGGCTAGCATGATCAAGCTATATATGCCATTCTTGAAGTTGACCAAAATAGAAATACAGACCTCAGGCCATGGGTAATTTTATCAGCAGTAGCTGCTGCATCAATGCTTAGCACATACACATACACTCATAATACACACACACACACACACAGAGAGAGAGAGAGAGAGAGAGAGAGAGAGAGAGAGAGAGAGAGAGAGAGA
>NW_021621185.1:8353755-8356495 GCF_004785775.1 Grammomys surdaster
AGAGAGAGAGAGAGAGAGAGAGAGAGAGAGAGAGAGAGAGAGAGAGACTTTTTAAACAAATAAAAATAAATCTTAAAAAAATACTAAATAAAATGACAGCATTCATTCAGTGCAGAGAGCATGGGTTCTGGGATTTGAAATGAACAGAGGACAATAAATGTCAAGGTTTGAATTGAGGCATCACAGAAGTTGTACCCAAACAGTCCCAAGAGAATGAACATATCCTTCTGAGTAGGAAGAAGAACAGTGTGAGCTTAGCCATGATGTAAATGCTGCTGCCCACCCACATGCTCTTGAAGGAGAACAGTTCCACCCACAGCCACTGTGGACAATCTTGTTATTTTCTATCATACAATATCACATACTCAAGTATTCAGACCAAACAACTTTTTAGCTTAGTGACCAAAAAGTGTGAGCACAAGAGGTGGGGAGAGATTTGGCTTTTATAGTTATAGGTCTATCCAGAATTTTGTAATTTGAAGTTATTGGATCAGTCAAATTTATTTTCTACACATATGCAAGCTTGTAACCTGGCATTATAATCTTAATTCTTTGGCGATTTGCAAGCCTTTTCTGAGAAAGCAATCTGGTAATTTGCTTCTTTTTAGGTACAACAATGGCACCAGGAGTAGGCACGGGATCAAGGCATACAGCCTAATTAATTGCACTAATTAATCCGGCCTGAAAGGCAGCACTTCGTGACATGGCCTTTTGTCATAAGATAAACAACTCTAGTTAGGAACTTATTCCTTTTCTACTTTTTGCTCTCGCTCAGTTTTTTGTAATCAGTATATTTTATGTATTTATTTTTTAATTTATTTTTTATTTTAGGGGGATGTGTTTTTATTAATCATTTTATTTGTTTACATTTTAAGTTATATCCCTCTTCCTGGTTACCCCTTCACGAACTCCCCATCTTATTCCTCCCTCTCCCTTTTGCCTCTATGAGGATGCTCCTCTACCCACCTATACACTCTTGCCTCACGGCTCTAGCATCCCCTGTGCTGAGGCATCAAGCCTTCACAGGACCAAGGGCCTCCCCTCCCATTGATGTCAGATAAGGCCATCCTCTGCTATATATGCATCTGGAGCCATGGCTCTCTCCCTGTATACTCCTTGGTTGGTGGTCTAGTCCCTGGGAGCTCTAGGTGGTCCAGTTAGTTGATATCTTCCTATGGGGTTGCAACCCCCTTCAGATCCTTCAGTCCTTCCTTTAGCTCTTCCATTGGGGTCCCTGGGATCATTCTAGTAGTTGGCTGTAAGTATCTGCATCTGTATTGGTCAGGTGCTGGTAGAACCTCTCAAGGAACAGCCATAGCACTTCTTGGCATCAGCAATAGTGGGGGAGGGGTCATGTCTGCAGATAGGATGGAACCTTAGGTGGAGTAGTCTCTGGATGGCCTTTCCTTCAGTCTCTGTTTCATTTTTTGTCCCTGTCTTTCCTTTGGACAGGAAAGTTTCTGGATTCACAATGTAAAGATGGGTGGGTGACGGCATACCTTAACTGGGAACCTTGCCTGTCTACTAGAGGTGGTCTCTACAAGCTCTCTACTCTTTGTTGGTTATTTCCATTAATGTCATTGATGATCAGTCCTGGGAGCCTTTCACTTCCCCGGTATCTGGAACTTTCTAGTGACTACCTCCAGTTCCCCATCCCCCACTACTACATATTTCTATTCAATTTTCTGACTCTCTGTACTTTACTCCTGTCCTTTCTGATACCTGATCCTGCCCCTCCCTTTTTTCTCTCCTCCTTCTCTGTCCATCCCAGATCCCTCCCTCCCTCTAGTTTTTGTAATCATTCTGTTCCCCTTCTATGTAGGATTTAAGCATCTACACTTTGATCTTCCTTCCTCTTAAGCTGCATATAGTTTATGGGTTGTAATGTTAGTATTCTGAGGTTTAGGGCTAATATCCATTTATCAGTGAATACATACCATATGTGTTCTTTTGTGGCTGGGTAACTCATTCAGGATGATATTTTCAAGTTCCATCCATTTTCCTGTGAATTTCATGAAGTCATTATTTTTAATAGCTGAGTAGTACTCCATTATGTAAGTGTACCACATTTTCTGTATCCATTCTTCTGTTGAGGGACGTCTGGGTTGTTTCCAGCTTCTGGTTATTATAAATAAGGCTGCTACAAACATAGTGAAGCATGTGTCCTTGTTATTTGTTGGAGCATCTTTTGGGTATAAGTGGCTGATGAGATGGCTTAGTGGTTAAGAAAGCTGGTTGCTCTTCCAGAGGTCCTGAGTTCAATTCACAGGACCCACATGGTGGCTCAATCAGTTTTTTAAGGATTTATCATTTTATTGAACATTCAAATGAACCAATTTTTTTCCTTGCTAGTTTTCTTAACTTTAAGAAAGAATTAATTATAAAAATAAGAGACTTTATTATTACATTTCTACACATTTATAAAGTACCTTGATTATAGCCTCTCTCAATATTCTTTCTTATCTTACCTACACATTCCTAGGAATTCACTCCTGCTAAAATTAAAAACAAAATCAGGATAAGATCCAAGTGAAGTAAGGTAAATCCACTACCCCCCCCCTTCAAGAAAAGTGCTACAATGCATAGGAAATGGGAAATAATATAAATGCACATAAACTATGTGACCTGAGACTGTGATCCACGACTCAGAGACTGGGTGATGGAGGGTCCAGTGGGCTCCAGTGCTCGGGGCCCATGAGACTGTGATCCATGAAGCAGAGACTGGGTGATGGAGGCTCCA
>NW_021621185.1:8356505-8378794 GCF_004785775.1 Grammomys surdaster
CAGGGCCCATGAGACTGTGATCCACGACTCAGAGACTGGGTGATGGAGGCTCCAGTGTGCTCCAGTGCTCGGGGCCCATGGGACTGTGATCCACGACTCAGAGACTGGGTGATGGATGCCCCAGTGGGCTCCAGTGCTCGGGGCCCACTCACAGCCCCGTCTCTAAATACCCAGCCTTCTTCACTATTTGTATCAGATGGCTGTTTTGTTTTTTCAACTACAGTAAAGAAAACGTAAAAAATAAGTATATGAATAAAGTCAGTGAGGGATAGTAGAGTGTCCAGTTAGGAGCACAGGAAACAGGTTAAGTATTACAGCATGGAATTTGGAAACTATAAGACAATTTAAGATTTTTTAAAAAACATTTTCTTTGCTTTTTATTTGAAAAACTGCCAAGTTCAGGAGTTAACAAAACTTTAGAGGTTTTTTTTTCTACCCAAGATATTTTATATAAAATATAATGGTAGTATGCAATAACGTGGACATTTTACCAATCTTGCTGTCTGATTGGAGAAATTGTTTCCCTTCTACTTTGTAATTCAATTGATATCAAAAGAAATCACTTTTCCTTGCCCAATGTAATGCCCTGTGTTTGTATGGCCTCACTTTTAATCCTCACATTTATAAAACAGAGAACTTGTTACCTGGAATTGAGTGAATAGACAGTCCCTGGAATGAATGAAAGACAATTCCTGGCCATGAATGTAAGATCTTTGCAATAATCCCTTAAGAACTGGCAATGAATCTAAATTTACTTAGATGAGAAACAACCAAACAAAATGCAGTGAATATCCAATTTTAAAATGTATGCACTACTTAATTATTAACTAAAATCAACTTAAATTGGTATGCAATCACGTTAAACTATTACAATGCTAAAGATGCTATAGATTATATTATATATCGTCTTTTAAACTAATGTGTTAGAATAAAATACTTTATTTAAAATGAGAAACCAATTAATTTATTTCTCTTAAAATTCTGAGTTTTATAACAAACTGATTGTGAAATTAACTAACTAACTAGGACCTGAATGAAGAGAAAAAGATATTTCTGGTCTAAGTGCTCTAAAAGTAACAGCACAGAGAAGGAATAAAGCAGGCTTTGAGGTTATAAGCATTGTCTTTAGGATGCACTTTAAATAAACCTTCATCACTACATCTTTTTTTTTCCTGATCTTTGTTGTTGTTATGAAGAGAGCAAAAACAAATGACCAAAAGGAGAGGAGACAGGTGGCAATGAGGAAAGGAAAGTTAGATTTTAAACATTCTGAAATACTTAACCAGAATGATTACTTTGCTATGACACAGTGTCATGAAAGTTATTAATGTGTTTAAAATGAGAGAAAACATGATCTGTTGGCATATCAAATATAAACCAAATGACATTGCTTATGTTGTCAACAGCATAGTTAGGATATTCCACAGACTGACATCTATTCATTCTTATTTACGGTGGCATTTTTACAAGAGATCCGAAAGCATGGGTATTATGTCTAAAATGTATTTCCTTGGTGGGAGATTTAGCCAGTAGATAAGCATGGCACCAAACTGAGGGATGGGGCCTCCCAACATCTCAAAATTTTTAACACAGAATTGTTCCTGTCTAAAGGAAATACAGGAACAAAAATGGAATAAAGACAAAGGAAAGGCCATCAAGAGACACCCCCCCCCCTTGGGATTCATCCTCTCTGCAGACACCAAACTCTGACACTATTGCTGATGCCAGGAAGTACTTGCTGATGGAAGTCTGGTATAGCTGTCCTCAGAGAGGCTCCGCCAGCACCTGACTACTACAGATGCAGATAGTCACAGCCAATCATTGGACTAAGTCTTGGTGACCCCAGTGGAAGAGTTAAGGGGAAGGACTGAAGGAGCTGAAGGGGATTGCAATCCCATGGGAAGAACAACAATATTAACCAACCAGATTCCCCAGAGCTCCCAGGGACTAAACCACCAACCAAAGAGTACACATGGAAGGACCCATGGCTCCAGCTACATATGTAACAGAGGATGGCCTGATCAGCATCAATGGGTGGGGAGGCCCTTAGTTCTGTGAAGGCTTGATGCCTCAGTATAGGGGGATGCTAGAGCAGTGAAGTGGGGGTGGTTGGGGGGAGCACCCGCATAGAGGGAAAATGGAGAGGGAGGAAGGATAGGATGAGGTTTTGTGGAGTCGAGACCTTGAAGGGGGACAACATTTGACATGTAAATAAATAAAGAAACCAATTTTAAAGAGAAAGAAAAAACATCACTTTTTTTATTAATGGTCTAATGATTTGCAAAATGACCTAATGTTTCTTTTCCTGTTGCTTTGACAAAACACTCTGACAAAGTAATGTGAGGGAAAGGGGAATTATCTTTGCTCACAGTTCAAGTACATCATGGAAGGGAGGTCAAAGCAGTAGGAGCTTGAAACAGCTGGCCACATCCTATCCACAATCAGGAACAAGAACAATGGGCACATACATAGTTGTATTCAAGTTGTTTCCATGATATCCTCCCCAGGAAGGTGGTGCTGCCCACAGTTAAAATGGATCTTCCCACACCAATTAGTGTCATTGATACTATCCCCTCAATTTATTCTCAGAGGGTCATTCCCAAAGTGATTCTAGGTCCTGACAAGTGGCATTTAACACTAACCACCACAAGTACCCTTTTATGTCAAGCATGGCACGAAATTACGTATGTACACATACCAAAGTGAGGAATTAACTCAGGTAAATTCATATCTGTGGGGTACATAATAGACCTTTGGTGCTTCCTTATGTTGCTCTGCAAGGCTGTCTTTACACTTTCTCTTTTTCTCTACCTGAAACAAGCTTGGCCCCTTGTTTCATGGTCTGTGTCAAATATTCATCAATTAAAGCTGACAAGTGATAAGAAGGCACCAACTGCTAGGGAGTTGTAAAGACAGCAGGCCTGCGTCCCAAAAAAATGGCAGACAGAGGCTGTGCTTTGAATACGATGATACTTTTCTAAAAGATTATTTATAATAAAAGGTTTTCTTCCTCTTCATAAAGAATATAAACCACAAACATGAAAAAAACCATGAGGCTTCCTCCAGTTTTGTATGTCTCAGTCACATGTTGACCCAAGTCCAAAGATAGAAATAAAAAGCTTTGATTAAGGTACACATAAGAAAGGCCCTCCTTAGTTTTCCCCACACTTACTTTCTCTTTACAGAGATAACAAATGAAAGCATCCTGGCTATATGCATCAGCTCTGCTCCAAGTTATTCATTAGAAGAAATTTCCCACTGGGGCTTGTTTTCCCTCCTTTCATCACCCTTCCTTGTTGGTGAGATGCATGTTTGCCACAGCCTTTTGGGAATGTCTTTAAATTTTAAAATGAACATACTCCTTGATCCTGACACTTGTATGAATATTTCTGTAGAAATGATTTTGAGAAAGAAAAGTCAGCCCTGACATACAGAAATTGGCCTGATGCTCACACCTAAGCCATGATACTGCTACTTGCTGACTTGACACCCATATGGAAACTGTTGGACAGAGACCTCTCCTGGAACACCAACATCAGACCGTCAGTTTGAAACTGTTATGAAGGGGGAGTAAAGTGAAGCAAAACTAAAAATGAAAGAACACTTCATGAACCTTTTCCCAAATCACCAAGCTGAAACCTACAACCTGTTTGTCCTTCCTACTTACTGAAATGGTCCCTTATGACCGCATGTTGAGAGTAATCTATTATTTCAACAGGTAACATGGTAATATTTGTAGTAAATACTCCAAACTATTTGTACATGAATATAAAAGCAGTCTAATATGTAACAACAACTCTATGAAAATCTCTTATTTTAGATTATAATATGATTACAGTTCCTTTCCTCCCTCCAAACCTGCTTATGTACCCTTCCCTACACTCCATCAAGCCCATCCTCCTTCTACATTGTTATTGCATATACATTTATATTACCAAATACAACTTGTAAGCTACCCTGATACCTAACAAAAATCTAGATACACTCTTTTGCAAAGGAGGATATAGAGGGATTCTAATGGGAAAAGAAGTGCCTAAGATTTGCTGTTATGTTAGAAGAAATAATAAACAAACTAAATATCAATTGCAAAGAACAGGATGCTTCCTATTAAGTGAAAGCAAAGAAGTTTGTGTTTCTGTAAACGATTTTGGAAGAAGGTACACCAAACTCACAAAATCTACACCAGAAGATATACAAGGAAAATAGAAAGTACTCCTGCCCATCCATATTGTTTCTTCATACCACACTTATGTCCTTGACACAGACTAATAAAAGTGAGTTCGGGTATTCAGTGTGTATGGGCTATTTGCAGTTAAATACCTACTGACTCAGTTTCTCTCAAAATAACTAATACTTTTACTGTATTGAGAACAAATTATCCCTTGAATCCCAGCTACCACTAGGGTTCATTAAATTCTTCCAAATAGTTATAATCTGTTTATATATTATTTGACTTTCTTTTACATAAAGGAGGTTTAATTTATTTTCTTTTCATCCACTAATAATTTTGAATTTACTTTTCTGTTGTCTTTAGAATTTTTGTTCATTTTTATATTTTAAATTATTTTGCCAATAATTTAGTTATTTCTTTAACTTTCATTGCCTTCCAAGTTCCTTTTTTAGCTGCTTTGGCTGTAATATCTTGTGATTTTTAAAGGTTTTATGTAATACAATGTGTATTTATTTTTCACGATTTTTACAATTTTTGAGAAGTTTTTAAGCTTTTTAAGCTTGGTTACAAAGTTAAGAGCACTGATCTTAGAGAGGCTCTGAGCTCCATTCTTAGCACCTACATGGAAGCTCACAATCACCTCTAACTGCAGTTCTAGGGAATCTACCCTCTTTGGCCCCTGTGGCCTCCTGCAGATATGTAGTGCTTATATAATATAAGCCTACACACATACACACTAACTAAAGAAAAAAACTTATCCTTTAACATATTTCTCTAGTTTTATCTTTTATATTCAGGTTTTAATCCAACCTTAATTTATGCTTTGTTGTTATTTATTGTTCATTTGCTTGTTAGTGTTTTAGGTTAGTGTTTTTAGTGTTTAGGAATTGAATCTAAGGCCTCATATAAGCACCCTACTACTGAACATCAAGTCTAGCTCCTCTGCTGTTTCTCAGCTTGAGCTATCGGATGACTACATCTCTGAGGCTACCCTTGAACTTCCTCCATATGTTCAGAAGACATTGAACTTGCCTCACACATAATTGTGGTTACAAACTCTGACTCTACACTCAGCTATGTGCTGAATTTTAAAGGAAGATAGCTCTTCTATTATATTCCAAATGGGTAGCCTATAATGTCAGTTATTTAGATATATGCTTTCTAGGGTGTGACTGAGAGGGAACCAGTGTACAACTACTGAAAAGCTCCTAGGTGGCCAGTTTGGTCAGGGATGCTAGTCAAGTGGGGGTGAGGTGCAAACAAGCCCATGAAGGATATGTTGTTGTCTAATATTTTAATATTTTTGGATAAAGGAAATATATATATTTATAGATAAATCATACACAAATGGATAAAAACTATAGGGGGAAAGAAAGTAGCATGTCTGATGAACTGATTTCTGTGCTGTCATATTTTCTGAACTCATCCAGTTGGAAGACATGACAGTCCTCAATCCCCAGCCCCTGCCAGTTCACTTTTAGTACAACCAAACAAGCTCAAGGTTACATCTTTTGTGTATATGAAGGCACTCCCAAATATGCTGACAGCTGCAACAAGCACTTCACCACAAGATAAGGAGAGTAATAGGGTAGATTGAGGGGAAAGCACCATGCCAAGGACTCACACCACACCCATAATGGACAAGCCAGATGCCCTGATCTGGGCCACAGCCAGATCTTCACTTTGTCAGAAAACAAACTGAGGGTTTCCTTCTGAGCAGCAACCCTTTGACTGTAGCCAGACCAGACACTGGATAAAGGCTATGGAATTTACTGTCCATTTAGCCCACAGAATGCAAACCTCAGACCCTTGCTTCCCTTCTGGCAGGCATCTGTCAAATAAGACTCTGGCCTGTATGGTCATTACCTTGCATGTCTACAATCTCATACCAAATGTGAAAATCATTATCACTAGTTTTCTTTTGTTATTAAAAGTGCACTTTCTTCATACACTATGTCCTAATTTGAAGATTCCTTTCTCTCTACACCTTTCATTTCCTCCTCCTCTCCCTTCCATCCAGATTCACTCCCTTTTCTCCCTTATTAAAAAAAAAAGAATAAGCTTCTAAGAGGTGACAACAAAACATAATGAAATAAAATATAATAAATTAAAGCAAAAATAATCACATTGAAGTTGGACAAAGGAAATTAAAAAAAAATAGCCCAAGACCAGGCACAAGAATCATAGACCTACACTTTCACACACTCAGGAGTCCTATAAAAATACTATACTGAAAGCTATAATATATATGCAAATAACCTGATGGAGACCCATGTTGGCCCCGTGCTTGCAGCTTCAGTCTCTGTGAGTTCATAGGATCTTTATTCAGTTGATTTAGAGGGCCTTGTTCTCCTGGTGTCCTCTACCCCCTCTGGCTCTTACAATCTTTCTGCCTCCTCTTCTGTGGGGTTTTCTGAGCTCTGAGAGATGAGACTTGATGGAGACATCTCTTTTAAAGATGTGTGATCCAAGGTTTCTTCCTGTGTGTATGGTCTGGATGTGGGTCTGTGTATTTGCTTGTATGTATTGCTGTAGTAGGAAGATTCTCTACTGATGGTTGAATGTAGGACGAGTGGACCCTGCCACCAGATGTAAGAACTGGAAATGTTGAGCAAAGTCTGACCACGGGGTATCTCTGAATTGAGAACGGCAGGAGTGGAGCCAGTTCCCTGCCAAGCTCTACTTGTTCAGGAACACATAACCATGACACTCTGAGAGGACCATGACAATCAGTCACAAAGTATAAAAGCCTGGAGTTCTCCATGCTAATGTGGTACCTAGATAGGCCCCATGTGTTCAGCCAATGAGCTTCCATTCCTGGGTATTCCTTTCCAGAAACTGTGTTTAATCCCTGGTTCACCCTGAATAAGGTGCACACATTCACATCTGCCATGAAATAAAACAATTTGTACAAGCAAGGGTCAGTGCAAGAGGCAGGGCAGTGCCTTCTTCGTAAATAACCATACCTAAATCTACTGGAGAAGGTCTCTCTCTCAGCTCCTCTGTACTCTCAGAACTCACTTGGAACCAAAGCAGATCCCACCCCCATTGTAAGCTCCGTCTACTCCTTCCTATCTGGTGCCTAGATTCCCTGAAGGGAAGCACATTCTAGGGATCCCTGTTCCCAACTTGCAGTGATATCTCAGCTGCTTCTGGGTACACCGGAGACAGACAAGCACAGCAATCCTCCTAAATCCTGCTGTTTCCCAGCTATCTACTCCTTGGTTCTTGGCTACCCAAGGAGTATCACGCATGGATACCATCACATGGGATAGACCTAAAGTCAAATTAGACATTGGTTGGTTACTCCCACAAGCTTTGTGCTAGCATATTTTGTAGGCAGGACAAAGTATTGATTGTAGGTCATAGATTTTGTGGCAGGGTTGGTGTTTATGTTTCTTTCTTGGGAGACTTAAGAATACCTTCCCGTTCCAAAGTAAATAGAAAGTAGGCTCCGAGGAACTAGCTGGATTTTGCATGTTCAGTGAGTTGTTTGGGTATTGTTCTCAGTAAGTGGGACTTTTTCTCAGTTTGCGGAGAGCAACACATTGTCTTAGCAACAGCCAGAGTTGTTTGGGAACTTTCATGGGATATCCTTGGCCAGTAACTAAATTGAATACAACTCACCTTGCTGCAAGAGATGGCCAGTTGAGACTTGTGTCCTTCATTACTGAAAGTCCTTCATAAATTCCAGGAAGATTCTATCGCACTAGGTTTCCACTCTAGCCCTGAAATGTCTGCCAATTCCAACCATATCTCTCCAAACTTTCTCCCTACACTCCATCTTTCCACAGCCTGATGTCCCACACCACTCCCATCCCCACCTACCCCCAGTCCACTATTAAAATCCATTCTATTCCCCTCCCCAAATATCTCCCCCACCTGACCCCTTTTTTTACCTAACATCCCTTAGTCTATAGATTACAGCTTAGAAATCACTAACCTAATAGCTAATATTCACTAAATGAGTATATATCATATTATTCTTTCTTGGTCTGCTTTACTTCTCTCAGGAAGACTTTTTTCTAGTTCCATCCATTTGCCTTCAAATTTCATGTTGTCTTTTACAACAGATAAGAAATAATTAATTATGTAAATGAACCCCATTTTCTGTATCCATTCTTCTATTGAGGAACATCTAAGTTGTTTCCAATTTTTCCTATTATAAACAAAGCAGCACTAAACATGAATGAGTAATATTTTTGTGGTAGGATGAAGCGTTTGTTAAGTATATTCCCAAGAATGTTGTAGCTAGATCTTGAGGAAGATTGATTCCCATCTTTCTGGGGAGTCACCATATTAATTTCCATAGTTGTTGAATAAGTTTGTGCTCCCACCAGCAATGAAGGAGTGTCCCCCTTGCTCCACATCCTCACCAGCAAGTGCTGCCGCTTATGTTTTTGATCTTAGCCATTCTGACATGTGTAAGATGGAATCTCAAAGGAATTTTTATTTACATTTCCCTGATGGCTGAGGATGTTGAATATTTCTTTAATGCTTCTCAGACATTTATGCTTCCTCCTTTAGGAATTTTCTGATTAGATCTGTATCTCATTTTTATTTTTTTATATCTAATACTAGGTAAAGAACTCAAAACTATGAGTTCTTTATATATTTTGGATACTTAATCCTCTATCAAATGTGGAGTTTGTAAAAAAAATAATAATAATAAATGTATTCCAATTATAGTGGCAAGATATTTGATCATACAGTAAACCCTAAGATTGTGTTATTTACTGGAAAAGCCCGGTTCTAGCTGTGGTGTGGCTCAGCTCTAGCACACACATTTAATCCAAAAACTTCCTATTTATTGCCAACTGGATTAAATAAAGGCAACCATAGGTCAAGAGGTAGAACAAACAATCAGCTGAGAGGGAGTAAACAGTGGGGAAAAAAAACAGAGTAAGAGGAAGTCAGGAGAAGACATAGAGAAATGCACAAGAAGTGGAAGGGAGAGACATTCAGTTTGAGGGTTTTTGAGACAGTGGAGAAGCAGAACTTTTCTTTGGGGAGATCAACTATGGAGAAAGGTCAACTGAGTGCTTTTTCTTCCTCTCTGAGATACTAGGCTTTAACCCAAGCATCTGGCCTCTGAATGTTTATTGGCAAAATCAAACATTTAAGATTTTGTTAAAAGCAGCATAATACATTGCTTTGTCCAAATGATAGGGCCTTTGCAGGGCTTCAATTACAGGCTGGGGGTCACAGGTAAGAATCAGGAGAGGAGAGGGAGGAGAAGATGAAGAGAGGAGGAAGCTACCATGAAAGGAGATGAACCATGAGCATGTGGCCAGGAGAAGTACATTTTGAGTACAAGCTGACAGACCATAAAGGCAGCCCAGGTAGATTCAAACAGCAAGTAACTTGGAGAACACAGCTGGGAATTACCCAGTCTAGCACATAGAAAAATATACTAGGTATAATTGCCCAGTAATTGTGCTAAGCTGTTTAAATAAACTGATAGGACTTGATTACTGGGGGGCTGGCCAGGGTGATAAGAAAAAAATAAATATCATTTACAACAACATTAGTTGGGGAACAAGGCCAAATTTATGGCCTAGACATTTTAAAATAAATTTAAGCCTCCAAGTTTTTGTTTGTGTTATTTGGGAACTAGGGCACTGGTGGAAGAGATAAGATTAGAAATGGTGCACTCAACGAGGGGCTAGAAGTCCAAGCTTAGAGTCTGAGAACACCCAGGTTGAAGACAATTTCCTATCCAAGGAGTGGGAAACCATAGAGGTATTGCTAAATGTTGCTCTTGAAAACCCCTGCTGAATAGAGAAGATGGATTTTCTCCCAGAGCTTCAGGGTACAGTAGATATCTGAGCCTTCTCCCAAGCCTGGTATATATCCAGAAAAGAATCCAAAAGTGTCGGAGAGAAAGCTAGATGGCAGAGGGACATGTAGCCACCAAGCTGCATGAGATGCATGTGCGTATTTACTGTGCATATGTTCATGGGTGAGGGACCCCACATATGGTGCAGCCAACCTAGCCATGGGAGAAGGCTGCGCTTCCACCAGTACCTGGGACACACAGAGAAAAATGAAACTTAAAACATTGCAAAAGAGGCCACTTGGACCCTTATCAAGATACAAATAATTATATGTTCAGCTATACTGTTCAACAATTTTATATACCTTCTTTAAGTGAGATCAGAATAAAGCAGACTTAGAAAAAGAGAATACTAAAAAATTAAGTGCTAGATTTGAGGCCATCAAACCGAGATTAGCAGATCCTTTAATTCAGCAGAAGGAATCTTTAGAAGAATACAATCTGGAACCTCCAACAACAGCAAAAAGTTGGTTCCAGATAAGAAAAACCCACAATTTGGCTTGAGGAACTAGAATGATAACCCTTAGAGAAGCCATATGCTGAGTTTAAAATATAGATTCTGTTTAATGATGCTACAGTAGAGCTATGTCACATGATAGATTATGTGTTTATTTTGTGGAGTTTGGAGAATTAAGATATGGGCATGCGTTAATCATCATGCAGCCAATACTTACTAGGGAATTCAGTGAACAACTGCTTTAAGTTCTGAAAAGGCTGATATTGAGATTGCACATTTATTAGACGTGATGATAATCTTAGAAATGTCTTTGATGATTAAACCAGATGACAGTCCAACATATTTATCCAATAAAATGCAATAATTTCTTAAGCATTGTGGCATGAAAATGTTACAGAAGTACTTTAACAACTCTACAGGTCAAACAGTTATACAGCGGTCTAACCGAACTTTAATGAAAATGCCCATGGAACAGAAGTGGGGGGTGAGAAATCTCTCAGAGATAGATTAAATAATACTTTATTGACTTGAAATTTTACATGTCAATGAGGCAGCACAGCTACTAAAAACACTAGATTTTAGAAAGGACTGCTTCATTAGATCAGTACAATTTTAGAATGAAGGGAAGAAAATGTGTTTCATTGGAGAATAGGTTTTGTTCTTGTTTCAACAGGAAAGGAAAAGATATGGATCCATCAAAATTAATAAAAATTAGATTTGATCTGGGAGATCACCTGAAGATCTAAGCTACACCCATGTAAAGTATATGCTGATACTTCTACATGGGAATATCTCTGAGACTGGCTAACACATAAAAATGCTTCAAGCCAGGACTTCAACTAAGTATAGCATTAAATCTTGGCGGTTTCAGAATCTTCTCGAGTTATCTTGTGATCATTTCAAATGGCATGAATAGAAATGTACATTACAGTAGGCTATAGAGTCCAAACTAACTTATACAGGAAAGACAGATTCCTTACCTGCTCAGAGAGCAGAGAATCATCTTGAGCTGATTGTGCAGAGCACACATTCATACATGTGATAATGCAGAAATGTTTATTACTGTGAAAGTTTATATGTTTGCAGAGTAAAAGCACCAAACTCCAAATAGAGCAAGAGTCACCCTCAAGTATGCTGAAAAGCATGCTGGGATGAATTCCAGCATCCTGCTAGATTTAGCCTCACAGACTTCCTCAATAGCTGCTTCCTGAGGATCTGCATCTGGAACAGTTTCAAAATAGGTAGCGATGGATGATGCTCCAGCATTGCAGACTGTTTCAATCAGGACGTCAGTTATGCTCTGCAGTTACCCAGCACACAAAGACTGGACAATAAACACTACAGGTAACTTTCTCAAGACTGGCCAATATTTCAATTTTCTTTGCCCTCCCCCCTCAAAAACGATGTGCCTAGACAGCAAGAAGCAATTTTAAGAGAATGAAGCCATATCCCTAAGAAGTTATTTGTTACACGATGGATTTTTTTGTTGTTTAAAAGTGGTTGGTCACAAGCTGTTAATAGTCTTAGGGAGGAAACAAAGTAAGGGAGGTTAGATTTAGGGATCTCCTCTCCCTCCCCACTTCTTTATTTCCTAACTAATGACAAAGAAAAAAGGAGTGAGAAGGGAAGAAAAGAGTGAAATATTAGAATTATAGAGTAAAAGTAGATTATTGAATCTATTTCTACACTGACTAGCCAAATATTTTACATTTGTTGCAGACTATCTATACTGATATAAATTTAAGATTATATTTTGTTACTACATACTTTATATATGTTTTAACATATATAAACACAATTTAAAGTTCTAGTCCTTTTAAAAGTTGCTATTGCAAATAGTTTAGGAAAATTAAGAAATACAAGTTAGTAGTCAATCATTCAAACTTATTGGTCATGTTAGATGCTTGCTGAGCTAATTACAAAAAATAAGCTTCATTTAACTTCTTATACCTTCTTTTCAAGGCAGCTAGTAGTTAACTAGAAAGATGCTATTCAGACATAGTATAAAGAGATAGAGATGGATACATGATAGATAGATAGATAGATAGATAGATAGATAGATAGATAGATAGGCAGATGATTTTCAAAAACAAAAATTTCAGAGATCCTGAGAATATGGCATTTAAAGATGTGTTATTAATAAAAGGCTTTTCATGACAGTGAGACACAACTGTATAGCACCCCTATACCACTGCAAAGAAAATGATAAGCATATGGAATTTACTTCTGCGTGACAATCTAGCCACTGGGCAAGAAACTGCTCTTGCTTCAATTGCTGACAGTAGGCTGTCAAAGCTCTGGACAAGCAGGGAAGTTGATAGCTGAGCTTCACCAAGACAAAGCAAGTAGTTCTTCATAATTCCTGCTTCACAGAAAAGTCTATCAAATGTTTTAGTCCAAAAGACTGAAGATGATGCTCCAAAGATTCAGGGAAATTTTGGGAGACTGCTCAGTCATCCAGTTGCCTCTGTCATTTCTATGATTTTTGAAGCTGCTTCCTCTGCATTTTCTATTTACTCAGGTATTATTTATCCTTCTCAAATCTCTGAGAAGGTTGAAGACTAAATAATTCTAGTCTCACAATTAAGCTTAAATTGTTTACGATTTTAAAAAAATGTTTTAAAGTCTAAAAAGATATTCTTAGGTTTATAAATTTAAGTTATGATAGAAAGTCATTTAAGTACAGAACTCTGAATTCACTAAGATAGGATAAACAGTAGAGTACTTTCTCCAAAGTTTCCAAATACATACGGACTGGACATTATAAAAAGCTGATGGCCTTTTAGCAAAAGGCAGAAATAAAAAGTAGGGGTTCTAGTAAACAGATTGAAACTCTGCTGTTTAATCAGAGGACTTGGATGCATGGAACTGAAGAGAGAGAAATAACCTTGTGGCAGACATAGAATAGTTTAAATGCTTTATATACGTTATGAGCAAGTTGAGGAACAAAACCAAGCTTATAGCCTAGGCATTTTATAATAAATTTAAACCTCCTGCTTTTTATTTGGGGGCTGGGGCTCAAATGGAAACACAGAGGCTATAGAAAGCATTCACTTTCTTGGTTAGAGTTACCAAAAAATATTTTATATTATTTGAGTCTGTTGTGAAAGGTGGTGTTTCCCTGATTTCTTTTAAGACTATTCATCATTTGTATATGGAAGGTTACTAAATTTTGTCAGTTAATCTTATATCCAGCTACATTACTGAATGTGTTTATCAGCTGTCAGAGTTGTACATGGTGGAAATTTTAGGGTTGCTTATGTATACTAACATATCATCTGAAAACAATGATACTTTGATTTCTTCCTTTACTGTTTATATATCCTTGATCTCCTTCTGTTGTCCTATTTCTCCAGATAAGATGCATAGTACTATATTGAGAAAGTGTGGAGATAGTGGACAACCTTGTTTTGTTCCTAATTTTAGAGTAATTGTATCGAGCTTCTTTCCATCACATTTGATGTTCACTATGGGCTTGCTGTAAATTGTCTATTTTGTTGATATATGTTCCTTGTTTACCTAATTTCTCCAGGACTTTTATCATGAAGAAATGTTGGATTTTTTGTTCAAGGCATTTTCTGCATCCAATGAGATGACTGATATGGAAGTTGACCATGGCTTTTCTCTATTTCAGTTTATTTACATGGTAGATTACATTTACTGATTTTTATATATTAAACCATCCATGCATCTCTGTGATCCATTTGATCACAGTGGATCATCCTCTTGCTGTATTCTTAGATTCAGTTTTTATGTATTTCATTGAACATTTTTGCATTTATATTAATAAGGAAAATTGGTTTGTAATACTTTTTCCTTGTTGAGTCTTTATGTGATCTGAGTATCAGAATAATTATGGCCTCATAAAATGAATTTGGTAATATTCCTTCTGTTTCTATTTCATGGAAGAATTTGAGAAGCATTGATGTTCACTCTTCTTTGAACATCTAGGAGACCTCTGGACTAAAACCATCTGGTCTGGTTGGGAGATTTAGGTCTGTTTAGATTTCTGATCTGATCTTTATTTAACTTAGTTAGATGGCTCTTATCAAGAAAAATTATCTGTTACCTTTAGATTTTCTAATTATATGGCAGATTTTTTAAAAAAATCTTTTCATAATTCACTGGATATCTCTTAGTGCCTGTTGTTATGTCCTACTTTTCATTTCTGATTTTTAAAATTTGGATATTCTCTCACCATGTTTTGATTAATTTGAATTTTTTTCAAAGAACCAACTCATATTTTTCTTAAATGTTTGTATTGTTCTCTTTGTTTCTATTTATTGCTTTCAGTCCAGAGTTTGATAATTTATTTATATCAATTGTTTTTGGGTATCGTTTTTTTCTTTTCTGTTCTAGAGCTTTCAGGTGTGCTGTTAAGTTGTGAGTATGAAATTTCTCAAGTTTTGGTGAAATGTTCTGTAATTATATGTTAGATCCCTTTGGCTTATAATGTCTGCTAGCTCCCACCTTTACTAGTTTTGTTTTCATCTGAGTGACCTATCGGTTGGTAAAACTGGGGTATTAAAGTTTCCTACCATTACTGTGTGAGAGGCAATATATGTTTTAAACTGTAGTAATGTTCTTTTATAAACATTTAAAAATTCACTAAAAACATGGGGTGTCATCCTGTTAGGGGCATTTTTCCTTTGATGAGTAATCAAGTGTCCTTTCTTAATTTATCTCTTCTGATTAGTTATGGTTTGAGGTCTATATTGTTAGATATTAAAATAGCTATACAAGCTTGTTTCTTAGGTCCATTTACTTGAAGTATCTTTTTCCAACCCTTTATCCTGGTAATGTCCATCCTTGATGTTGAAGTATATTTCTTGAATGAAACAGAATGATGGATCCTGTTTTCAATTCCATTCTGTTATTCTGTGTCTTCTTATTGGGGAATTGTGACTGTTAATATTTAGAGATATCAATGATCAATGATTGTTGATTTTTGTTAATTTCATGTTGGTAGTGGGGGAGAGAAGAGAGGAAAAAGGGAGAGAGAGAGAGAGACAGAGAGAGGCAGAGAGAGACAGAGACAGAGAGAGACAGAGATACATAAAGAGACAGAGAGACAGAGAGAGTTATCTTCTCTGAGATAATTTATTTCCTGTGTTTTCATGGGTGAGGTTAACTTCTTTAGGTTGGAGTTTTCCTCATCACACTTTCTGTGGAGCTGTATTTGTAGACAAATATTGTTTAAATTTGGCTTCATTATATAGTATCTTTTTTCCATCTATGATGATTATAAGTTGCACTAGGTATAGTAATCTTGGCTAGAATCTGTGGTTTCTTAAAGTCTGCAACATTGAGAAGTCTGATAGAATTCTAATAGATCTGCCTTTATATGTTACTTGTTCTTTTTCCCTTGCAGTTTTAATAATCTTTCTTTGTTCTGTGTGCTTAGTGTTTTGATTATTATATGCCAAGAGGACTTTCTTTTTTGGCCCAATTTATTTGTTGTTCTGTAGACTTTTTGTACTTTGAAAGGTATCACTTTTTTTTAAGTTAGGAAACTTTTCTTCCATGATTTTGCTGAAAATATTTTGTAGGCCTTAATCTGGGATTCTTCTCCTTCCTCTATTCTTACTATTCTTAGGTTTGGTCTTTTCATAGTTTCTCAAATTTCTTTGATTTTTTTTGTTAATAATTTTCTATTCGGAATTTTTTGACCAATATGTCCATTTCTTCTTCTATTGTCTCTTTAATGCATGAGATTCTGTCTTCCATCTCCTGTGTTTTGTTAGTAAAGGTTGTTTCTGTGATTCCTGTTCAAATTCCTAAATTTTCCATTTCCAGAATTCACTCAGTTTTGGTTTATTTTATTACTTCTCTTTCCATTTTCAGGTCTTGAGCAGTTTTATTCATTTCTTCCAACTGCTTATGTTTCCCTGCATTTCTTTATTGGATTCACTCATCTCTTCTTTAAGGACCTTGATCACCTTCATGCACCCTGTTTGAAGGTCTTTTCTTGTCATTTTGGTATTTTGGAATGTTCAGGGCATTCTGTGGTGGGATTACTGGGCTCTATTGGAGATATATCAATCTGGTTTTTATTATTTATGTTTTTACACTGGTATGTAGGCATCTGAGATTTGAATGATTATAGTTTTAGATGTTGATTTCTGGTTTTATCTCCATTGGGTAGATGTTTTTTCCTTGGTTTCTGTATCCTCTCTAGGTTTTAGGAGAGTGGGACGCCTTTTCTGTGTTTTGTTTGTTAGGAAATTTTCTTTGAACCTGATAGTTGGAACCACTGGGAGTCAAAAAGGCAACAGGATTTCTACATAGACTATTGTAGCCTACAAAGACTACAGCAGGTTTTCTGCCACAGAGATGTTGAAGGGATTAGTGGGATTAGGACTGGGAAGAACAGAAGGATATATGATGATCTGCAGGTAGCCTATCTACTTCCTTGGCAAGAGAGACATTTGGGTTATCAGGGGTGTGTACTAGAATTGGGGGCTAGGATAAATGAACAAATAAATAGAGGGAGGTTAGGAGGACAAGGTCTCTGAGATCCACTGGAGATGTGGAGGTGGTGGTAGGAAGGCCAGTGTTTTGTTGCAGAGCTAGAAATGAGAAAGAGTTGGATTTGGGGGAGAGGGGGGAGTGGTGAAGGACCTCAGTTAGCTTTCATGCTCCCCTAGCCTGCTTAGCTTGTGTGTCAATAATTATCATAAAAAAAAACCTTTGGGAAACTATCAGCTCTTTGCAGATCAAATCTTATGTTGGCCTACACACTATACCCAGCATCCCTTCAGGTTTCCAATTCAAGTCTCTCTGGAATTCTATTTGCCGTTTTAACTAGTAGGAAGCTAAAACTCACAATTGGTATGGAACAGAACAACAAGGAAGAAGCAATCACATGAATCTAAAAATATAAACATATTTGCAGTTTTATTATATGTAGTATTGCTTATTATTAAACAGTATTTATTAATTGCTATATTATTATATATTATATTATAGTATATTAATCATAAATAATAACTAGTACTACAAAGAGCCTCTCACATTCCTGAAAAAAGAAAGACATAAAAAAATCTAATGAGTCCAGAACTTGAGGCTAGAACTTTGCTAACTATCTAATTAGGCTAAAATAAACCTCAATTGTGATGTGTTTACAATCATAAATTACAGAGTCTTTATATTCTGATTCTTAATACCAGAGTCAGCTACAAAATTTGTGGAGCCAAGCACAAAATGTAAATGCGGGTCCCATATTTAAAAGGAAGGAAAAATGTTTTAAGTAAAGTACTAAGATGCAGAATGCCCTTTCTACTGTTACTTTTTTATGCTATTATTTGTTCTCCAAATTAATATTCTTGGGCAAGAATGATTATTACAGATACTCGAGAGCTGGTTTATGATTTAACCCACTTTGTACTCCATGAGCTACCAGGTTTCCCCAGAGTATCCAGAAAGCCAGAAATAGCATGCTACCTCACCCATGGGCAGAAAAATCAAGAAAAATATCTTTGTTTTACATTAAGGTCCACTATTACAACCCAAAATACAGAAGGTTGAGCTCCAGAATTATGCAACTATCACCAGCGTTGAATGGAGTTGGATGAAAAAGGTTTGCCAAAAAAATTAGTGTGCCTTGATCCTCTGCCACCAAATTGCATAAGATCTGTCCAGATACTTAACTCTGGCTCTTCTTTACCTGAGTTCAAATCCAAGCTAGATAGAAGTTACAAGTTGTAGTGATCTGTGTGGATGGGGTAGAACTGAGAGAGGAATGAAGACAGCTAAAAATTCAACCCAAAAGTTGAGGGTTGAGGAGGAGGGAGAGGCAGAAGACACTGGTGGGCAGGAACTGCATGTGATGCCAAATTCCATATCCACCTTTCCTTTCTACTTCCATTATCTTATTATACTTCCATTCTAAAACATGAGTTCAGGGGGAAATATTAAGATTAGTGAGACACTGGCCCAAAAACATTAACCCCAAGCCCTTCCGACTGCAGGGCCCCATGAACCTACAGGAGGCTCTTGTCTGTGAAGCTGGCCCTGCACAATACAAAACTGATCCCAACTTATGGACATGGAGATAGCAAACCATATCGTGACAGAACTTATAATTACTCTAATGTGCTTTTTTTTTAAGTCTCTTAGATAATAGAGAATCCTGAAGCCTGATATCGCTATATCATAAAACACTGCATGCATAAATAAGCTAGGAAACTTATAGGAAAGTAGGTAGATGAACAGATTGTACATGATAAGTTGATAGATAATTTCTGCAATCTCAAGTTTGTGACAATAGAAAGGCACACATTCTCAGTTAATCTCTCCAAGATATATATTACATTTTACATCTCCTTAACTAATGTGCACATGTGTCTTTTTTCTTGTGTACTTTCAAAAGAAACATGGTTTTGGATTTGTTATCTTTGCTTTAATTTATTATTATTGATTTTTATTGCTTAATATCAATTTGTCTTTTTTACTTCCTCTAAAAATTGCTATTGTATTGCTAATGTGTTACCATGAACATTAGTTCCCATTATTTTATTATTTCTGCTTTAACAATTAAGCCATTTGTAGCTAAAGCAGTGGATCAGAGATTATGAGCCCTTGTTGCTCAAATAAAGGACCAAGTTCAGTTCCTGGTACCCACATCAGGTAGCTCACAGCTCCCTGTAACTCCAGCTACAAGTGATATAATACCCTCTGCTGGCTTCCACAGGCACATGTATATGCACACAGACACATAAACTAAAAAAAAAAAAAAACTACATTAATAACTCACTAAGTGGATATTAGCCAAAAAAATAAGTACAGAATACCCAGGATACAATCCAGAGAATTAAAGAAGGTTAACAAACCAAAGAAACCAAGTGAGGATGCCTCATTCCCACTTGGGAGGGAGAAGAAAGAAATCACAGGAGAGGGCAGAAAGGGAGTGAGGGACCTGGATGAGAAAGGGGACAGGGAGAGGAAGAGGGAAGCATGACCGGGTAAGGGGTGGGGCAGGACTGAAGCCCTGAGGGCCAGCAGAAAGAAAGGAAACAGACCTCAGGAGGTAGGAGATGGGAGGAGGGGACCATCTACAATGTACCAGAGACCTGGAAGGTGAGAGACTCTCAGGACTTAAAGGTGACCTTAGATGAAATACCCTACAGTGAGAAGAGGGAACTTGTAGAGTCCACCTCAAGTGGAAAAATAGGGCATCAAGTGGAGGGATTGGGTTGTCATTGCACAGTCAGAAATTCTGATCCAGAATTGTTCCTGTCTGAAAGAAATGCAGGGAAGAAAATAGAGAATTGGCTGAGGGAAAGGGGGTCCAGTGACAGGTCCAAATGGGGAGCCAGCTCAAGGGGAGGCTCCAAGGCATGACACTGTCCCTGATGCTATGGTGGGCTTACAGACAGGAGCCTAGCATGACTGCTCTCTAAGTGGCACAACAAACAGCTGATATGATGAGTCAGATGCAGATATTTACACTCACCCAATGATCAGGAGCTGGTGACTCCTGAGGTTGAAATAGGGACAAGCTGGAAGAAGCTTAGGAAGAGGGATACCCTATAGGAAGACCAACAGTCTCAACCAACCTGCACCCCTGAGATCTCTGAAACACTGAACCACCAATCAGGGACCATACACCTGCTGATATGTGGCCCACAACACATATACATCAGATGCCTGACTGGTCTAATCTCAGTCAGAGAAGATGCACCTAACCCTCAAGAGACTTGAAGCCCCAAGGAGTAGGAAGGTCTTGTGGGGTGGGAATAGGGGGATGGGGATATCCTTTTGCTATCAGGGCAGGAAGGAGGAGGTATGGGATGAGGAACAGTCAGAGGACAGACCAAGAGGGGGATAAAGACTGGACTGTAATAAAAGATTAAGGAATAAAAAAAATTAACCCTGCCAAATAATAATAATTAAAGCAGTTTAAAGCGAAAATGTTTTCAGTGTGGGCTTCTTCTCCTGTGCTTTATTGGTTCTGATGTATTCTTTTCTTATTTTGAAAAGAATTTACCAAACCAGTTTTGATTTCATTTTCTTTCAGAAGAATATATAAACCTTAATTTTCAAGTTTGTACATTTTTGAGTCATTTAAGTTTGTTTCCATTCTAATATAAATCTACCTACACTAAAATATCTTCCTGTAATGTGACTGTTATCTTGAATTTTAGTATCTTGTGACTAACCACATTATCACATTTTATGAATGTTCAAATTATGTACAAACAAGTATATTCTCAGTAAATTGTATAATACACATAGTTGATCAAGTTATTGAGTGAATTGTTAAACTCCTCTTTTATCCTAATTGTTTTGATAGCTGTGGATACTCTTCATTTCGGAATACATTAAGCTTTTGCTCAGAAACTAGTGCATATATTTATATGTGATAGCTTTGGTTGTGTTGGTCTCTTATATGTAAGATTACATTTTCTGCAAATAAATAGTGTGGTAGCTGAGAGTTTTTCACATACCCCCTTATTACATTGAAGAACTGCTATTCAGGTTTTCAATTCAGTTTATTATTTTCATCTTTCACTCCCTAGGGTTTAAGTAAAGATGTAGACCATGACTTATATTTTAAACTGAAGCTTTTGTTCCTTCTAATGATTCTATTCTCCAGTCTTCTATGTATTTTTCTCTACAACCCAACTAAATGATCTGATTTTTTTTACTACTATTGGGAGAACCATAAAACAAAATATCTAAACTTAGAGCTTGATGTGTTTAAATTATGTTAAAAGTTTGGTCATACAAACTGATTTAGAGAACAAAAACTTGGGTAGCCTAGTTTGGGCAATGCGAAACTTGTGATCCTTTCATACTTTGTCTGACTTTCACTACATACTCAATACTCTAATTTTCTTAACACTTGTCCTTTATAATGTATTCTGTGACAATTGCTACTGTTCTTTAAGTATCCTAAATCACAGCATCAAACTATATTCTGTATGATTCATCATATCAGCTAAAGTGTACCAGTATGCTTTTGGTATTCAATTTTTGTATTGGTGCTTGATATTAGAAAAAATAAAAATAAATAGCATCTGAATTATAATCCCAAGATTCCAGATACAGTAGTCCTGCTTTCTTAAAATGCAGATTGGCTGGAGTTATCAGAGGTCACCGTATGCAGGTCCTCAGACCACGGGATCTTCAGAGACAATCATCTTTAAATTGAAAGTGACATTTTCATTTGCACACTGTCTTCTTGAATCCTTGCTGTTATGGTTTGAGTTGTAGCATCTTTCAAAACCTTCTGTGTTAATAGATTAGATGCCAGCTGACAGGCTTTTAGAAAGTGATTGGGTCTTGAGGGCTCTGACCTAATGGGTGGATTAATTCCTTGATGGATTCATGATGCAATGGCATTATTGAAGAGTCATAGAAATTCAGAAGTGGTCCTAGTTGGGGAAAATAGGTTATTGCGTGCTTTTAGGCATTTGTCACAGTGATAAAAAAAAAAAACTAAATAATGTACTTGCTAATGAGGATATAGCTACATGGAATAGTGGAGAGAAAACTCTTACTGTAGAGAAAGAACCTAACTATTTATAGTTTTGTCTTAAGAACTAAACCTCATACAGTTATGGTGCTTTTTCAAATTATATAAATCAACCATTAAGTTTATCTCTGTGACTCAGCACAGTTTAAGGGAGTATAAGACTAACAATAGTACATAGTAATCTCTTATTTGTGGTTACACTTTCTGCCATTCAGTCAACTATACTCAACTATGGTCCAAAAATGCAAAACAAAAAACTCAAGAAATATACAATACTGTTTAGAATTGCACTCTACTCTCAATAATTATATATATATATATATATATATATATATATATATATATA
>NW_021621185.1:8378894-8395167 GCF_004785775.1 Grammomys surdaster
GCATAAAGAAGTTATTTACACCCATAAAAAACACAGAAAACAAATAATTTTACATCAGAAAAACCAAAAGAAGGGAAACATACACAGGCACACATGCTCACATGTGCGTGTGTGTGTGTGTACACACACACATATACACAACACACAAAAACACATACATACTTACACATACACAGACCGCTACCACCACCATCCCCACTTGTAACTACAAGAACAAAATAACAATTAACATTCATTGTTTATGGATATCTCCCAATAGCAAAGGCCTCAACTAGCCAATAAAATGACACAGATTAACAGAAAGGATGTGGAAATAGGATTAATAGTTTTGCTGCATATAAGAAATACATGTCAACATCAAAAATAGATATTTCCTCAGAGTAAAGGGTAGGATAAAATGACACAGATTAACAGAAAGGATGTGGAAACAAGATTAATAGTTTTGCTGCATATAAGAAATACATGTCAACATCAAAAATAGATATTTCCTCAGAGTAAAGGGTAGGAAAAAGATATTCCAAGCAAATGGACCTTAAAAAGCAAGCTTATATAAATATTTTGATATTTAAAAAACACTTCATATCAAAATTAATAAAATAAATGGAGAAGGACACTATATATACATAAAAAAATCCACCAAAATGGCATTTCAACTCTTAACATCTATGTCCCAAACACAAGGGCCCCCACCATATTAAAGAAACCATACCACAGTTTAAATCCTACACTGACCCTCACATGCTGATAATGAGAAACTTCAATATCCCACTCTTACCAAGGGACAGGTCATCTAGAGAAAAACTAAACAAAGAAATGCTTTAGCTAAATGATATTGCAAACCTAACATATATTTAGAGAATTTTCCACCCAAATACAAAAGAAATAACTTCTCCTCAGTACCTCATGGTACTTTCTACAAAATTAACCACATACTCAGACACAAAGCAAGACTCAACAGGTACAAGAAAACTGAAACAGTCCTCTATATCCTATCAGACTACCATAGATTAAATCTGGATTTCAACAACAGAAACAGCAGAAAGCATACATACTCATAGAAACTGAAAAAATCTATACTGAATTAATAAATAGATCATCATAAACAAATAAATAAATTAAAGACTTTCTAAAATTGAATGAAATAGAGTAGAATAAAATGAAAATGTATATACAAACATACTCAAACTTATAGAGCATAGTGAAAGTCATTCTAAAAGGTCATACCACTAAGTGCCTACCAAAAAAAAAAAAAAAAATGGAGACATCTAGTGCTACCTCTAGAACAAGTAGCAAAACCAAGAGAAGCAGCAAGGAATTATGAAACTGAAGGCTCAAATTTAAAAAAAACAAACTAGAAACAAAAAGAACAATACAAAGAATCAATGAAACAAAGAATTAGTTTTCATGAAAAATTAACGAGCTAGAAAGCACCTTATCCAAACTAGTTAAAAGGTGAAGAGAAAATACTCAAGTCAGTTAAATCAGAAACAAGTAGTAGCTATACTGCTATAACCAGGAAATTCAAACAATCATTAGGTAATGTTTTAAATACTTGTACACTATAAAAATGGAACACCTAAAACAAATGGATAATTTTCTTAATAGATACCAGAAAGTTAAATCAAGATCACATAAACAAATTAAATACACCTATAATTCCTAGAGAAATAGAAGCAGTCAATAAAAATGTCATAATCAAAAAAAGCCCAGGGCAAGACAGTTTTACTGTAGAATTCTACCAGACTTTCAAAGATGAGTTAATGCCTATACTCCTCAAATTATTCCACACACACACACAAATGAAGGAACATTATCTAATTCATTTTAGGAGACCACAGTTACCCTGATCTTCAAACTACATAAAGACTCAACAAAGAAAGAAAATTACAGGCCACTCCCCCTTATGAAGACAAATGTAAAAATACAAACAAGCACACAACAACAGTAACCACAAAAACCAAAACATCATTACTAAGTATGCTTCATCCCAGAGATGCAGAAGTAGTTCATAAACAGAAATCTGTCAATGTAATCCATCATATAAACAAACTGAAAGAAAAATAAAACACATGATCATCTTATTAAATGTCAAAAAAGCCTTTGACAAAATTCAATAGCTCTTCATGATAAAATTGCTGGAGAGGTTAGGGATAGATACCCAAACATAATAAAGACAATGTACAACAATTCTATAGGCAACATCAAACTAAATAGAGAGAAACTCACACCAATTCCAATAATATTAGGAATAAGAAAAGGTTTCCAATCTGTCTAGAACTGTTCAATATAGTAATTGAAGTTTTAGCTAGAGCAATAAGACAAATGAAGGAGCACAAGGGGACACAAATCAAAAAAGAAATCAAAGTATCATTATTTGTACATGATATTATAGTATACATAAGTTGCCCTAAAAATTCTACTAGATTAACCCCTTCAGCATAGTTGCTAAATACACGATTAGTTTTTTAAAAATGACTTATCCTTCTATATACAAATAATAAATGGAATGAGAAAGAAATCAGAAAAACAACACCTTTCTTTTTATTTATTTTTTTTAAATCAAATCATAATTTTTACTTATTCACATAGAGGTTATAAACACAAAAAGGCAGGCCGTGGGGAAGGGGATGACACCGGAGCATGGGTGTTCAGGGGGAGTACAGATATCTTTCACAACAGGGTATCAGCTGGGTGAAGGTTCAGGGGACAGGTTGTTATGACTCTGCCTATGATTCACTTGTCCTTATCTAAGTTGGTATTGTCTGCCAAGGCTACCTATTTACAAGGTCTATGACTACTCAGGCTGGTAAATTTCCACAAAAGCTGCCTGTTTACAATAGCTTATAGCCATCTGTCTCAATGTTTTTCCACAGAGCCCCAAGACTTGGTGTTAGTATACATGTATGACAGGCCTATTGCTGATTTTAGGCCTATGGCTGATTTTAGGCCTTCAGTGTATAAGCAGGGCTTCCCCTTACATCTCCTCCCTTCTCTAAGTACAACACCTTTCACAATAGCCTCAAATAAGATAATGTATCTTGGGTTAACTCTAATCAAGCAAGAGAAAGACTTGTTTGTAAAAACTTAAAGTTTTTATAGAAGGAAATAGAGGAAGATATCAGAAAATGCCTCCCATGCTCATGGGTTGCCAGTATTAACATAAAAAATGTCCATGTTATACAAACAATCTATAACCCCCACCAAAATTCTAACACAATTCTTTACAGACCTTGGAAAAGATAATTCTCCATTTTCACATGGAAAAATGAAAAACTAAGGGTAGATAAACAATCCTGAGTGATAAAGAACTGCTGAAGGTATCACTACTTCTGATTTAAAGTTGTACTATGAAAATATAGTAATAAAATCCATGTGATAATAGCATAAAAATTAGTCACTTTAGTTAATGAAATGGAATTGAAGACTCAGACATAAATTTATATACTTATGGACACCTGGTTTTTGATAAAGAAGCTATAAAAATACACTAAAAAAACTTTAACAAAGAGTGCTACTCTAACTGGAGGTCTGTATGTAAAAGAATGCAAATAGACCATATTTATCATCCTGCAAAATACTCAGTGTACTTGAATGCATTGGCACAGGACACAACTTTTTGAACAGAACACCATATGCACAGGCACTAAGGCCAACATTTAATAAATTAAACCTCATGAAACTGAAAAGCTTATGTAAGGCATGAAGCATCATCAATAGGACAAAAGAACTGCCTAGAGTAGGGGAAAAGACTTTGATCAACTCTACATCCAATAGAGGCCTAATATTCAAAACATTATTACTACTCAACAAACTAGACATCAACAAACTAAACAATACACCTTTAAAATGGGGTGCAGATGGGGGTACAGATCAAAACAGAATTCTTTCAGTTAAGAAATCAGAAATGGGGGGACTTCCGGTCTGGGGCGAGTATAGAGCAGGACAGGCGGCAGCTCATTACCCAACCCCAGAAAACCAAGAGAAAGAGGGACTCCCAGGAGCTTTAACTCAGGCAGCATCCCAGGTACGGAAAAAGCAGCACTTGCCCCAAACAGGGAGCAACCAGGACCCATTGGGACCCAGGAATTCACTCCTGGCCCGGAGCATGGGCTCCATCCGGTCTGGGCCCGAGGAGATCCCGGGAGGGAGCTCTGCACCCAATCTCACAGAAACCAGAGGAAGCGGGGCTCTCAGGCACTCTATCCCAAGTAGTATCTTAGGCTAGGAGGTGGCATTACTTGCCCCCAGACAGGGAGCAACTGGGACCCACTGGGACCCAGGAATTCACTCCTGGCCCGGAGCACAGATTCCTTCTGGTCTGGGCCCGAGCAGATCCCGGGAGTCAGCTCTGCACTCAATCTCACAGGACCCAGAGGAAGTGGAGCTCCCAGGAGCTCTAACCCAAGCAGTACCTTAGGCTAGGAAGGGGCAATACTTGCCCCAATCAGGGAGAAACCAGGACCCACTGGGACCCAGGAATCCACTCCTGACCCGGAGCCTGGGACTCTTCCGGTTTCCACCTGAGCACTGAGCAGATCTTGGGCCTCAGCTCTAACCCCAGCAGCAAAACCCATCCCAAACAGTTCTGACACAACCTAGATAATAGGAAAGACTGGCTCCAGTCAGAGACAGCACAGATAGCACAAAGGAGATCCAGATGGCAAAAGGCAAGCGCAAGAACATAAACATCAGCAACCCAAGGTACTTGCCATCATCAGAACCTAGTTCTTTCACATTAGAAAGTCCTGAACTCCCCATATCACCAGGCAAACAAGAACTAGATCTAAAATCACTTCTAATGATGATGATAGAGGACTATAAGAAGGAAATAAATAACACTATCAAAAAGTTTGAGGAGGACACAGGTAAACAGGATGAAGTCCTTAAAGAAACACAAAGATCCTTTAAAGAATTACAAGAAAACACAAACAAACAGATGAAGGAATTGAACAAAACCATCCAGGACATAAAAATGGAACTAGAAACAATAAAGAAATCACAAAGGGAGACTACCCTGGAGATAGAAAACCTAAGAAAGAAATCAGGAGTCATAGATGCAAGCATCACCAACAGAATACAAGAGATAGAAGAAAGAACCTCAGGTGCAGAAGATACCTTGGAAAATATTGACACAACTGTCAAAGAAAACGCAAAATGCAAAAAGTTCTTAACACAAAACATCCAGGAAATCCAGGATGCAATGAGAAGACCAAACCTAAGGATAATAGGTATAAATGAGAGTGAAGATTCCCAACTTAAAGGGCTAGTAAATATCTTCAACAAATTATTGAGGAAAACTTCCCTAACCTAAGGAAGGAGATGCCCATAATCACACAAGAAGCTTACAGAATGCCAAACAGGCTAGATCAAAAAAGAAATACCTCCTGTCACATTATAATCAAGACATAAAATGCACAAAACAAAGAAAGAATTTGAAAAGCATTAAGGGAAAAAGGCCAAGTAACATATAAAGGCAAACCTATCAGAATTACACCTGACTTCTCACCAGATACTATAAAAGCCAGAAGATCCTGGACAAATATCATACAGACCCTAAGAGAACATAAATGCCAGCCCAGGCTACTTTACCCAGCAAAACTCTCAATTACCATAGACGGAGAAACCAAGATATTCCATGACAAAACCGAATTTACACAGTATCTTCCCACAAATCCTGCACTACAAAGGATAATAGCAGGAAAGCTCCAATACAAGGAGGGCAATCATACCCTAGAAAGAGCAAGAAAATAATCCTTTACCATCAAACCCAAAGGAAGATAACCACACAAACGATGTCTCCACTATTAGCAAAAATGACAGGAAGCAACAACATCCTCTCGTTTATATCTCTTAACATCAATGGACTCAATTCCCCAATAAAAAGGCATAGGCTAATGGACTAGATATGCAAAAAAGACCCAGCTTTTTGCTGCTTACAGGAAACCCACCTCAGCAACAAAGACAGACACTACCTTAGAGTAAAAGATTGGAAAACAATTTTTCAAGCAAATGGCCCTAAGAAACAAGCGGGAGTAGCCATTCTAATAGCGAACAAAATCGACTTTTAACTTAAAGCTATCAAAAAGGATAAGGAAGGACATTTTATACTTGTCAAAGGAAAAGTCAACCAACATGAACTCTCAATTCTGAATATCTATGCGCCAAATACAAGAGCACCCACTTCCATAAAAGAAACCTTACCAAAGCTCATAACACACATTGTACCTCACACGATAATAGTGGGAGACTTCAACACCCCACTCTGAGCAATGGATAGATCATGGAAACAGAAACTAAATAGAGATACAGTGAAACTAACAAAAGTTATGAACCAAATGGACTTAACAGATATCTATAGAACATTTCACCCCAAAGCAAAAGAATATAACTTTTTCTCAGCACCTCATGCTACCTTCTCCAAAATAGACCATATAATTGGGCACAAGACAGGCCTCAACAGATATAAAAAAAACTGAAATAATTCCCTGCATCCTATCAGATCACCATGGCCTAAGGCTGGTCTTCAAAAATGACAAAGACAATGGAAATCCCACATTCACATGAAAATTGAACAACATCCTACTCCTTGATAATCTGGTAAGGGAAGAAATAAAGAAAGAAATTTAAAACTTTTTAGGATTTAATGAAAATGATGACACATCATACCAAAATCTATGGGATACAAAGACAGCAGTGCTAAGAGGAAAATTCATAGCTCTAAGTGCCTACAAAAAGAAACTGGAGGGAACATACACTAGCAGCTTGACAACGCACCTGAAAGACCTAGAACAAAAAGAAGTTAATACACCCAAGAGGAGTAGATGGCAGGAAATAATCAAACTCAGGGCTGAAGTCAACCAAATAGAAACAAAAAGAACTATCCAAAGAATCAATAAAACCAGGAGCTGGTTCTTTGAGAAAATCAACAAGATTGATAAACCCTTAGCTAGACTAATCAGAGGGCAGAGAGACAGTATCCAAATTAATAAAATCAGAACTGAAAAGGGTGACATAACAACAGAAACTGAGGAAATTAAAAAAAATCATCAGATCCTACTACAAAAGCCTATACTCAACAAAATTGGAAAATTTGGATGAAATGGACAATTTTCTAGACAAATACCAGTTATCAACGTTAAATCAGGGCCAGATAAACTATCTAAACAGTCCCATAGCCCCAAAAGAAATAGAAGCAGTCATTAAAAGTCTCCCCAGAAAGAAAAGTCCGGGACCAGACTGTTTTAGTGCAGAATTCTATCAGACCTTGAAGGAAGACCTAATTCCAATTCTCTTCAAACTATTCCACAAAATATAAACAGAAGATACACTGCCCAATTCGTTCTATGAAGCCACAATTACGCTCATACCTAAACCACACAAAGACGCAACAAAGAAAGAGAACTTCAGACCAATCTCCCTTATGAACATTGATGCAAAATTACTCAATCAAATTCTAGCGAACTGAATCCAAGAACACATCAAAACAATTATCCATCACGATCAAGTAGGATTTATCTCAGGAATTCAGGGTTGGTTCAATATATGGAAATCCATCAATGTAATCCACTATATAAACAAACTCAAAGAAAAAAACCACATGATCATATCACCAGATGCTGAGAAAGCATTTGACAAAATTCAACACCCCTTCATGATAAAAGTCTTGGAAAGATCAGGAATTCAAGGTTCATACCTAAACATAGTAAAAACAATATGCAGCCAACTGGTAGCCAGAATCAAACTAAATGGAGAGAAACTTGAAGCAATCCCACTAAAATCAGGGACTAGGCAAGGTTGCCCACTCTCCCCCTACTTATTCAATATAGTATTGGAAGTCCTAGCCCGAGCAATTAGGCAACACAAGGAAGTCAATGGGATACAAATTGGAAAGGAAGTATTCAAAATCTCACTATTTGCAGATGATATGATAGTATACTTAAGTGACCCCAAAACTTCCACCAGAGAACTCCTAAATCTGATAAACAACTTTAGCAAAGTGGCTGGATATAAAATTAACTCAAGCAAATCAGTAGCCTTCCTCTACTCAAAAGATAAACTGGCTGAGAAAGAAATTATGGAAATGACACCCTTCACAATAGTCACAGATAATATAAAATAACTTGGTGTGAACCTAACCAAGCAAGTAAAAGACCTGTATGACAAGAACTTCATGCCCCTGAAGAAAGAAATCAAAGCAGATCTCAGAAGACGGAAAGATCTCCCATGCTCATGGATTGGAAGAATTGGAAGGATTAATATAGTAAAAATGGCTATTTTGCCAAAAGCCATCTACAGATATAATGCAATCCCCATCAAAATTCCCACTCATTTCTTCACAGAGATAGAAAGATCAATCTTAAAATTCATTTGGAATAACAAAAAATCCAGGATTTCGAAAACTACTCTCAGCAATAAAAGAACTTCTGGGGGAATCACCATCCCTGACTTCAAGCTGTACTACAAAGCAATAGTGGTAAAAACTGTGTGGTATTGGAACAGAGACAAGCAGGAGGATCAATGGAATAGAAGATCCAGAAATGAACCGCCATACCTATGGTCACTTGATATTTGACAAAGGAGCTAACACCTTCGAGTGGAAAAAAGATAGCATTTTCAACAAATGGTGCTGGTCCAACTGGAGGTCAGCATGTAGAAGAATGCAAATTGATCCATACTTATCTCCTTGTACAAAGCTCAATTCCAAGTGGATCAAGGACCTCCACCTAAAACCAGCCACACTGAAACTAATGGAAGAGAAACTGAGGAAAAGCCTGGAACACATAGGCACAGGAGAAAAGTTCCTGAACAGAACACCAATGGGCTCTTCTCTAAGACCAAGAATTGACAAATGGGACCTCATAAAACTCCAAAGCTTCTGTAAAGCAAAGGACACAGTCAATAGGACAAAGCGGCAACCAGCAGATTGGGAAAAAAATCTTCACCAACCCTACATCTGATAAAGGGCTAATATCCAAGGTATACAAAGAACTGAAGAAATTAGACTCTAGACAGTCAAAGAACCCTATTAAAAAATGGAGCACAGATCTGGACAAAGAATTCTCAACTGAGGAAGCTCGAATGGTTCAGAAGCACCTAAAGAAGTGTTCAGCATCCCTAGTCATCAGGGAAATGCAAATGAAAACAACACTGAGATTCCATCTCACACCAGTCAGAATGGCTAAAATCAGATGTTGGCGAGAATGTGGAGAAAGAGGTACACTCCTCCACTGTTGGTGGGATTGTAAACTGGTACAACCACTATGGAAAGCAGTCTGGCAATATCTCAGAAAATTGAACATAGTGTTACCTGAGGACCCAGCTATACCACTCCTGGGCATATACTCAAAAGACGTTTCAACATACAACAGGGACACATGCTCCACCATGTTCATAGCAGCCTTATTTATAATAGTCAGAAGTTGGAAAGAACCCAGATGCCCTTCAAGAGAAGAATGGATGAAGAAAGTGTGGTACATTTATACAATGGAGTACTACACAGGTATTAAAAATAATGAGTTCATTAAATTCTTAGGCAAATGGATGGAGCTGGAAAATATCATATTGAGTGAGGTGACCCAATCTCAAAAGAACATACATGGTATGCACTCACTGATATGTGGATATTAGCCCAAAAGCTCACAATTTCTAAGAAACAACGTATAGACCACATAAAACTCACATAGAAGAAGGAAGACCAAAGTGTGGATGCTTTGGTCCTTTCTAGAAGGAGTATCAAAAGTTTCAACCAGAGCTGCCAAAGTCTAAACCACCAGCCAGAGAGCACAAAGGGAGGGACTCATGCACCTGTATAGGGAATTAAGGGTGACCTTGTCAGACTTCAGTGGAAGTGGAGGGCCGTGGTCCCGAAAGTTTGGATACCCTACTGTGTGGGAATTCGAGAGCAGGGAGATGGGACCGGGAGGATGTTTGGAGCATACCCTCACAAAAATTAGGAGGAGGGGGTATGGGATAAGGGGTTTTGGGGGAGAATGGGAGAGGAGATAACTTTGAAAGATAAATACTTATAATATCCAATAAAAAAAACCACACAGATAAAGAGTCTAAAAAAAAAGAAAGAGGGAGAGAGTTTACTTATTTTAAATTATTTTCAAAAGTTTCTAGGAGTTGCTAATTGGCTAAGATCCTATTTTAAGCTCTCCACAAAAGAATTTAAGTCTCTGTTCAATATTCTCAAGAGAGAGGTAAACACTAATTTTCCTCAACAATTAATTGACAAAAGAGAGGTAATCTCACAAAAAGTAGAAGCTATTACTAATCGATATATTATATAGTTTGATTAGTTGTCGGCGGTGCTATAACAGTCCTTTGACAAAAGATTATTAATATAGATTTATATATCCTTAAATAGGGTCTTCATGACTCTCTGAGTGTGGAAGGAGCGACTGTTGGTGCTTCTGCCCTGATTTTACAAGAACTCTAAAAAATTGGCTTTAAAAACAAAAGAGGGGGAACAGTACCCCCTCAGAAGGAGTCCCCCTGAAATACTCCCCATCATGCCTTGTTCACTTTTATCTCTCTAAAGCTGAAAGCTCATGGCAAATCTGCTGCTGACTGCCTCTGGCACCACCGAGACCAACAAAACTTTGCCACAGATATGGGGAAGGACCCTCTTACCCTTAAAGGGAATGGCCCAGACCCAGTTCTCTTATGGGGCCGAGGATTGATATGCCTGTCTGATACCACAGAAGGCACAGATTAATGAAAAAAAAAAGATACTCCCACAAAGCTAGGCCCAACCATAAATACTATGAATAACAATTTACACCCAGGGAAGAGAAATCTCCCTGAGCATTCCCTTCTTTTTCCTTTCCAGGTAAAAATGAATCACCCATGATGTCTGCTCTTAGAAGTTCTAATCCAGATGCTGGCCTCCGAACTTATACTACTCAGACCTTTGAAGGGCCACTGACAAGAACATCAATCAGCTAGAGATTGACATCACTAATCTGAAGAAATCCCTCACTTCACTGTCTGAAAAGACCTCCTAAAATCGCAAAGGACTTGATTTACCCTATTACAGTAGAAAAGGCTGTGTACAGCTCTTGACTGTGTACAGCCCTTAAAGAAGAAGGTTGCCTTTACATAACAAGACAAGGAGGGTAAAGAGAGCATGTAATAGGTCAGTGAAGGCCCTAAGAAAAATCAGAGAGAGAAAGAGACAGATGAATGCTGGTACAAGAATTTGTTTTCAGCTTCTTCAAGGTTGTCAACCCTATTTCCTCCCATCTTGGGACCATTATTTGGGTTCTTTTTGCTTATTTCTTCTGGTCCCTGGCCCTCAAATAGGTGGGCTAACTCTGTGATACAACAGATAAATAATTTGGTAGCAAAACTTCTCAGATGCATTATCATAAGTTAGCTTTGGAGGACCACAAGACTCAAGATGAGGTTGTTACTTTATACAGGGTGTTTCCAAAACCCATCTCCACCCAACCTAAAAGGGGGGACTTCTGCCCCTAGACCAAGTAGAGAGGGGCCACCCAGAACCCCCTCTGACAGGCGATCTGAATTCTTGCTTAGGCTGCAAGGCTAAGCCCTGCAAGGGAATATAAATAAAAGATCAAAATATCTCACTGGGTTCCCTGAGGGACAAGCCTGACTGCATAGGGGTTGATGTCAAAAGTATCCTCTCTCCAGGAAAAAGACATCAGGATGGGTATGGCCCTCATGCCTCACTGGACAACGACAGGGGGACTGGAGCCATTACAAGGTCCCCTCCAAATACTGGAGGTCAGGCCTCTATGCCTACCTTCGCAAGATTAGAATTGCCAGAGCCCTTCTATACTTAGAGAAAGGAGTAGATGTCAGGGGCAGCCCTGCTTACACACTGAAGGCCTAAAATCAGCCTTAGGACTAAAATCAGCAATAGGCCTGTCATACATGTATACTAACACCAAGTCTTGGGTCTCAGTGGAAAAACATTGAAACAGATGGCTATAAGCTAATGTCAACAGGCAGCTTTTGTGGAAATTTACAAGCCTGAGTAGTCATAGACTTTGCAATAGGTAGCCTTGGCAGACAAAATCAACTTAGGTAAGGACAAGCGAGTCATAGGCAGAGTCATAGTGACTTGTCCCCTGAACCTTCACCCAGCTGATACCCCGTTCTGAAGATATCTGCATTCCCCCTGAATACCCACACTCCAGTGTCATTCCCTTCCCCACATTCTGCCTTTCTGTGTTTATAACCCCTGTGTGAATGAATTACGATTTGAGAAAAAATAAATTATAAAAAAAAGAAGAGAAATAGGAGAAAAAAAAGAAATCAGAAATGGCTAAGAAATGCTTAAGGACCTCTTCAACATCTTTAACCATCAGGGAAATGAAAATCAAAACTACTTTGAGATTCTGACACCTGTCAGAATGGCTGAGATCAAAAACACAAGTGACAACTCATGATAACCAGAATGTGAAGCAAAGGGAACACTCCTCCACTGCTGGGAGAAGTGAAAATTTGTACTGTCACTATGTCAATATAGTAGTTCCTCAGAAAATAGGAATCAATCTACCTCAAGACTCAGCTATTTTACTCTGGCATATACCCAAAGGATGTGTCAACTTACCAAAAGGACTCTTGCCCAACTATGTTCATAGCAACTTTATTTGTAATAGCCAGAAACTAGTAACAACCTAGATGTCCATTAACTGAAGAATGGATAAAGATGTAGTACATTTATAGCATGGAATGGTACTCATCTATTTTTTAAATGTCATCATGAAATTTGAAGCAAAATAAATGGAACTAGAAAAATATCATCCTGAGTGATGTAACCCAGACCCAGAAAGACAAACATGGTACATACTCACTTATAAGTGGACTTTAGCTGTGATGTAAGTGATCAAGCTACAATCTACAGACTCAGAAATGTTAGAAAAAAGAATATTATAGGGAGAATAGATTCTGTAGATGTAGTAGGAAATGGAGGGTATCAGGTGGATGGGATGGAGATAGAGAATGTGAGGAAAGGCAGTTGGACTTTGTGGGCATTTTGAGGGCTGTGCAGAAACTGTGGACAGCAGAAACTTCCTGGTATCTATGAGCGTGACCCTAGTGAGAACTAGTAATGGAGGATAAGAAGTCTGAACTAGCCATCTATGTAATCAGGCAAGGCTCCAGTGGTGGGACTGGGCTAAATTTGGTTGAGTTGTTGGCCAAGGAGGTCCTATGGAGAACCCTGGCTGACCATAGAACAGAAGTTCACCCTCTGAAAATTAACAGTGGGACCCCATTGCCAAGGACAATTTCTACAGTTCATTGAACATAGAACAACAGAACTGATGTGAACTTAGAGCCTTCACTCCTTTGTTCTAATCTCTTTGGTACAAGAGCTTACTTAGCAGGCTATGGAAAGAGAAATTTGGAAACTACCTCTACCACAAAACCCTTGACCTACAATCTGTCCTGCCTACAAGATGTACTGGGGCAATGGTGACACAGAACAGATGAGAGTAGCCAAGCAATGTTTACTTTAACTTGAACTTAACATGTCACAAGAGGGAGCCCATGCCCTACACTGCCTAGATGGGCAGCAACTAGAACTAGATAGCCCACAAGCCTAGGATAGAATCAAAAACAACAGGAAAACAAAACAAAACAATGAACTGATTCCTAAGGATATTCTGCTGTGATCATTGATCAGTGCCATGTCTAGTCATTATCAGAGAAGATTTTCCCACCAGCAAACAAGAGAGATACCCAAAGCCAGGCATTATTTTCTTGTTGTTGTTGGATGTTTTATTTATTTGCATTTCAAATGTTACCCCTTTTCCGGTTTCCCTTATGGAAACCACCCACCCCCTACCTCTATGAGGGTTCTCCCCCACCCACGTACTCCCTCCTCTCCACTCTGGCATTCCCCTACACTGGGGCATTGAGCCTTCACAGGACCAATGGCTTTTCCTCGTACTGATGCCAGATAAGTCCATCCTCTGCCATACATGCAGCTGGAGCCATGGCTCCCTCCATATATATATTCTTTGGTTGGTGGTTTAACTCCCTGGGAGCTCTGGGGAGTCTGATTGGATGATATTGTTCTTCTTCCTCCTATGGAGTTGCAAACCCTTTCAGCTCCTTCAGTTCTTTCCCTAACTCCTTCATTGGGGTCCAATGGTTGGTTGTGAGCATCGGTATCTGTATTTGTCAGGCTCTGGCAGTGCCTTTCAGGAGATATCTATATAAGGCTCTGCATCAGCAAGTACTTCTTGGCATCTGGAATAGTGTCTGGGTTTGGTGTCTGTAAGGGAGTCTCCATCAGGTCCCTCCCCTTGAAGCAAGAAACACCCCAGAAGGGGAGGAGGAAAGACTTTAGGAGTCAGAAGGAGTGGAGGACACTGTGAGATCATGTCCCACTGAAGCAGCAAAGGTCTCAAATGAACTCATAGAAACTGAAACAGCAAGTACCGGGCTTGCATGAGTCTGCATCAGGTCCTTTGAATACATATTATGGCAGTTAGCCCAGCGTTCTTGGACTCCTAACAATGGGAAAAGGTGTATCGTCGACTCTTTTGCCTGTTTGCCTGCTCTTGAGACTTTTCCTACTATAGGGTTGTCTTGTCCAGCCTCGATATGAGAACTTCTGCCTTGTCTTATTGTATCTTCTTTTGTCCTGTCTGGCTGTCATCACTTGGAGGCCTGCTCTTTTCTGGAAACAGAAAAGAGGAAACAGAGGACCCATGGACTTGAAGAAGGGACAGTTAAAAGGACCATGGGCAGGGGGAGGGAAAACTATAGTTGGGATGCATTGTATACCAGAAGAATCTACTTTCAATTAAAAAAGAAAGAAAAGAAAAGTACTAAAGAAGACTAAGGCTGAAATAAAGATGAAATTGGAAAACTCAGTAACCTAATTATATACTCAAGACCCTTACAAGTAGAGTGAATCAATCAAAAGGCAGAATTGATATTAAAGTCTTAGGACTTGAAGATAAAAGATCTAAATGAAATAGGGCAGGAATGTTACATGTATTTTTAAGTGCTACCACCTTTGCCCAAGACCGGGCGATGCTCTGGTCCCTCCTGTCTTCCCGTTGTACTACATGCCTTTGGTTCTGAGCCGTGACTGCAGTACCAGTCATCTCCAGCTTCCCTAACCATGGGAAAGACACATACAGTGTGTTACTTCCTTTACAATTGCCTTCTTGGCGCAATTGCTGGGCATTAGTATCTCCTGCCTGGAAAAATATGCTGTTACTAATTTATTATCTTCATCTCTCTACGTGCCCTCAGCTTAATGGCTAGTCCCACTTAGCCCTTGCCAAACATCCTTGACCTGTAATGGAGGCCACAGTCACAGCTCTCTCCCATCCCTGACATGGTGGCTGTGTTCTTCTCATTCCAAAGCATGACAGAAGAGCTCCTCTCCTTCCCTGCATCTGTCTTTTCCTCCTGGGACCCAGAGGTCTCACCTGTACCTTCCACCCAGCAATTGGCCCCTGGCCTTCTTTACTGACAAATAAAGAACCAATCAAGAAACAGGACTTTAGTAATAGAACCTCCCCAAGCTAATAGATTAAAAAATGAGCAGGGAAACATTACAATAGACACAAATTAAATTTAAAATATTATAAGGGGACACTTAAAAAAAACTACTACTCCAATAAGTATGAATTTTCTTGATTCAGCTGAACTACCAAAATTAAACCAAGAAGATCAACAGCCTAAACAGACACATATTAAATAAAGAAATTAAAATCATAATAAAAGGTTTTCCAACTAAAAAGAGTCCAGAACAAGGCAGATTTGCGGCAGAATTTAAGGCCCAAACACGAGTTACACTTGACTATATCTTGTTGCAGGAAATAATAAAAATAAGAACTACAGGCTTCCAACGCTATGCCTAGCACTTGCAGGCCACATGGTCCCAGTGGGGTGTTCTCATCTCAGCAGACCTTCTGGTTTGGGCCCCCAAGACATCTCCACCTAACTCACTAATTTCCCTTGGTGTGGTCGCAGGCATGCCAGCCCCAACCAATGACCGCCTACCTCACGGTTAGATACCACAATACCCAGTAACCTGGTAAAATAAAAACTCTAGAAACATATAATTAACCAGTCAGATTTATATATCAGTAAATTCTCAATTCATAAAATGCCCACACAGATTATGCAAGTTATCCCAATTATTCTATCCTTTATAATGTCATATCTATCTATGGCTATTTAAAGCCATTCTGGTTCTGAATTATCCTGTCCGTCTGCCTTCATTTTCTCTCTCTCTCTCTCTCTCTCTCTCTCTCTCTCTCTCTCTCTCTCT
>NW_021621185.1:8395177-8444203 GCF_004785775.1 Grammomys surdaster
TCTCTCTCTCTCTCTCTCTCTCTCTCTCTCTCTCTCTCTCTCTCTCTCTCTCTCTCACTCTCACTCTCGCTCTCTCTCTCTGCAATCTTAGCTCTGCCTCCTTTTTCCCTCTCCAATCACAGCCTCCTGCTGCACTAATATTTTAATGTAATTGGACAGGGAAAATCCTGCCACAATAGCCATCTAATGTTCAACGAAGTTCTAAAACAGACACTGGCGAAACGACAGCATTGTCAATAAATGATGCTTGGAAAACTGGATATATAGAAATGAAACTAATAAAACTAGACCCATAACTTATCACCTTACAGAGAATTTACATATGAAAATCTGAAACTTCTTTTTCTTTTTCTTTCTTTTCTTTTTCTTTTTCTTGGTTTTCAAGACAGGGTTTCTCTGTATAGCCCCGGCTGTCCTGGAACTCACTCTGTAGACCAGGCTGGCCTCGAACTCAGAAATCCGCCTGCCTCTGCCTCCCAAGTGCTGGGATTAAAGGCATGTGTCACCACAGCCCAGCTGAAAATCTGAAACTTCTAAAAGAAAACCTTGTACTCTACAGGACTTAGGTGTTAGGACTTTTTGAATAGGGTCACATTTGCTGAGGAATTGAGGCCATGGATGCTAGAGTGCCAGAGAGAGACTTTCAAGTCAGATCCTACTTAACTCATCTGAGTCCTGTGTTCCAGATATATGATCTTCAATATTAGGTGCCCACCCTCAATCTTTGTGATGGTACATTGATAACCTATACTACTTTGGAAGCCAGTTGGACTATCCTTACCAATCATTCTAAAGGAGGGGTGTGTGTGTGTGTGTGTTCACCCTCACAAAAAGGAGTGAAAAGATTATAATCAAAACATATTATATGAAAATTCTTTAAATAAATTAATAAAATATATGTTACTATATGCATACTCTTACACTTACATGTATTGTGTTTAATTTGAGGTAAATATAAAATAACATTGAGGATTTATCAAACAATTTTGCAGTTATTTTTCCCTTATCCATTCCTCTTTTTCTGTGGAAGTTGCCAAGGCAGAGAAGTAACTAAACTAAGCCTTCCTACCCAGCATCAACAGTTATGGATCACAATAATCATTGGCAAAGTAAGATATGCATAAACTTCTGATATGCAGCATTCACATATCAGTGGTAGATAACAGTTGTCTAATTAGACTCAAGCTTACTCAACAGGAGGGAAGCTGTGCCTGATACTGGAAACAGCAGTTTCTTGGGGCTAGTGAGGTCATGGACATGAGAGATAAATGTACTACTATCACTTTTGCTAGACAGTATAATTCCTTAGTATATTCTAAATCTTAGCCTTATACCTACAGATATGTGTAGCTAGCATTCCTTATGAAGGAAGCTTCTCTTTACTACAGAGAACACCATAGAAAAGAGCAAATGGACCTACTGCAATGATCAGGAGCCCATAGGGAGACTAGGCCTAATGGACACGTTTACTGAACAGCTATGGAACATTGCAGAAGAGGGCATGGGGAAATTATAAAAACCGTAATGCCAGGACATCTCCTGTGAAATAGTATCTCCTAGGGTCAGTACCTCCTAGAAATGGTTGCTAAAACAAGAACGGAACAGTGCAATACCAATAGACATGAATGGACCAAAGAGAAAACTTCACAGGGCCCTGCCCTTTGAAAACAAACTACAGAAAACTAATGCCTGATGACCTTTATTGATTGTCCAGCACAGAGTAGTAAGCCTTGAAATCATACATATACAAACAACAATGACAGCCTCGGTAGGCTATATTAATATGCATACATGTAAATGTTCCTAATATTAATACTCAAATAAAAATAAGGCATCAACTAGAGGTGGGTGAACATGGATGATATTTAAAAGAAGATAATGGAGAGCGGCTGGAAGGAAGAAAAGGAGGAAAAAACTGTTTTGATCTATTCCAGTTAAAACATTTTTAAAATAAGACCCAGAAAAATAAAAAATAAAACAGTCATGGATATAATAGACTTTAATGAGAAACAGTGGAAATTCTGAGACACATTTTAGGTGGGTTGCTTTAAAGATTATATTACCCAATCTTATAGTACAATGGCAACAGTTGTTTCAGTGGCTAGATTCCTCTTAAAGTTTCTTGTTTCCAACTGTGATATTTCTTGAGTTCATGGAAGTAGTAGTTGAAAAACAACTACAGCATTGTTTTTTTGTTCAGGACTTCTTTTGTTGAATAAAAGGCATAATACAAACGCTTAGGATAGGAAAATATTTATATTAAGTGAATGCCTTCTTTAACGAGTAATTAAGCAGTTGACAAACTTATGTGGACTGCAATATATTTTAACGTAGATGTTGAAGGAATATTCAAATAAGCCATGAAGATATATTCGCAATAAGAGAGAAGATGGGGAAAATGCACAAAAAAATTCACTTCTGTCTAGTAGAAAATCACTTACACTGTAATTTTAGAATAATGACTAGGGTTTTTTTTTTTTTAAGAGATGAGTACCAGTGCAAAGTACAAGTGCATTTTGAAATTTTTATCTTCAAATTCTTTATTCATAGTTTACACCCCTCTAGAGTTCAACTAATACTACATGTAACTTTCTACTACTGAATACTTATTAACTTACCACCATTATGAAAAAAATAACTTCTTCACAGCCAAGGAAATAGTCAATTAAATAAAGAGAAACCTCACAAAATAGGAGAAAAAAAATTGCCAGCTATACAAAAGGCAGAGGTTATGTCTAAAATATATAAACTACTAAGAATCAAAGAAAGTAAATGTATGTGTACATGTTTGTGTGTGTGTGTGTGTGTGTGTGTGTGTGTGTGAGAGAGAGAGAGAGAGAGAGAGAGAGAGAGAGAGAGAGGAAGAAACACACAGAGAGAGGCGGGGGAGGGAGACTTATTCCCCATTTAATACAATGGGCTTGGAATCTGAACAGAATTCTTAAAAGAGGAAATGATTTTTAAATGCTATGAAATATCGTTTAAAACCTGATTGTCCCTACCTGTTCAAACAACTTTTGAGATTTCCTCTTATCCCAGTCAGAATGGCAAAGATCAACAGAACAGCTGATAACAAGTGCTTGTGAGGATCTCAGGAAAGGGAAACATTCATTCACTTTTGGTGGGATTACAAATTGGTCCCACAACTCTAGAAATCAGGTGAGTAACTATCAAAAACGCTATAAAGAAATCACCCATATGACCTAGTAAAAGGAGATACTGAGTGTATAGCAAGAAACAGGTGACTAGTAGGTAATGAGTGATTAATTAGGCTTTAGTTAGGGAATTGGGAAGGAGATTAATACAGAAGACAGAGAGATGAATGCAAAATAACAGTACAGGTCTGAAAAGCCATAAGGCATCAGACTATAATCAATCTACCTACCTTAAATCATATATAATACATATATGATTGTAAGTTCACATATGTGGATTAAATTCTATTTTCTCATCTGAGCTGACAATGCTATCTCTAAGAGCCATAGACTATCTAACAAAGACCCTAGCACCAGGGATAAGAAAGCTCTTATTCAGCTGTTAGTCAGGATTGTCTAAGAGACTCCTAAAACCTAATAGACTACTGTTCTTGTCCTTGGTTGTCCACCCTCCAGAAGTAGAAGGTAAGTCTCTATTGCTGAAAACACCATGCACTAAATTTTGGCACAGAACCGGGAGGGCATGAACTGTATCTATTCTGAAGCCTCCTCCCTGAGAACTAGCTTTTATGTTAGCAGAAAACTATCTTTTTGTCCTCTCTTCTGCTATAATCTAAACTTTAGGTGCTAGAGTTGCATTGTAGAGGTATCAATTGGAACTGGGACTCACAGCTTTTTGTTCTCTGCATTTTGATTGTCTGTAGGTTTCCACAAAAGCTTCCAATGAAGTGAAGCAATGAATAGGACTATCCAGCTATGTTACCTATGAGTCTCAACAATAACCAGAATTCATAATAACCAAAAGGGGTCCAATAGTGACATGCATGCTTCAGCGGCAATCAACAGTGTTCTTATTGTACTTAAAGTCTGATAAATAAGGTAAAATGCATAGCTGATACTGGAAATATAGCCAACTACCCAATGAAAAAAAGGATCTTAGAGGACAAACCAGCATAATCTCTAACTTCATTCTCAATATTTATCCTTACGCTCACTGAGAAGTGTAGTTCTCACCCTTTACCAAAGAAAGTTCTCTTTAAAGTAGAGACTATAATAGAAACCTACAGACAATCAAAATGCAGAGAACAAAAAGCTGTGAGTCCCAGTTCCAATTGATACCTCTACAATGCAACTCTAGCACCTAAAGTTTAGATTATAGCAGAAGAGAGGACAAAAAGATAGTAAGATAGTAAAAACAAGATAGAACAACAGTAAGTAACAAGGTGTTTACTGTGAGTTTTGTCCTAGAAATGTCAAAAAAAAAGCTGCATCCATAAAGCCTTATCAACATAACTCCAAAATGAAGACGTAAACAATGACACCATCAGTAGATACGGTAACATAGGAGGAGAAATTCTTGGGCTTTGACACAAGACAAAGAACCACAGGCAAATAAGAAATACTGAGAGTAGAAGAACTACTTCTTCCTAGGAAAATAACTGTCACAGTTTATTCAGTACCAAGTGGTCAGCCATGAGAGCATATACATAGAAGTAACATTATATTGACTGAGTCAGTTATATTTATATATTTAGGAATGTTCACACATACACACAAACACAAACACATATAAACAATTAAAGTAAATGTAGACATCTATTTTAAAGAAACCACAGTGAGGTCATGGGGAGGATGAGAGGAAGGAAAGGAAAGGGACAACAGATATAATATAATTTAAAAAATAAAAAAGAAATGCTAGTACAGTAAAGATCTCCAAAACCTCCAATATCAAAACCCCACAAATAATCACATAAAAATAAGTTAGATACTCATTTCTGAAAAGAGGATAGACAAATGCCCAATACTATAAGAAAAAATTATGAGCTCACAAATCATAAGAGAATTGCAAGTCCAAACCACCATAGGATATGGCTATATCTATTCCAGTATGAGTCACTATCAGAAAAAAACAAGTTATGATAAGTACAGATGAGGATGTACAGAAGAGGAAGTCTTGTACCTTGTTGGAAGGAATGTATAACCTCCATAACTACCTTCAATAGTGATTCCAGTTACTGGAGAGACCAGGGGGAAAGAAGGATGAGAAATATTGATCACTATACACTAAGTTATACTTAAATAAGAGTAGAAGTTCTATCGTTTGGTGTCCATGGAATGATGAAAGGATGATGAAAATACATTTATATTTTATTGTGTATATTGTATATACACAATGGAATTTTATTCAACCACAAAGTAAAGTGAAATTTGCAGAAAAATTTGTAACTAAACGTATTATACTAATTGAGGTAAGTGAAGGTAAAAGATACACTACATGTTCACATGCAAATTCCAGCTTGTGCCTACGTATGGAAATGGGATGATTTGTGTACACGCTACAAAAGTATAAAAGACACAACAAGAGGAGAAAAAGAGGTGCTGAGTGTAGGAAGTGGGTGTGGTGGCCATTCCAAAATAGTGCCTGAGGCTAACACCTGACTTCCTCATACGCCCCTGAAGAAGCCACGCCCACAGGCAATATTGTGCAGGCTCACTGCTATGCATAATCAGGCCATCTGCTATGTAGGGCAATGTCAGATCTTGCCATACCCACTGTCCTATCACATGCACCTATGTGGCAGGCTCTGATTGGAGAAGGCAGAGGGATTTAAGGGTGGTGGAGGAGAGGCTCCGGGGCTTTTTGAAGAATGTAAGGGTTCCTGAATAAACTGTGTTGGGAAGAAGAACTCTGTGTGTCGCCATTTCTTTCCGTGGGTCGGAGTGGACAGCGACAAGTGGTGGCCCGTACAGGGACTTCAGAACTCATCTCAGACAGGGCAGCTAGCTGGAAAGTTCCCAGGTAAGTGGGACAAGGGAAAGTTCTCGGTTCAGAGACTATAAGGTTCCCAGCATTGGGACAAGTCACATCAAGGAGCTAGAAAAGGGTAGCAATACACTAGAGCAGTTAAAAGAAGAGTGATCTCAAAAGTCTGAAAATGGAGATAGTTCTGAAGAGGAAAGTGAGGAGTATAAGAGTGAAAGAGTGAGGAGAATAAAGAAGAGACTTGAAGAGACTCCACCGGACTCTGTCTTGTATCTATCTTCTGCGTATCTCACCCCTTTTTTCTTCCCCTTCCTCAGTCCCCAGTTTCTCTTTCTTGCTAGACCCTGACCTGCAGACTGGAGCAGCAGAATGGGCCCCAGCCTTTACAAAGTAACAGAACCTGACCTCCGTTACAAAAGAAATGGCTGTTACAAAGTTGCACCCAGAAGCTTGGAAGGAGCTTAGAGTTCAATGTTTCCAAATGTTTTTTAAGGGACCAGGAAAAGTGGTGATGGTTGCTATTTGCATTAATGGCTTAAACTGCTTCTTTAAATTTCTTGCCTGGATTTATACGGGTTCAGCAAGTATGTTCTCAGAAGCTATACACTCATTATCTGATACTTGTAACCAGGGTTTGCTAGCTCTAGACATCAGCAAGTCTGTTCAGACACCAGATTCTTCTCACATGTATGGCTTTTCAAATATGCGCTATATTTCTTCATTGATTAGTGGTATTGGTATTTTCATGATGGGCGCAGGACTCTCTTGGTATCATGGAGTCATGGGATTGCTTCATCCTCAACCAATGTAATCCCTTCTATGGGCATATTGTATTTTAGCAGGATCTTTGGTGTTTGAAGGAGTGACACTTCTTGTTGCCATAAATGAACTTCGCAGGAGCACCCAGGCCAAGGGCACATCATTTTACAAGTATGTCATAGAAAGTCGTGATCCAAGTACACTCCTGGAGAGCAACCCATCAGTAAGGGCAATCCATAATATCAAAGCCACAGACCTGAGATTAGGCAAAGTCAGATTTAAGGCAGAAGTTGATTTAGATGAACAAGTTGTTACAAGATCATATTTGGAAAAGCAAGATTTTGACCAAATGATGCAGGAAATTCAAGAGGTGAAAACTCCTGAACAATGAGAAGGCTTTATGCTTAAACATGGAGAAAACATTATTGATACTCTAGGAGATGAAGTAGACAGGCTTGAGAAAGAGTTAAAGAAACAAAATCCTGAAGTTTGGCACATAGATCTTGAGATCCTATAGACAAGATGAGTGAGTCACTTGGGCTGTGAAGAATGCTTTCACCTTTTCTCCATATATTGCAACCTAAAGTTATTAAGCCCAGGACAAGATGTTTCCTTTTACCCATGCCAGTACACATCTGGCCCCCCCTTTGTGTTTTTTTTATATAATGGTAGTTATAATGGTAGTTTTTTGAGTTGTGATAATAGTACTTGCTTTTATGCTGTATGTTGGAATGTTTCTATATTTTCCTTTGCTGTGGTCGCCCGAATGCCTCGTTATGTTCCTTGGCCTATGGAACTTCCTTCAGCTATGACGTTATTTGGGCCTAGGAGGGATTTTGACATAGAGATGGCCCAATTAGGTTGCCAATGGAAATATTCTGGCTTGTGTGTTACTTCTATTTCATATCAAAGTGTAAGTCATGCTTCTAATCTTTCTAAGGAAATTTCCAAATATCTTTCAGGAAATTGGTCTGTGGAATTGGATAAGAAGATGAGAGAACTTCTCAAGTCGATTCTTCATATTAATTCAATTAGAGTGGATGTCTCCCTGGCCTCCAGACTGACTGAATGGATACATCAAGCAATGTCCCATCTTAAGGAATGGGCAGGTTTGGGAGTTTTAGCCCTGTGCCTATTACTGATCAATGGCCTTGCCTGTTGGTGTATGTGCAAAAGGAGAAAGCAACACAGCAGAGAATGGGCCTTGATAGTGCAGGCGTTTGCAGCCGTGGACATGGGACAATCTTCTCAAGTGTGGCTCAGCATGCCAGAGAAGTAGTCAGAGACGGGTAAGACTCCTTGGACGTGTTACCAACCTAAGACAGGGACCAAACCAGAGCTGTTTGACTCCCTGATAATGGGTAAGGAGCATTGTTACAAGGGGCAACCTAAGACAGGCATTCTCTCTGCCAAAATAAATAAATAAAAATAAATAAATAAATAAATAAATAAATGGGGGAATGGTAGGAAGCGGGTGTGGCGGCCATTCCAAAATGGCGCCCATTCCAAAATGGCGCCTGAGGCTAACACCTGACTTCCTCATACGCCCCTGAAGAAGCCACGCCCACAGGCAATATTGCACAGGCTCACTGCTATGCATAATCAGGCCATCTGCTATGTAGGGCAATGTCAGATCTTGCCATACCCACTGTCCTATCAAGTGCACCGATGTGGCAGGCTCTGATTAGAGAAGGCAGAGGGATTTAAGGGTGGTGGAGGAGAGGCTCCGGGGCTTTTTGAAGAATGTATGGGTTCCTGAATAAACTGCATTGGGAAGAAGAACTCTGTGTGTTGCCGCTTCTTTCCGCAGGTCGGAGTGGACAGTGACAGCTGAGAAAGGAATTGAGCAATAGCATACACCAGACAGGAAGAAGCAGGCTATGGGAATCAGAGAAGAGTACAAGAAGGAGCAATGGGTGAGGAAGAGGGGAGAAGACAGTAAACAAAATTTTGATTTGAAAAATGTTATAATGAACATTAATATATGTAGGATAATTAAAAATAAAATTTAAAAAGTCAAATACAAGTATGAAGTTCTGGAATTCTACACCATTGTGCCTCATAAATTTAGATAACAATGATGTGCTATGTGTTTTAATTGCTTATGTATTTTTATACATGTAATTTGTTATGTATTTTTTCAATTATAAAATCTAGCTGAGCGAAGTAGTACACATCTATAATATAGACTCAAGGAGGTGGGTACAAGAAGATCAGGAGTCAAGGTTATGTGTATATTGTATATGCCTTTGTTAGTCCCCTTTGTTATAAGGAAAGCCATGTCAAAATGGCTAATCCATGTCCTGTTTCTTTCTTTTCTTTTCTTTTCTCTTCTTTTCCTTTCTCTTCTTTTTTTCTTTTCTTTTCTTTTTCAACCCTTTCAGCCTAAAAAGCCAGCACTCTGCAAAGCTGAGCAGAGCATTTGTCAGATTTCCAACTTGATATCTTAAAATTTTATCATTTGACAAACCCAAATATAAACTCAGAACTGATTAAACTTCTGAAAGAAAAAACAAAAATATTTATATATTTGAAAGAAGTAAACATTTCTTAGCCATAACAAAGATATACAGTTCACAATATTAAAAAAGAAAAAAAAAGACAAACTGGATATTCCCATGTAAAATCTATCCTCATGAGCGAAAGCTCTTAAGACAGTGTCTCAGCTGCAAAGTGAAAGGAATCACTTGCAATAAGTATGTCTGTGCCAGTCAGATTTCTGCTAGTGTACCCAGTAACAAAGGAAATAAATATAAGCAGCTTACTTTGGCTCACAGTTTTGGAGGTTTCCATGCATGATCTGCTGTCTTATAGGGCTTGTAGTGAGAAAAGTACTTCATTATGGGAGCATGTAGCCGAGAAAACTCCTCATTTCATGGATTCCAGGAAGTAAGCAGTCAGAGGGCCAAGTTGAATAAGCTTAAGAGGTCTAAATAATTAAGAAATATTTTGTTTTTGTTTTTCCATTAATCAATTTATTTATTCACTTTACATCTGGATCACAGCAACCCCCTCTCCTCCCAGTCCCCCTACCCTCCATTCTTCTTTACCTCTGTGAAAGGGGAGTTCTCCCCTGGGTACCAACCTACCCTGATACCTCAAGTCACTAAAGGACTAGGTAGGTCCTCTCCCACTGAGGTCAGAGAAGCAGGCCAGCTAGGGGAACAGGATCCACAGGCAGGTGACAGAGTCAGTGTAAGCCCTGATCAAGTTGTTGTAAGACCCACATGAAGACCAAACTGCTCATCTGCTACGTATGGGCAGGGGGCATGGGTTCAGCCTGTGTATGCTCTTTAGTTGGTGGTTCAGTCCCTGGGAGCCCCCAAGTGTCCAGGTTAGTTGACTCTTGTGGTCTTCTTATGGAGTCTCTATACCCTCAGAGTTCCTCAATCTAAATACCCCCTCCTGTGAGGATGAAACTTCCAACTCATTAGGGATCACCCTCTGAGGAGTTATCCTGTTTTTTTTTTTTTTTTTAAGAGTTTCACCCGTTAGAACAAAGCTTCCTTTCCTTAAATATCTCAAGTTTCTGGAACTTTCATTCTAATATTTCTGATCTCTTATTGACTCTAAATTTTGAATCCTTTTTTCAGATGGGAACAGACAAAGAGATCCACAGCCAGACAATTCAAGTAAGAGAGAGAGAAAGAGAGAGAGAGAGAGAGAGAGAGAGAGAGAGAGAGAGAGAGAGAGACAGAGAGACAGAGAGAGAGAGAGACAGAGAGAGACAGAGACACAGAGACAGACAGAGACAGAGACACAGACAGAGACAGAGACAGAGAGTGCTTGGAACACACAGGTCTAAATAGAATGTCTCCATCAAACCCCTCCCATCAGAGCTCAGAAATCTCACAGAAGAGAAGGTAAACAGAAAGCGAGCATGGGCCCGACCTAGGCCTTCCACACATATATCACAGTTGTAAGCTGAGTCTTCATGGGGGACTCCTAAAGCAGGAGTAGGGTTTGTCTCTGACTACATGCACTGTCTTCCCCTAACTGGGCTGCCTCATGTAGCCTCAATAGAAGATCTTCTTAGCCTTACTACAACTTGATATACCAAAGCTATCTGATATCCATGGGAGGACTTCCTCTTTCTGAAGAAAAAAGGAGAAAAGATGAATGGAGTGGGAAGGGAAATGAGAAGAAGGGACTGGGATGAGAGTAGGGAGAGAAAGCTGCAATCTGAGGGTATAAAGTAAATAAATAACCTAATTAATAATGATAATAAAAAGTATAAGGGCCACCGGGGATAGAGGAGACCAAGAAAACAAAGCCACGTGAATTAACTGAGAAAAGCTGGTGTGAACCCACAGAGACTGAAGCAGCACACACAGGGCCTACACATGTCTGCATCCGGTCCTCTTCATGTATATTATAGCTCTCAGTTTAGTATTTTTAGGAACTCTTTAGTGTGTGAGCTAGCAGCTCGCTGATTCCTCTTCCTCTTCTTGGGGATCTTACTTGTGTTGGGTTGAATTGTCCAGACTCAATATAATGGTTTTATTTTACCTTATTATATTTGTTTTTTCATTTTCTAATGAGAGACAGAAAAGGAGTAGACAGGAGGGACAGGGATCTACTGAGAATTGTAGAAAAAGTGGGAGCTGTAATCAGGATATATTGTCTAAGAAACAATTATCAAAGTCATGAAAGAAGAATGTGATAGGTCAAAATAACGTTTCAGTGAGCATGCCCAAAAGATGAGCTTTTCTTTAATTATTCAAAACTGTTCGTGATATATTTTGCAATTTCAAACTAAATAACCAACATCTGCCTCCTGCTTTATTTGAAAGCATCTGATAGTTGTAGCACCCAGATTCCAAATGCTCCAACGCCACATGTGGCTAGTGGTTACCATAACTAAGAGTACCATTCTAGTACATAAAATATCAGTAAAACATTCCACTTATTTTTATAAAAGTATATTATATTAACTTTTAGAATACTATTTTGTTTTGTTTTTGTTTTTAGTTTTTAGTTTTAAAAACCTTCTTTTGAGCTGTTTGGGGAAGCTAATGACCTAGTGGTTTTTCTAGAACCAGTATTCAATCCTCTTGGGAAAATGTTTATTAAAAAACAAAAAAACTTCCCTCAGTTCTTCCTAGTAATCAAAATCAATGTGGCATTAATTTGATTATACAGACTAGAATGCAGTGATTGAATTCTGTTCATAACAAATGTTCTTGGAAAGCTTTCATTGCTTATTTAGCCTGCCCAAATGCCATTTCACAGTAGAAGGAAAAATATCTTGAAGGCACACACACTTTGCTCAAGTTCCTTATCACCACCATGTTTAGATGTCAATACATGCTCTGTCAATTCAGAGATACTAAATGAGGAAACTACATGTTTTCAAAAGAAGGCTACATTCTAGTTCTCTTGATTACAGAGGACACTTACCTGCTTTGAATGACATTACAGAGAAGAGACAAGAAAAAACAGGAGAATGCATGGATTTTTTTCCGTCTTCAAACCAGCTGAGTTAAGAAAAATTATCTCAATTTCCTGTAATATTTAGGAATCATTTTCAGAAAGACTGACCTACAAGAATCACAATTTAGTTTTTACTACTAGAAAACAATTCAGCACTTTAAAAGATTTCTATACTAAATAAATAATGAACTATTGTGTGTGATCATAATCTCATTTATAAGCTTTCTAGTCTCAAAAATGCTATGGAGAGTATTTCCTTTGGCAATGCTGCCCCTTATCATTCATTAACCCTGTCAATGATCAGAGTCAAATCTTCAGACAGTCTTATTATCAGTAGGTAACTGAAGCAATTTCTAATTGCCAAGGCTTAACAGAAGTGAATTTACAAATCAAAGTTGCAAAACAGATCATATCAATTGAAAAAGTAATTTCTAATGTGTACGGTTATAATTAGTTTGTAGGTTAATAGTTTATGTATATACATACATATATATGTATGTATGCTCAGTAAGTATAAGGCTACTTGTATGTACGTTTGCAGGGCTGCCTATTTTGGTACTGAATAACTGATTGGTGTGTTCTTCCCTGGACAACACTATTTTACTCTCTATTCCTTAGTTTTCCTAGATCTTTTTGGAGGGTTGAGGTCTCATGGGCCTTCCCTACATCCACTTTGGCATGTCTATTAGGGCTGTTCTTGTAAGTTCATATCTAGGCAGTCATGTTGGTAAGATATATGGGTGCAGCTACTCACATTACTAGGAAACACAAGTTTCATTGCTAACTCCATGAGTCTCCGGCTCCACAATCTGTATACCTCTCTTCCACAGTATTCCCTGAGCCTTAAATGCTGGTGTTGTGTTTTAGATGTATTACCTGGATCTAAGGTCCACAATTCCAAAATTTGATTGGTCATGGTTTTCTGTAATAATCTCCTACTGTTCAAAATGAAGTTTCCATGATAAATAGTGAGAATTACTCTTATCTGTGGGTATATGGATAAATATTTAGAGTGTAGTTAGGGATTATTTTGGTTAATAAAGTGATGATTGCGTGTTCTACTCCAAGATCCAGAACTAGCCATGAGTAGTTGATTTCAAATGCCAGATATTTCACTCTTGCTGAGTGGGTCTTAAATTAGAAATCTAATAGTGACTACCAGAGTATCCATACTACTACAGAGCCCTTATGGTTACTGTAGCAGAAAGTAACTGTGGTTCATAGACATCGTAGCTGGGTAAGATGCTGGTTGCTTCCCTTCTTTGGAAGCCTGAATTTTTTTTATTCCAGTGCTAGGGAGGTAGAGACAGCAGTTCCCTTAGGCTTGCTTCTAGTCACCTTAGATAAATTAATGAACTCATCAGAGAGAGAGAGAGAGAGAGAGAGAGAGAGAGAGAGAGAGAGAGAGATTGATTCTAAAAAATAAATGTGGAGGACAAAAAGAAAGACACCATATGTTGACCCAGTTAGGCCCTATATATCCACTGATGCACAGAACTCCTGTCTTCGTTGTCTTCTTAATGCAGCAGAAATCCAAACACTAATCACATTTAGATTTTCCATTTAAGAATCAAAAATTTATTTCCACCTGCTGCAGTCTTCTCTGATGATAACTGTATAGGCCTTGATCTATGAATATAGCAGAATACCATTAGGAGTCATTTTATTAATATTTTGTAGACCAGAAGTGTTTGATTTTACTCTAGGTCTCTGGCTATCTACTTTCTGATTCTTGATCACCAAAGAAGTGTCAGATATGAGTTTTATCTCATAGAGTGGGCCTGAAGTCAGACTAGACATTGGTTGGCTATTCCCACAAATTCTGTGCCACCATTACCCTGGCACGTCTTTCATAGTGGACAGATTGTAGGTCAAAGGTCTTTGTGGCTGAATTGGTATTTATCTTTCCTCTTTGGTAACCTGCAGAGAATCTTTCCACACCAAAGACAATAGAATTTAAGGGTGAAAGCTGAGTCTAGGCAGCAGTATGACTTCTCAATGTCAATAAACTTTGTAGATGCTGTCTTCTGTAGTAGGGCCTTACTCTCAATTTTCAGTGAGCAATCTATCTTTTAGCAACTGCCTGAGTTGTTTAGGGATTTCCATGGGACCCTCTTGACCAACACCTTAATTGAATGCATTCCAGTCTTCCTACTGGAAGCCCCCTTTACTGACAAGAAATGATCAGTTAGAACTCCACCTTCCGGCTCTCTGCTCCTCCCTGTTCCAGAGATCGCCGCATCTTCTTGTGCAGTGCCAGCCTCATCCTGTAGACAAAATGGTGAAGGTCTGTGTGAACGGATTTGGCTGTATTGGGCGCCTGGTTACCAGGGCTTCCTTCTGCTCTCCATCTGGCAAAGTGGAGATTGTTGCCATCAACAACGACCCCTTCATTGACCTCAACTACATGGTCTACATGTTCCAATATGACTCCACCCATGGCAAGTTCAACGGCACAGTCAAGGCTGAGAATGGGAAGCTTGTCATCAATGGGAAGGCCATCACCATCTTCCAGGAGCGAGATCCCGCTAACATCAAATGGGCCGATGCTGGTGCTGAGTATGTCGGGGAGTCCACTGGTGTCTTCACCACCATGGAGAAGGCTGGGGCCCACTTGAAGGGTGGGGCCAAAAGGGTCATCATCTCCGCCCCTTCTGCTGATGCCCCCATGTTTGTGATGGGTGTGAACCACGAGAAGTATGACAACTCGCTCAAGATTGTCAGCAATGCGTCCTGCATCACCAACTGCTTAGCCCCCCTGGCCAAGGTCATCCATGACAACTTTGGCATCGTGGAAGGGCTCATGACCACAGTCCATGCCATCACTGCCACTCAGAAGACTGTGGATGGCCCCTCTGGAAAGCTGTGGCATGATGGCCGTGGGGCTGCCCAGAACATCATCCCTGCATCCACTGGTGCTGCCAAGGCTGTGGGCAAGGTCATCCCAGAGCTGAACGGGAAGCTCACTGGCATGGCCTTCTGTGTTCCTACCCCCAATGTATCCATTGTGGATCTGACATGCCTCCTGGAGAAACCTGCCAAGTATGATGACATCAAGAAGGTGGTGAAGCAGGCATCTGAGGGCCCACTGAAGGGCATTCTGGGCTACACTGAGGACCAGGTTGTCTCCTGTGACTTCAACAGCAACTCCCATTCCTCCACCTTTGATGCTGGGGCTGACATTGCTCTCAATGACAACTTCGTAAAGCTTATTTCCTGGTATGACAATGAATATGGCTACAGCAACAGGGTCGTGGACCTCATGGCCTACATGGCCTCCAAGGAGTAAGAAACCCTGGACCACCTGCCCCAGCAAGGACACTGAGAGCAAGAGAGAGGCCCTCAGTTGCTGAGGAGCCCCTGTCCCCAACACTGAGCATCTCCCTCATAATTTCCTTCCCAGACCCCATAACAACAGGAGGGGCCTAGGGAGCCCTCCTTACTCTCTGAGATACCATCAATAAACGTTCGCTGCACCCCCCCCCAAAAAAAAAGAACTCCACCTTCCCCACTATCAGGAGACCTTATTAGGATCACCTTCATATGTTAGGGAGTTCTAACTGCACTAGGTTCCCATAGAATCCTTCAAATGCCTGTCAATTCTGGTTGTCTCTCCCTCAACATTAACTTCCATCCCTTTCTTAACCTCATACTCTAGTTGTGATCACCAACTGCCCCCAGTAGACATGTAAAATCTATTGTACTTCCCTTTCCCAGGCATCTACTAGATATGCCGCTACTAGACCCTTCCTCTATGTCTCACCTCTCTGGGTCTATGGGTTATATCTTGGCTATCATTTATTTAATGGCTAATATCTAGATACATGTGCATACATATTGTATTTATCTTTGTGGGTCTGGATTACCTTACTCAGGATGATTTTTTTTCTAGTTCCATCTATTTGCTTGTGAATTTCATGATCTTTTTAACGGTTTAGTAATACTCCATCATGTAAATGTAACACATTTTCTTTATTCCTTCTTTGTTGATAGACACCTAGGATATTTCTAGTTTCTGGCTACTATGACTAGCATAGCAATGAACATGTTTGAGCAAATATTCTTGTTGTATAATGAAACATTCTTTGTATATATGCACAAAAGTGATATAGGTATATGGTAAGGTAGATTGGTTCACTATTTCTGAAGCACCATCATACTGGTTTTCATAGTGGCTGTACAGGCATGGACTCCCACCAGCAATGAAGAAGTGTCTCTCAGTTCCACCATGAACTGGCACTTGTAATTTTGAACTGAGTCATTCTGATATATACACAATAAATCTCAAAGCAATTTCAATTTGCATTTCCCTGATGGCTAAGGATATTGAATATTTCTTTAAGTGTTTTCCTGTCATTTGAATTTTCTTTATTGATAATTGTTGATTTAGAAGCTTGACTCATTTCAATTGAATTATTTGGTTTTCTGATATCTACTGTCTTGAGTTCTTTATATGTTTTGGATATTATTTCTCTATCAGATATAGAGTTGGTAAATTATTTTCCCATTCTGTAGACTGCCTCTTTGTCTGAAAAAAAAATAGTGTCCTTTGCCTGATAGAAGCTTTCCAGTTCATGAGGTCCCATTTATTGTGTATCCTAGTGTCTGCACTATGGGTTATCTCCTGTGCCAATGAGTTGAAGGCTATTCCTCACTTTCTCTTCTATCACTTCAGTACATCTGGTTTTATTTTGAAGTCTTTCATCTATTTGGAATTGCAGGGATTTTTTTCAGAGTGATAAGTATGGATCTGTCTTAGTTAGGGTTTTCTTGCTGTTAGGAAACATCATGACCACAGCAACTTTTATAAAGGAAAACATTGGGACTGTCTTACATTTTCAGAGGCATTGTCTATTATTGTCATGGTGGGAAACATTGTGACATGCAGGCAGGTATGGTGCAAGAAAAGGAGCTGAGCATTCTACATCTTGATGCCTAGGCAGAAGAAGAAAAATGTGTGCTACACTGGTTGTAACTTGAGCACAGAAGACCTCAAAGCCCACCTCCACAGAGACACACTTTCTCCATCAAGGCCACACCTACTCCAACAAGGCCACACCCTCTAATGATGTCACTCCCTATGGGCATTCAAACACATGAGTCTCTGGGGGGGTCATTCCTATTCAAATCACCATATTTCACTTCCTGCTATCCATAGGCTTGTAGCCATAACATAATGCAAAATGTATTTATTCCAACTTAAAAAATCTCCATAGTCCATCACAGTCTCAACAATGTTTAAAAGTACAAAGTTCAAAGGCTCCTCTGAGATTTCGAGATTATACAGTCTCTTAACTCTAATCACCTTTAAAATAAAAAATATAAAAAACACATTACATATTTCCAACATATAATGGCATAGGATATACATTACCATTCCAATATATAGGTAAAGGAGCATAGTATAAAAATACTGAACCAAAGCAAAAGCAAAAACCAACTGGACAAACTCCAAGTCTGTATCTCCATGTCTGATGTCAAAATGCCCTTCAGCTCTCCAATTCCTTCCAGCTGTGCAACATACTTTTTCTATTAGGCTCATTCTATTTCCTGTTCGAAACTTTCCTCTATAGTTATCCCATGGCTCTGGAATCTATGAATTCTTGGGTTTCTAAGGCAACTCAGGCCTTTCCTGGGCTGCTCTACGCCTCTGTGTAAGAACACCCCTACTGTATGCCTGGTCTCAGCTACTTTCCTTGCTCATGGAGGGAGATTTTCATAACCCCTTCTTTCTATTCATGACTCTAAAGCCAGTACCAAAGGCTGAAGGTGCCAAGTTCTGCTGCTTGCAAGGGCTGCAGCATAGCCCCCTCATTCAATCACATCTTCACCAGCTTGCTTTCTTTCTTTCTTTCTTTTTTTTTTTTTGATGGTTTCCTACAGTATCTAAGCTTGGCTGTTCTGGCTTCTGTAAACCAGGCTGATCTCAAACTCAGAAATCTTCCTTCCTCTGCCTCTGGAGTGCTAAGATTAAATATTTGCACGACTACACCAATTCTGAGCTTTCTCTTTAATCACTTTTCACAAGTTGGGGGCTTATTTGTTTGGGATCTTGTTCTGAGGTCACCATCCCATTCATTCCATTTAATATCTTTAATCTGCTTATTTCCTTTAGCTCCATTCCACATCTTGGTGCTCCTTTTCTCCTGGAACCATAGATTTTGTATTTTTTCCCTTGCTTAGCTTGCTCCTTTTCATGAAAACATTCTTTATAAGAGTGAACAGTTGCAACTACACAATACTGTCTATACGAGGCTGTGTTTAGATTTCCTTTGCCAATGGAATTAATGCAATTGGCCTTAGGCAAACTTTTTAGAAAAGGACAAAAACAGCCATATTCTTTGCCAAAATATCACAAGAATAGTCTGTAGGACAAGTACTAAAATTCTTCTCTGAATCCTCTTGAGGCAGGCCCCCACAGATCAAATCGCTCAGCACCACTTTCTTCTATGTCCCTATTAATATTACGCTCCAGTTTAAAATATCCCACTGCTTTCCTAATCCAAAGTCCCAAACCCATATTACTCCATAAAACAAACAAACAAACAAGCAAACAAACAAGGTCAGGCCTATCACAGTAATAGGCCAGTCCCTGATACCAACTTCTCTGTCGTTGAGTTTTATTGCTGTGAAGAGACACAATGACTAAAACAACAATTTTAGGACAGCATTGAATTTTTGCTGGCTTACAGCTTTAAAGGTTTAGCCAGTTATCATCATGGTGAGAAACATGGTGGAATGCAAGCAGACATAATAACTGAGAAGGAACTGAAAATTACATATCTTGACTCATAGGGGGCAATAGAGACTGTGCCACACTAGGCATAGCTTGAGCATATAAGACCTAAAAGCCTGCCTACACAGTGACATATTTTCTTCAACAAAGCCATATCTATTCCAGCAAAAATACTACTGCTGATAGTTCCACTCCCTATGGGACAAGCATTCAAGCACAAGAGTCTATGGGGCAATTCCTATTTAAACCACTACAGGATCTATTTGTATTCTTCTACATGCAGATATCCACTTTGACTAGCACCATTTGTTAAATGTACTATATTTTTGTCAGTGTGTATTTCTGGTCTTTTTAAAAATCAAAAATCAGACATCTATAGATGTGTAGATTTATGTCTGGGTCTTCAATTCCACCAATCAATGTGTCTGGTTTTTGCCATACCATGCAGTTTCTATTACTACAGCTCTGTAGTACAACTTGAAATAGGAAATGGTGACACCAACAGTAATTCTTTTATTGTTTAGGATTGTTTTAGCTACCCTGGTATTTTGTGTTTCTATGTGAAGTTGATAATTTTTCTTTAAGAATCTGTAAATAATTACATTAAAATTTTGATGGGGATTACATTGAATCTGTAGATTACTTTTGGTCAGATGCCCATTTTTACTATGTTGATCCTACCAATCCATGAGCATGGGAGGACTTTCTATCTTCTAATATATTCTTCTTCAATTTCTTTCTTCAAAGACTTGAAATTTTTGTCATACAAGTCTTTAACTTGCTTATTTAATGTTACCCCAAGATGATGGTTTATATTGTTTGAGGCTATTTTGAAAGGAGTGTTTTCACTGATTTTCCCTCAATCTGTTTGTTATTTGTAGGTGAGATTTTTATGAGTTAATTTTGCTCCCAGTTCCTTGCTGAAACTGTTAATCAACTATAAGAGTTCCCTAGTGGGATTTTTTTAGGATAGTATATGTCTACTGTTGTATCATCTGCAAATAAAGATACTTTGGCTTCTTCCTCTCCTATTTGTACTACCTTCATTTCCTTCACAAATTTTTTGCACTATCTCAGACTTCAAGGTTTGAATTTAAATGTGCTGAACAGGTATAGAGAGAGGGGCAACTTTGTATTGTTTGTAAATTTATAACAATTTGTTAAATGCCAAAGAAATATCAAACTGCATTCCTAAAATTTACATTTTCTGACAACTAATAATTGCTAATGGGCTTTATTGCTTTTTGCTTGTATTAGATACTTTTCCATATGATATGTATATATTTTGTCTTTTTCTCTCACGTTAGTCTACTGAGTCTTTTGTCTCTTTTGGAAGAGTGTTGCTTTCTGAACTTGTATATGTATTTTGTTTTAGATGTTAGTACTTTTCCTATATTTGTTGCAGTATCTTCCAGCAGGATAACTTCATATTATTTTTATGCTCCTTCATATGTGTTTTCATTTTCAGGTGTTACTTTTATTGTAGTTGAACTATTTTTCTCAAACATTTTTGTATTTTGTTTAAACAATTGTTTGCTTCTCCCGATGATAAATAAACTTTTCTAAAATGTTGTCTTTTGGCTACTTGGTTATTTGAGTAAATCTTGTACCAACAAGTTTGCTCAAAATGTTTATCAGCTCTAGCATTTCCTTGGTGGTATTTTTAGAGTCACTGTATATTCTATCATATCATCTGTCTATAATGATATTTTAGCCTTTTTCATTTTTATTTATGTCCCGTTGATCTCTGTCAGTTGTCTTATTGGTCTAGCTAAGACTCCTACTATATTGAGTAGGTATAGAAAGAGCAGGCAACCTTGTTTTACTCCTGATTTTAGTAGAATTGGTTTGAGCTTCTCTCCATTTAATTTGATATTGCCTATAGACTTTCTGTAAACTGCTTTTATTATCTTTATGCATGTCCATTATATCTCTAATCATTCCAGAAATTTCTTTCATAAAGTAATGTTTGATTTTGTTGAAGGCCCTTTCTACATCTAAGAAGATCGTGTGGGTTTTTTCCTTACTGTTTGTTTACTTGATCACTACACTAGCTGGTTTTGTGTGTCAACTTGACACAAGCTGAAATTACCACAGAGAAAGGAGCCTCCCTTGAGGAAATGCCTCCATGAGATTCAGCTATAAAGCATTTTCTTAATTAGTGATCATGGTGGGAGGGCCCAGTTCATTGTGGGTGATGCCATTCCTGGGCTAGTAGTCCTGTGTTCTATAAAAAAGCAAGCTGAGCAAGCCAGGGGAAGCAAGCCAGTAAACAGATCCCCTCCATGGCCCCTGCATCAGCTCCTGCCTCCAAGTTCCTTCCCTGTGTGAGTTCCTGTGCTGACTTCCTTTGGTGATGAGCAGCAATGTTGAAGGGTAAACTGAATATACCCTTTCCTCTTCAGCTTGCTTCTTGGTCACTATGTTTGTGCAAGATTTTTTTTATGTGTTCTTGGATTAGTTTTGCAAATATTTTATTTATTTTTTTCATCCATAAGGGAAACTAGTCTTTAATTCTTTTTCTTCCTTATGTCTTTAAGTAGTTTGGGTATCAGTTTAACTATGACTTCATAAAATGAAATTGTCAATATTCCATATAAGTATTTGTCAATATTCCATATAAGTAATTTGTAGACTATTGACATTGACTATTCTTTGAAAGTCTGTTAGAATTCTGTGCTAAAAACAAATAATCCTGTTGTTGTTTTTTGTTATTGTTGTTCTTGTTTGCTTTTCTTATTTTTGTTGTTGTTGTTGTTATTGCTGTTATTGTTGTTTTGGTTTTGAGCTTTTTTGTTTTTTGTTGGGAAACTTTTGATAACTGCTTCAATTTCACTAGGGGTTATAGGTTTATTTTAATTACTTATCTGATAGTTTTTAACTTTGGTATGAGGTACCTATGGAGAAGGTTATCCATTTCCTTTAGATTTTCTGATTTGTTTGTGTACATATTTTAAAAATAAGTTTCTGTGATTCTCTTGATTTTCTTAGTATCTGTTATGTCCTCCCTTTCATTTCAAATTTTGTTAGTTTGGATATTCTCTCTGCCTTTTAATTAATTTGGATAAGAGGTTGTCTATGTTGTTGATTTTCAAGAACCAATCCTTTGATTCACAGATTTCTTATATTGTCTTTTTGTCTATTTGGTTGCTTTCAGCCCTGAGTTTGAGTATTTCTAACAGTCTACTCTTTCTTGTGATTACTTCTTTTTGTTCTGAAGCTATCAGCTATGCTGATAAGTTGGTAATATGAGATCTTTACAGTTCCTTCTTGTTCTTGTTGTTGTCGTTATTGTTGCTGCTGCTGCTTATTTGTTTGTCTGTTTATATAAGGGCTTAGACCTATGAACCTGCCTTTTAGAACTGCTTTCATTGTGTTCCATAACTTTAGGTATGCTGTGTATTTATTTTCTTTAAATTCTGGAAAGTCATTAATTTCTTGCTTGCTTGCTTGCTTTATTTTTTATTCAGTAGTTATTCAGTTTTCATGAGAGTGTAAGATTTCTCTTATTTCTGTTGCTGTTAATTCTTGATGTTAATACATGGTGGTCTGATAGGATGCAAAGAATTATTTCAACTTTCCTGTATCTCTTGAGACTTGCTTTGTATTTGAGGATGTTGTCAATTTTGGAGAAAGTTCCATGTCATGCTGAGAAGAAGGTATATTCTTTTGTGTTTGGGTAAAATGTTCTGTAAATATCTGATAGGTACATTGTGATAATGTCTATCCTTGATGTTGAGGTATATTTCCTGGATCCAACAGAAATACAGATCCTGTCTTTGCATCTATTCTGTTAGTCTGTGTCTTTTTATTGAAGAATTCTGGCCATTTTATTGAAAGATATCAATGACCAATGATTGTTGATTCTTGTTATTTTGGTGGTGGTGGTGGTGGTGGTGGTGGTGGTATGTGTGTCCCTTCTTTTTATTTTACTGTTCTGAAAATATTTGTTCCCTGTGTCATCATGACAGAGTAGTTAACCTCCTTAGTTTTGAATTTTCCTTTTAGCACCTTCTTCTGTAGGACTAAATTTATAAATAGATCATATTTAAATTTGCCTCTTGCAAAAATATTTTATTTTCTTTACCTAATGTGATTCAAAGTTTTGCTGGGTATAGTAGTTTTGGCTGGCATCTATGGTCTCTTAGAATCTGGAACACATCTATCCAGGGCCTTCTGGTTTATAGAGTCTCCATTGAGAAGTCAGGTGTAATCATAAGTTTGCCTTTATATTTTACTTGGTCTTTTTCCTTTGCCACTTTTAATATTCTTTTTTTGTTCTATATGTTTAGTGTTTTGATTATGATACAGTGAAAAGACTTTATTTTCTAGTCCGGTCTATTTGGTATTCTGTATGTTTCTTGTATCTTGATAGGCATCTTCTTTTTTTAGGTTAGGAAATTTTTCTTTCTATGATTTTGATTAAGATATTTTTCTGGGCCTAATCTGAGATTCTTTTCTTTCCTCTATTTCTATTATTTTTAAATTCGGTCTTTTCATGGTAGCCCAAATTTCCCAGATATTTTTAGTAAGAACAATTTTAGATTTAACATTTTCTTCAGTCAATGAACCATGTCTTCTGTCATATCTTCAATGTTTAATCTTCTCTCTTCCATCTCTTGTATTCTGTTGGTGAATCTTGCCTCTGTAGTTTCTGTTCAAATTCCTACATTGTTATGTCTGGAATGTTCTCAGTTTGCATTTTCTTTATTGATTCTATTTCCATTTCAGATCCTGAATAGTTCCATTCCACTGGTTGTCTTTTCCTGGATTTCTGTAAAGGGTTTATTCATCTCCTCCAACTGTTGGAGGTATTTCTGTTCTTTTTTTTTAATTTTTAATTAATTGTTTTATTTATTTACAGCCCAAATGTTGCCCTTCCTTCTGGACCCCCTCCTATAGTTCTTCACTACATCCCCCATCCCTCTGAGAGAGTGCCCCTCAGGTATCTCCCCTTCCCTGAAGCTATAAGTTTATACAGGATTATAGGTATCCTCTTCTACTGAGGCCAGACAAAGGCAGTCCTCTTTCAGGGTAGCACAGACTAGCCTATGTATATATGCTCGTTGGTTGGTGGGTTAGTTCTGGGGTCTCCTAGGGGTCTGGGTTAGTTGACACTGTTGTTCTTCCTATAGGATTGCCATCCCTTTCAGCTCCTTCAGTCCTTCCCTTAACTCTTACATAGGGGCCTCCAACCTCAGTCCAATGGTTGGCTGTAAGAATCTGTATCTTCTGGTCTAACAGGCAGTCTGCATGTAGAAGAATACAAATTGACACATATTTATCACCTTGCACAAGCCTCAAGTGACATGGATCAAGGACCTCAACATAAAACAAGATACACTGAATCTAATAGAAGAGAAAGTGGGAAATAACCTCGAACACATGGGCACAGGGGGAAATTTCCTAAACAGAACATCAATGGATCCGGCTCTAAGATCAACAACTGGTAAATCTCTTGAAACTAAAAAGCTTCTGTAAGGACACTGTGAATTGGACAAAAAGGCAACCTACAGATTGAGAAAAGATCTTTACTAATTTTATATCTGATTGAGGACTGATATCCAAAATACAAAAAGAACTCAAGAAGTTAAACTCCAAAAAAACAAATAATCCAATTTAAAAGTGAGGTAAGAGCTATACAGATTATTCTTAACAGAGGAATCTTGAATGATTAAAAAATGTTCAACATCCTTAGTTATCAGGGAAATTCAAATCAAAATGATCTCGAGATTCTACCTTATACCCATCAGAATGGCTAAGATCAAAAAACTCAACAGACAACACATGCTGGTGAGGATGTGGAGAAAGAGAAACACTCCTCCATAGCTGGTGGGATTGCAAACTGGTACAACCACTCTGGAAATCATTCTGGTGGCTCCTCAGAAAATTAGAAATAGTTCTACTTGAAGACCTAGTTATACTGCTCCTATGCATATACCCAAAAGAAGCTCCTCCATACCACAAGGACATATACTATACTTTGTTCATAGCAGCCTTATTCATAATAGCCAGAAATAAAAAAGTTACCCAGATGTCCCTCAACCAAAGAATGAATACAGCAAATGTAGTTCATTTACACAGTAAAAGATTATTCAGCTGTTAAAAATGAGGACATTATCAATTTTCTGCTCTTCTTTAAGGGATTTATTCATTTCCACTTAAGAAGCTCTATCATCTTCATAGAGATAATTTTAAAGTTGTGTGTGTGTGTGCATGTGCGCGCGAGTGTGTGTGTGTGTGTGTGTGTGTGTGTTTCATCTATATTTCACAGATTTTGTTTGCCTACTATGGTAGGATAGATGGGCTATAGTAGAGACATGCTAACCTGACTTTTATAGATTCTGTTTTGATACTGTGACTTAGGCATCTGAGATTGGGATAATGACAGATCTCATGTTGTGCCAGGAAGCATTTGTGAACCCCAAAAGACCACCAATCACATTAGGGTCTCTTTATTACAAGCTTGAGCTTGAGCTTTCCGCCAATCCTGACACAGCAGTATGGGAAGGTGAAGCAGCCCCGAAACTCTCAGCAGGACAAGGTTTTATGGAAAATGGGAGCAAGTGATGGGGTGTTCATCCTGGCAAGTATCTAATTGAATGACTATTGTAAGCCCACAGGTGGGTGCCCTGAAACAAGACTGTGAACAATCACAAATGGTCTGAAAGTACATTTGAAACACTTAGACTTACCTTTGATTAACTGTTGCTTAGAAGTAGCTAGGGAGTAACTCTGGGGTATGGGCCAAGGACAAATTGTTGAGTCCTTCCTGATACTTGCTTGCAGCTTGGGTTCAGCTGTGGGTCAAGTTCTCAGGCTTTTTTCTTTTATTCTGCCTCTTTTTTAAAAGATAAATTCCAGTCCTAAAATGGAGTAGGTTCGGCCTCTCATTAAGTGCTGGTTTCCTGATTTGTTGGGTGCATGTTTTATTCCTTGATTTCTGTTTCCTCTCTGGATTTCTAGAGAATATGATGCCTCTTTGTTGCTTGGCAGGAAGTTTTCTTTGGACTTGATATATTGTTGTTGTTGCTGTTGTTGTTGTTTTAGGTAAAACGTGTTTCAGGATGTTGGGAGACACTTAAGAATGGATTTAGACTGGGAGTGTGAAGGGATTCACAGGAGGAGGAACACCCTGCTCACCAGGATCTTCTGCTTTTGATTCCTTGTATTGGAGAGAGAGTGAGAAATGTTTGCTGCAGTGCTGAGGGTGAGACATGAGGTTCAGATCTAGAGGAAGAGAACGAGAGGGAAAGATTTGAAGACAGCCTACCTGTATCATTTGTAGGAGTGCTCTGTGGGTTAGCAGGAGTTGAGGGGTAGGATAAAGCAACAATTAGCAAGAGGGAGATTAGTAGGGGAAGGTCTAGCAGAAGGAAATCTACAGCAGGTTCTGGTCCAGAGCTGGGGATGTAACAAAGAATTGCATTTGGAGAAGAGGGAATCATGAGGGTTTTCAGTTAGTTTCCTTGTTTTCCTTGCCGTCTTAGATAATATATTCACAGGAAATTCTTGTTTGTATAAAAGGCTGAACTAGTGGGATGAATTGGGCAAAGACATGGAGAAGAAAAGCTTGAGATGAGACTTGGGATGAGCAGGAGAAAGAGTGAGAATACAGCTTCAGCATTCCTTGGGTAGAGGGACCCTTGGGTTAGCAGGGGTGTCTGCTGGGGTTCATGGCTGGGGCAAAGAGTTGGGAGAGAGTGGCTAGAAGAGGAAGATCTGTAGGAAATGGAAACAAGGGGGCAGGGAAAGCTGTCAGAGGTGTTCTGTTCCAGAGCTCAGGATGGAACTGAGGGGGTGGATCTGAGAGAACAGAGGGAGAAGAGAAGATCTGCAGGCAGGCTACCCGATTTTCTGGCAGGCTTGCATTTCTTGCTAAAACTATTATTTTTTTGTGAATATGTCATCTTTTAAATTTTATTAATTTTATTTATTTTGCTCATGTTTTATGAACATATGGGATTTTGAATGGTCAGAGGATCACACTGAGAAGTCACAGGCACCTCTACTAGCTGAATCATCAAGGCCCACTTTGACATTAAGCGTCTTTTAGGCAGAATTTTTCTATTTCTTACCTCGTTTTATTCCAGTAAGAAATGTGTTTTCAGGAATTTACAACAATATATTCAGTGATATTTCCCAAATATGTGTAAGGCATGCATGATGTTTAAGAGAGTAATGGGTAATGACAGGTTTTCCAAAGATCAGTGTGGATAGGTATTAGTTTGTCACATGATCTCTCTTTCATCAATAGCTGTTTTCACATATCCTGACAGGTTTCCCTGCTCTGCATGAAATACTCAGCACCAAAATGATGCCCAGTCACATGATTTGAAATTCATATAAATAATGTAAAATACTCATCAGCAAATACAGAGAGCCATGTCACTATGCTATTTCCAATCTATAAAACAGTGTTTAATGATCTTATCAAAACATTAATACTCAAGTGGCAAAGCAGGTGATAAACTCAAGAAAAAATTGCCTTGAAAGTAAAATACTTTTTTTAAAATCAGAAGCATTCCTGTCTTTCTCATCATTTCATTTAATCTGCACATCATTATGGCAGTGTAGCAGAAAGAATATTTTTCAAATGCTAAAAATATGAGAGAATTTTTTTAAATAAGGCTTTTACCATTTATTTATCTTCTTTGTCTTTGAGACAAATAGCAATTTTCTATCAACACCCAATGAAAGTGCAAATACACTCATATAATAATTAGGAAGATGCCAACTGACATGCAAAAGTATATTATGCACTGGTCAGGTTTCTAAATTTTCTGGATAGTAATTGTTTGCTATAATTCCATCCCCAAGAAATGATTTAGAATTAGGCACTTAGCATTCATATCCTCTATGTGCATTATTCAAACATGGGGGAAAGGAACATGAGTAGTGGAGAAGTAGTGTGTCTTCCACTGCATAGTTATTGTTGCTAAGGAAACCACTTCCTTCTAATCATTGTGTTCAGCTTGTTCATTCCACTCTCTGGCATTATTGTCTCCTTATAAGGGCAGCATCAGGGCATTACAAAGGAATAGAAAACAAAAGGGACAAGCCCCAGTACATTATCCTGCTGCATGCAAAGTTCCTCAGAAAACCTACACGGCAGTGATTTCTGGAAAATGACAACAGAGCTGATCCCCCTAAATACTGCTTTCTGCACATATGCTAGGGCATACACAGTATTGTGTTCACACAAAAGTATACAGAACCACCAATTTCTGAGTCACACTGGTGACTACAGAAATAAATATAATGTCAGGCCTGGACAGGACTGACCTTGGCAGATCGGCATCCTCAGGACACACGGAGTCAGTAATGGAACTGAGTGATCTTTCTGAGAGGCAGAGTTACTGGCTGGCAAAACAATCAGTAAACTGACTTACGTAGGAATAGATTCTGTGCATCTATATAAGAACAGAGGACTTCTAGGCACTGGGATAAGGCTGGTATAAAACAGACAGCTAAACAAATAAGCACTGTCACAAATGAAAGAGAAAACTGACATGTGTTGTCAAAGAGGCACATCCCACAAAGGCTCTGTTGAATACATTTGATATTGTTTTTCTCTTGGTTGGTATGAGCAACACACAAAGATCCACTCTGATTTTATGAAACAAACAGTAACTAATTGAACACAGTTAAAAGCATAATTTTACTATTCTTTTTACAGAGTATACCAAATAATCAGGTCTTCTACTGGTTTCTGTTTTATTTTCTTCCTAAGTTTGTATATATATATATATATATATATATATATATATATATATATATACAAACTTCTTCCTAGTTTGTATATATATAAAGATTGGCTGAACTTAATTGAAACTGAACAGAGCAGGACAAAGGATGACACTGTCTACCCAACTCTGAAATTATTGATAGAAAAGTTACGACTACAGGGGACTTTCATCAACTAACTCATCTATAAAAAGCCAAACAAAAGAAAATAGACTAAACTAAAACATGCATACTCATAACATTATATGTTATATATTAGGTACTTAGAAATACACACACCTGTGTCACATGAAATAATAAAAAGGCAATCTATACTTCCGCCTGTTCTCAGCCTGGTAGACTCTCTGACCTAGAGCTCAGAAATCTCTCCACCTGGCTCACTAAATTCATCCCATGATGGGTCACTGCCACATCAGCCCCATGCTTCCAAATTCCCATGGCTAGTTGGGATGAACTTCTCAAAAACCCATGCTTTACCACCACTGTACCTTTCTCTCTGGAACTCAACTGACATCACACCAACTTAGTCTAGAATCAACAGGTAACACAATTGCTGGGTGCAGCAACTAGCATCCTAATTTGTAAACTATTCTGAGTTACAAATTCTCCATTAGCGGATCCTGGCCAATCTACCACCTGAATTGGTGACCTTCACTACCTACATTCTGTCCTCCATCAACTCTCATCCAACAGCCAAGTCTCCTCTCCTCTTCCACCATCCTTTTCTCTGACCCAGAAGTCTCGCCTGCTCACCCAGTGACTGCTTCCTTGAAATCTTTTTTTTAATTTGGATATTTTATTTATTTACAATACAAATGTCATTCCTTTCCCCCATTTTCCCTCCCTAGAACCTCCTATTTCATCCCTCCTGCTTTATGCTTTTATACCATTTTGATTACATGCATGTATTAAGGTCAGTTCTTGGTTGAGGGTCTAATATTTAAATTTCTGTCTGAAATTACTTCTTTGTTCTCGCCTAATATTTAGGTTCCTACCTGAGATTACTTCTTTGTTGTAGCCTAAGATTTAGATTCCTATCTGAAATTACTTCTTTGTTCTAGCCTAATGTCAGATTCCTATCTGAAGCCTTCTTCCTTGTCCTTGGCCAATGTCATATTCCTGCCAAGCAGCCCATTTCCTTGTCCTTGGCCCATGTCAGCTTCTTGCCAAGCACCCCAAAGGCTCTCCGCCTCTCCCCCTTTTTTATTCCATTAACAAAACTGAGCCTGTCTTAGGTTGTTCTAACAAGAATGCCTTCCTTACCTGTCATGGAATATGCATGATCAAAAGCAATGCAATTCTGTCTTAAGTTGGTAAGGCTTTGTGCAGAATCTTACCCATCCTTGGCTTCCTTGAAATCTTTATTCATTAAGGGAAGGTTGACATGAAGTCACCTGAGTACATGAGTGGTTCACTCCTCATCCCAGGCAGCCCCTCTTGGGGAAGAGGAATTAGCATCTAAATACAAACAGCACCAGGGCTATAGACAACACAGACACACACACACACACACACACACACACACACACACTGCAATGAAACAATAATTAATGAAAAAAAGGCCAAAACTTTCAAAGAAAAGAAAGAGATGTATATGGGAGGGTTTGAAAAAGGAAAATCATGTAATTATATTAATCTCAAAAATAAAAATAAAAAGTAAATTAAGAAAAGGTAGATTAACTGATCTGCAAGGATCGTAGATCCTAAACATTTATTTTGACCCAGATGTGGTAATAAAGTAATATTCAGACTTACATGCCATACTACTTCCTTAAGAATACATATTGAATACTCTTAAGTAATAAGAGAGTGGCCTCTCAATATTGCTGTAAAGTTTGCCAATAAAGATCTCCTATGAAAACCAAACTAATTTAAACGTTACTTGTTCTTGGTTTTATGCTCTTAAAAGTGGCATTCCAAGCAATCTCATAATATAATCACCAAGAACTGACCAAAAGTTAATATTAATTTATCTATCAAATATAGGAAAACAGAAGCCTCAAGTTCTGTGTCACTAAAGCCCAATTCAAACATTGTTTCCTAATATTGAATTTGGAAGTAATGTCACATTATAGGCGATGTCTCTAAATTCCCTTTCTGTAAATATACCCAAACTACCTCACAAAATTCCCTTTTGTATTTTTATATCATCAAACTTTAGACTCAAAGATACATCTAAGGTTTCTGAGAGGGAAAAAACAAGTTTGGTTTTAATAAGGTGAGACTACTATTCTTGGTTGTCAACTTGAGTACATCTGGAATTAACTAAAATCTAAAAATGCAGTGGCACATCTGTGAGGGATTTTTGCTTAATTAGAAGTTTGAAGATCCATTTCTAATCTGATCTTTGAAGTAAGAAGACACCTTTAATCCAGACCTTTACTGGGAAAGTCCACCTGTAATCTATTTCACATCTTATGCTGTAAGCCTATGTGAAAGCACAGGAAAAGGAAAGATTTGCTCTGTGCCTGTTTCTCTTGCCTTGCTGGCAAGCCCATTCCTTCACTGGCATTAGAGCATACTTCTTTGGCATTCTAGTATCTACTTACAACTAGCTGAGATATCCATCCTCATAGACTGAAGAACTGCTGGATTCTTGGACTTTCCTTTCATATTCAACTGTTGTTGAATTATCTGAACCATAACCTATACACCATTCTAATAAACCTTTCCGTATAGAGAGATTCATTCTGTGAGTTTTATTACTTTAGAGAAAACCTGACTAATACAGAGGTTATGTATAAGAAAGTGACAATTTAAAATGGATCATAGTTCTTTTAATTAATTTTTAAAATGAATTTTATTGTGAAGTGTGGTGGCACACACCTTTAATCTTAATGCTTGAGATGCAGAAGCAGGTGGATCACTGTGAGTTCAAAGCCAGCCTGGTCTAAAATCCAAGTTCAGGACAGCCAGGGCTATTATACAGAGAAACCCTGTCTCAAAAAAAACAGAAATTGATTAATTAATTAAATTTTGTTGTTACCAATGATAAAAAATAATATATAATTTCCTTTCTGAAAGTTTGAGATATTAACTATAAATGCAATCAATATTCAATCTCATAAGCAGAAAAAATTTGCAGGTACTTATCAATGGAGGAGAGAGAGAGAGAGAGAGAGAGAGAGAGAGAGAGAGAGAGAAGGAAAGAATAAGAGTGGGTAATATGCAAAGCAATCCAAATGTAAGTCTGTAATTTGTATATGTTCTGCAAGTGCAACTTTGGAACTGCCTCTGGTACCAAAAAGAGAACATACATATGGCAAGGTGCAGAGTCTCTTAAGTTTGTCTTTTTTTCTTTAAGTCATATAACTGTTTTCAAGGTTACAGACCTTGATAGTGCTGTCTGCAATTTGCTGATAACACCCCTAGCAAGACTATAATCTTATTGTTTTATAATTAGACTCTGAGAAGACTGAGACAGGCTTCAAATTGGCAGTTCAGGAGACTAGATCTAGAGCTCTGTTTCCAAGAAGTGGGAAAGTCCAGGCAAGTCAGTTACTAGTAAAACTCCAGACCTTAGACAGCCAATCAGAAACTGCCCCACCATTAGTAGCTGCCCCACCACCTGGCTTGAGGAAAGGGCAATGGGTCGGCAACAATTTTCAGACTTCCCCAGCAACAGTTTCCAGCCCCCTCATCACTACTCTCAACAATGGTTCTGGCATGTCCCTAGATATAGAGCCAACCAGTTAAAATAAAGGTCATCTATCCCTCCCTTAATGTGCATTAAATTGGGCCTGTGAGCTCACTTGGGCATTTCTATCTTGGTAAATGGAAGACTCCAGCATGCTGGACTTCTGCAAAATAAAACACCCTTTGCTTTTGCATACTATTTGAGTCTGGGGTATCATTCTTAGGGGAATCATGGACCCTAACTACAGATACAAATAAATAACTCATATCTAATAGTAATCATGGAGCATTAGTCATGTGTTTCACCAACCAAGGCATTTATGAGTCACAAGTGGTTGAATTTGCTGGAGTTCAGGAATTGCCACTAAAACCATATAAACACTCATCTCAGTTAAGCAAGAATAGTTTATTGAATGTACACCTCAATACCAAATAAAAAGGATTCAAAGTCTAATTGTGATGCTAGTCTGCTCTCAGGGTAGACTTTTTATAGGCAAAAACAGGTTCAAAAGTTTAAAGAGTAAGGAGGAAAGTAGTTGGTTTGCTAGGCATGAAAAGAATAAATCTTTTTTGAGACCCCCTAAGCATATAGAGGCTGAAGCCAGGCCATCTGTATTCTAGGAACTTAGCCGACCATGAAAGGGCAGAACCAAGAATGTAGGTCATTAGTTCTTAGGCTCTGGGCTCTGGGTTCCAAGGACTGTTTGGTCACATGATGGATGATTAAACAAGATTAACTTCTTGAAAAAAATAAGTACACAAGATGTGTTTCCCACATGATCAAATGACCTTCCACTGTTTTTATGGTACTGTCCACTGATGTTTTTATGATTCCCCCTCACTCCCCTGGTTTTTACCTCCCCATTTGTGGTTTTTTCTTTTAAATACCCTTCTCTTTCTGGCCTTGGCATCAACACTTCTCTTGTGAGTTTCGACCTCAGCCGGCTGATATTCCGAAATAAAGCCTTTTGCGGTCTGCAGCAAGTTTCGAGTTGCGAGTTTCTGGGTGGCCATATTCTCCCATGACTTGAGTGAGGGTCTCCCCTCGAGGGGGTCTTTCCCACAAAGTATTATCAGCTAATCTTTAAGCTAATTGGTCCTGAGTAAGGTAAGGGTGGTGGTGGATAGGTGGTGAACAGTGGACTTTCAGAGATAACAGAGCATGAGTTTTATAATCATAACTTTTTGACTTATTATTAGCATTCTTCAGTGTCAGCAACAAAAATCTCAGTGTGCTTATATGTAGGTGCCTTGTGGTCAGCTCTGGTTCAAGATATTTTAGATATTACAGTTCATATTGACCTTTGATTTGATGGGTCTTATGTAAAACTTCATGGAATTTCGTGAGATTAGCAAACCTCATACAGAACATTCAGTACATGCAGAACTAAAAAGAGTATGTGGTCAGCATGTCCTTGAGCAAAGTCACTTCTCTGTGTCAATGACTGGAAGGCATGTTACAGCAATAATATGAAATATCTGACAAGCATGGAACAAAATGGCTACAGCTATTGGGGGCCGGGGGAGGGGGGCGGGAACCGCAGGAGTGACCATAACAGAATTAACTTATAGTTCATTTGGTCGGTTTCATGTCAGTCAGCTATACACAAGTAATGGTATGATTTGACAAGAATGCATGAATATGATAATGTGATAATAATGAGTAACATGACAAGAATTTTGTGTGGAATATAAAGTCTTGCCTTCACTCTCTTTAATCCTCATGCTTATTTCCCTTGTGGTTGTTTGAATAAGAATGCCTGCTCCTATAGACTTATATATTTGACTGCTTAGTCATCCAGGTGGCACTATTTGAGAAGGATTAGGAAGCATTGCCTTGATGGAGTAGGTGTAGCCTTGTTTGAGGAAGTGTGTCTCCAAGGGTGGTCTTTGAGCTTTCAAAAACCCAAGCTAGGCCTAGTGTCACTTTTCTTTTCCTGCTGCCTGCAAATTTGGACGTAGGATTCTCAAATACTTCTCCAGCACCAGGTCTGCCCACATGAAGCCATGCTCCCTTCCCTAAAGGGCTCCTTTGAAACTGTAATCAAGCTCCAGTTAAATGCTTTCTTTTATAAGTGTTTTAGTGGTATGATGTCTCTTTACAGCAATAGAACACTAACTATGCCACCCATCCAAAGTGAGTCTGAGTATATCTCTTTTGAATCTCCTGCTTCCTGTTCTTGGGGGATATGGTTGAGTTGCCAAACCCACAAGTAAGTTTTGAGTAAAGGAGACTGAATGGTCAAATGAAGTGTCTAGTAGAATTCATGTGGGAAAGTGCAGCATGACATGAAATGGATTCAGGGATCATAGAGGCTAGGGGAAAGAAATGATACAACAGAAAAGATTGGGATTGAATCACCATTGGGGTGTTCTTCCTCAAATTATATAAGAATTCACATCTAGACCTTCTGTGTCTCAATTTTACAAGCACTACATGTTGACAGTAAATATCTATTAAATTCATCAAACATTTCTTATTTAAAAAAGAAAAATCTAAAGAAAAATAACAAAATGTTCTATAACTTGGAAGGATTTAATAATATTACGTTTGTGTGTAACAAGTGTGTCTTATCTTCTATCAACTGGCACTTGCTTATCACATGATAAACATAAGATCATCCTTATACACTCAATCCACAGTAAGGCAATTACCAAAGTTGCTAACACATAGCACCCTCTAGCCACCTCTGTTTTTTCTACTTTTTTCCTCTCCAAGTAGCCCACAGCCATGTTTTAATAAATGACCTTCAACAAGCTGAATAATTTCTTCAGTACATGGGTACATTCAAAAGCCTTAGAGGATTTAGGTGTGATAAGTAGTTCTAGCAAATACATGGTCTTACGAAGCCTTTGAAGTCTCTAAAAAGTTTCCCTTAAGTAGCCTCAATTGAAGGTTTGGGCTAGATAATTTACAGAGCCCTTTGCACAGCAAAACTCCTCTGATTTGGGGTCAGCAGAGTCTTTGGAATTTATAGCTTAGAGACCTTATTGTGACCTTCCCATCCTTAAGAACAATTTTTGGATACAAAATAGGTTTGTCAATTGGTCGGCTGTTAGCTCACTATTCATCAACAGCCTGTCTTCAGTGGGTTAGCAAAAAAACCAACAAAACAGACAATTTTTTTATTCTGATTTTCCACTTTCAATGTGTGTGTTAAAAAGCTTCTCATTAAACAAAGTCAAAGAACATTAAATAGAACACTACTGTAGAGCCTAAGATCTTTTCGGGTGACTCTAGATGTTCACTCAGTACACTGGTGGCTTGTGCTTTTTCTTCAACTTCTCTTGGATTTCACTTACAGCTTGTAGTCTCCACATTGATTTGATTCTTGAGAAATTATAAATTGTACTGAAATAATATGGCTATCTTCTTAATACTCAATTTTTCAGCAGGGGAATCAAAACAAAATAGAAATTTTCACTGATTGGTTGTTGAATCTTATTTCTAGTTATGCTTGTACTAAATACCCTAGTATAATAATTGTATATTGGACTGTATACAGAATTTATACTTTGAATTTTGGAGAAGTAAAATTTTAAACCAAATTACAAATGAGAATGAGCATCAACAAAAATCACAGAAATAAATATGCATAAAACCAACCCAAGACCTTCTGGTCTGTGCCCGAGCACTGAGCAGATCCCCGGGCAGAAGCTCTACACCCAATCTCACAAATCCCACAAGCAGGCCTCCCAGGAGCTCTAACCTGGGCAGTATCTTAGGTAAGGAGACAGCAACACCCTCCCCAAACAGGGAGTAACTGGGACTCACTGGGACTCAAGAATTCACTCCTGGCCTGGAGCACTGGTTCTTTCCTGTCTGCACCCGAGCACTGAGCAGATCTTAGGCCCCAGCTCTAACTCCAGTAGTAACACCCACCCAAGATAGTAAGAAATACAGGCTCCAGACAGAGACAGAGCAGGTAGCACTAAGGTGATCCAGATGGTGAAAGGCAAGCGCATGAACATAAGCATCAGCAACCCAGGGTACTTGGCATCATTAGAACCTAGTTCTCCCACACTAGAAAGTCCTGAATTCCCCATATTACCAGGAAAGCAAGACTCAGATTTAAAAACACTTTTAATAATGATGATAGAGGACTTTAAAAAGGACATAAATAACACTCTCAAATAACTTGAGGAGAACACAGGTAAACAGATAGAAGCCCTTAAAGAGGAAACACAAAAATCCCCTAAAGAATTACAAGAGAACACAACAAAATAGGTGAAGGAATTGAACAAAACCATCGAGGACATAAAAATGGAAGTAAAAACAATAAAGAAATCACAAAGGGAGACTACTCTGGAGAAAGAAAACCTAGGAAAAAAATCAGGAGTCATAGATGCAAGCATCACCAACAGAATATGAGATAGAAGAGAGAATCTCGGGTGCAGAAGAAACCATCGAAAATATTGACACAACTATCAAAGAAAACACAAAAAGCAAAAAGTTCTTAACACAAAACATCAAGGAAATCCAGGAAACAATAAGAAGACTAAACCTAAGGATTATAGGTATAGATGAGAGTGAAAATTCCCAACTTAAAGGGCCAATAGATATCTTCAACAAAATTATAGAAGAAAACTTCCCTAACCTAAAGAATGAGATGCCCATATACATACAAGGAGCCTACAGAATGCCAAATAGACTAGACCAGAAAAAGAAATACCTCCTGTCACATAATAATCAAAACACCAAATGTACAAAACAAAGAAAAATATTAAATGAAGTAAGGGAAAATGGCCAAGTAACATATAAAGGCAAGCCTAACAGAATTACACCAGACTTCTCAACAGATACTATAAAAGCAAGAAGATTCTGGACAGATGTCATACAGACCCTAAGAGAACACAAATGGCAGCCCAGGCTACTGTACCCAGTAAAACTCAAAATTATCATAGATGGAGAAACCAAGATATTCCATGACAAATCCAAATTTACACAATAACTTTCTACAAACCCAGCAATACAAAGGTTAATAGCGGGAAAGCTCCAATATAAGGAGGGAAATTATACCCTAGAAAGAGCAAGAAAGTAATCCTCTTCCAACAAATCCAAAAGAAGATTGCCACCCAAAGATAATTCCACCTCTAATAACAAAAATAACAGGAAGCAACAATCACTGTTCCTTAATATCTCTTAACATCAATGGACTCAGTTCCCCAAAAAAAAGACATAGGCTAACAGACTGGATACATAAACAGGACCCAGCATTTTGCTGCATACAGGAAATCCACCTCAGTGACAAAGACAGACACTACCTTAGAGTAAAAGGCTGGAAAACAATTTTTTCAAGCAAATGATCCTAAGAAACAAGCTGGAGTAGCCATTCTAAAACCTCCAGCCCTAGAACACAAAGGGAGGGACTCATGGCTCCCTTGCCAAGGTGGCCTTATCAGGCATCAGTGGAAGTAGAGGACCTTGGTGCCTGAAAGTTTGGATTCCCCAGTGTTGGGGAATTTGAGAGCAGGGAGGCAGGAATGGGAGGAAGGTGGGAGCACACCCTCATAGAAACTCCCAGAATTATATGGATTAGACATTAGGCAGGCCACCAGAAGACTAGATCCCAGAATTCAAACAAAAAAAATTATCTTGATACTAAAATTTGCTTTGAGAACTGTATATTACAGTATACACAACCTTGGTGTATCTACTCATCAAGCAAGCTGAGTAGACATGCTCGAACCTCTGATGTACTGGAATTTCAGCTGGGTGCAGTGAAGACACAAACATCAGAGGTTTATCAATTTACTCTCCCCACCCCACCCGTCTTCTAATATCTCAATGCCCGTAACCAGCTTGAAGAAGTTAATGAAGAGTCGTCGTCCCTATTCCCTGGGATTGGGGACTGAGATAGTTAATATTGGGCTGTCTTTCTAGGGAAAAGTAGTGGTTTTTGTCAGAACAAGGAGGAATAGCTAGGATTTATTGCATAGCCATAACCTATTGGTATAAATCTGTATAATTGTTATTAAGCTGACATTATAATTTCTTAAATGGTACAAAATTTACTTTGATTTCAAATTTAAGATTTTCATTGGTACAAGTTTCTTATTGATATAAAAGTGAGATTAATATTGTTACTCTCATAGGCATTGTGCCTATATAACACATTTAGGAATACAAGGCTTAGACCCAGTACTCCTTTAACTCTTTTAACTGATTCAAGATGGTTAACCTGTGAGTTAAGGGCCTATAGCAAAATCATGGCTCTGAGTTTATTGTTAGGATGTTTTCTATTTTTTATTTAGAAATAGCTGAGAGGAGTTAACAGACAACATTCCAGATTGCCTTACATGGATAGTTGGTTTTCAAAATGTCAGAAGTCCACAGAATTGACGTTACAAACATTTCTGTATTAATGTTCATTTGGATTAGAGACCTGTATGCTCCTGACAGCTTCCTGTCTTGGATTCTAAGAAGAAATTGAGCATCTTTGGAGTTACTCCAGTTGTGATGAGACAGCCACTAGGCAAGAATTGCCTCTTTTCATCTACAGACAAATTACTGTCCAGAAAAGGACACACTTGCGGAATAGTCAACTGATTATATCTGCCAAGACAGAGTAATCAGCCCTTAATAACTCTGCATCACTAGGTCTGTCAGATGATCCTGGGCCAGAAGGCTGAAGATCGGATGCTCCAACATTTTGTAGTATAGGGACTGTCCAGTTGTTCAGTGGTCTCTATAAATTGGCTAAGTTTTAGAAGCTATGCTTTGTGCTTCCCATAATTTCAGTTAACTTAGTCATTCTGGATTTCTGACAGGGTTGAAGACTTATAGGCTCATAGCCAACCCCAGCTATTTACTTTGAGAGAAAAGATTTGAGAGGATGGTTTTCAGCTGACATTCATTCTAAAGCCAAGAAAAAGTCAGGTTCAGAACTAAGTCTTTTAGTTAGAAGAGATGGCAGAGGTTCAGGTTAGTCAACAAAATGTTGGACTGGGTATTAGGTCTATCTTGTACGTTACTGATACAAATTGGTATAGATATGGTCTAATTGTATTTTGAGAGAAAACTTATTTTAACTGGAAGGGCGATATGATATGTAGGAGGAGCTAAGGTGGGATGAGTAAGGAGAGGAAGAGAAGGAGTAAGGAGAGGAGCAGGAGAATGAGGAGAATCTAGGAGATGGGGGTGGGGAACATGGAGGTGGATGTTCATGTGTCTCTGCCAGTCAAAGATAGTTGGTATATCTATGTTGGGTATTGGGTTACACTTCTGATTGTATGGGCATCTTGTTATTGAGCATTTCCAAACCTATAAAGCCTTGGTTAACATTTTTTTTAAAAAGTTACTAATTAAAAAACACAGATGAGGAGAGAAGGTGATGAAATACATGTGACAGGAAATCAGATGAAGAAACTAGCTGGAAGAAGAAAGGGAAGTGGCAGAGGGAAACAAATCAGAACTCTAATGACACATGTATGAGGATGCTGTAATAAAACCCAGTACTTTGTATGTTAACTTAAAATACTAATAAAGAAAAAAAGCAAGAAGGAGGAGAAAGGATAAGATAGGGGGTATCTGGGGAAGGATGGGGAAAGGGGATGACATTTGAAATGTAAATAAAGAAAATATCCAATAATAAAATAATAATAATAATAATAAAATCAACCCAATAAAACAGCCAACTAAAGCTGGGTATTAATATGTCTACAATCCAAGTACTTAAGGGTCTGAGGCAGGAGCTTGTTAGTTTCAGGTCATTTTGTGCAGCATAGTGAGTTTTAAGGTCAGTCTCAGCTACATAGCAACACTTTATTGCCAACAAACAGTCTTAGTAGTCAATCTATGAATACCAAAATCAGGTATTTATTTGCCCAAATTGATCAAAATGCATTTTTATTTAATTAAAATATAATTACATCATTTTACTCTCTTCTACCCTGCCCCTCCCATCACTTCTTCCAAATCAGTTCACTTAGTGCTGGATAACTAATCTGGGAGCTCGTTGTTGGGGAAGACTGATTCTCCCTCTCTCAGAAGTTGGTTATTACTTGTAGAAATTCATCCAGGAGTAAGGTCCTGTGAAATTTCCTCTCTTGTTAGATGGGATGCCAGCTGGTTGGAGTAGTTCAGGTTTTTTTTAGGTATCCATGAATGAGATTTCATGACATGGCATTCCTGTCATAGCCAGAATGTCAATACCCTAATCCTCTTGCTCTTATCATTTTTCTTCTCTCTCTTTCTTGATGCTCCCAAAGTTTTCTGTACATTTTTTAATTTATTTAATGAAAACCTTTTTAACAAATTTAATAAATGTAGCAGTTTTCCCAATATAGGGTTTAACATGTTAGACACTGTTTTATGAGTGTTCCTAAATGGTTGATTCTTTGCAATTCTCTGAGAAACAGTCTATTTTTATTTCCATGCTTTGAGAAGAAAACTGAGGCAATGTTATGTCAAGTAAATTGTTCAAATATGTACCACCAAAATTTACTGGCTCAAAATGGCATTCACAGATGTAGCATTAACTAATATGATTTTAAAATACATTAAATATATTAAAAGTTAAGCATCAAGCCATATATTGACCTGGCTCTCAAGGCTGATTATTTCCTGGGCATATCAGCTCACACCTGCAATCTCAGATCTTGCACTACTAAGACAAAAAGAGTGCCAGCATTTTGAAGTCAATCTGGGCTACAGAGCAAGGTCTAGGGTAGCCTGAACTTTTGTGTGAGATCTTACCGCAAAACAAAACAAAACTTAAAATTTTTAAGTAATCATAAGAATAGTTCCACTGGACAAGTTGATACAACTTAAGGAGAGTATATTTCTATTTACTAAATATATTTAAGAAATATGTTTCCTAAAATATACCACCACTTAATTTTTCTCCTATTCATTAAAAAGCCATAACTAAATAAAACAAGAGTAATTGAATCCCATCAATTGAAGAGAGAAACAAGAATTTGTTAATAAAATCTAAATTGTCACTAAACAAATGCGATCAGGATAAAATCATTACGTATTTTTACATTTATTTATTTATCTTGTGTGGGCTGATGGTGCACATTTCTGCTGTGACATGTGTATGTGAAGGTCAGAGGACAACCTTAAAAAATCAGTTCTTTCCTTCTATCATTGAATTCGGGTCACTGAGTTGGCTATAAGTCCCTTTACCAGCTGAGCCCATCTTGGGAGCTCAATTTAAATTTTTGAATACAAAAAATATATATAGTTATTTGATACACAATTAAGTGACAGAATAAATAAGTACATTGGATGAATATTTTCAGACATTATCTGTCCTTTTCTTCGTAGCTCAAATGTCACTAGCGTGAAGCCTTTCTGGATTTAAATGAAAATCATCATACTACTTACATTAATACAATTCTATATTGTTCTTAAACACTTCCTTTCACATTTAAATATCAAATTAATGTCTTCCACATACTAATATACCAAATTAAACTCTACATTATTTCAGATCAAATACTAAATTATACCTTATGTCTTATACACATAGGTCATGTCTTGTACACGTAACCCTGTGTGTGTATGTGAGTGTGTGTGTGTGTGTGTGTGTGTGTGTGTGAGAGAGAGAGAGAGAGAGAGAGAGAGAGAGAGAGAGAGAGAGAGAGTCTCAAGCGTACTTGTGGTATGGTATGTATGTTGGCTGGGATATACATGCTGGGGTTCCTCTTATGGTTTCACATCCTCCACTTCCTCCCTCTCTGGGTGACCAGGCACTGCTGAACAGCAGGCTGGAAGGATGAAGCAGAGTGAAGGATGAATGGAGTCTGCAGGATCCCAGTCTGGATGGGAGTAAGGGGTTGGGGGTGGGAGGGCAGGAGTCTCTGAGGATTTTAATGAAATAGCTCTCTTAGACGATCTAAGCTTGTGCACATGGCTTTATTCAGGGTAGACTTGTACACAAACACTTTATTCAGGGTGAACAAGGTTTATATATGAACCTTGGAGACTGGGAAGGGATTCTTCTTAGGTTGAAGTCTTATTAGTTGGAGTTTAAAGTTCTGGGAACGTCTTCTTTGCATGGAGAGGCATTCCAGGAATCCTAGGTACTTACTGGGTGAGTTCTTATCTTGGAAAGATGAAGTCGAACTTGTAGGTTTGCAAGGACTACTAGACTTTCCCTGGGGTGTGGGGTGGGGGTGGGGGCTTTTGTCTACCTTCACAGATAAGGTTAGAGAAGGGGAAGTCCTGCTGGTAAAGGGAATCCACCATTTTGCACCGAGCTCATAAGAGCTATCTGGACATAGTAGAATTTGACCTTAATTAGTGTCTCCCACAATACTTATTTGATTACATAGTTTGACTGCTCAGGAAACAACTAGATTATTTCTCTATCATTAGAGTTATCATGTTAGAAAAAGTAAATGGGGTTAACAAAAATGTTAACAAATGCCTCACCATCCCAGTTGGTCTGCCTGGGACAACCTGCAGAAATGAGGGCACATGGTTCCCTGGGCCCCATTGTCTAGCTCTGAGCTTGTTCTTTGGTCAAGAGGAGCCTTGTAGGACCCAAGAGCTTCCTGCTTCCCCATGGAAACCTTCAAGTTCCCCAAGACTAACTAGCTTAGAACACTCCTCCACCAATCCCATCCCAGTTTGATAACCCCATCATCAAAGTTAGGTTCAACTGTCACAAAGCCTGAAGAGTAGAGTCCACCCAGATCACAGTTTGCAGAGTGGGGTCTGCCTGAGTCACAACCAGCAGAGTTGAGTACCCTGACCTCTTTTGTCTGTGTCCCAAACACACACACATTCCTGAGAACTCCTGCTGCTATCAGAATCATTCAGCTATCAACAGGGAAAAATAGATGCCTAAAGGACAGCATTAAAACACAATCAACAAGGGCTGGAGAGATGGCTCAGCAGTTAAGAGCATTGACTGCTCTGCCTGGGGTCCTGAGTTCAATTCCCAGCAATCACATGGTAGCTCACAACCATCTGTAATGGGATCAGATGCACTCTTCTAGTGTGTGTCTGAAGACAGCTACAATGTACTCTCATATAAATAAACAATAAATAAATCTTTTTAAAAAACACACAATCAACAAGATCCAAGGCAATAGGATGCCAACATAACCCATCTATCCGACTGAAACTGAAACACAAGAAGAGGACACAAGAAGAGGATCTTAAATCCAATCTTGTAAAGATGATATAGAGGCCTTTAAAGAAGACATGAATAAACACTTTCAGGAAATACAGAAAATTATATTCAAACAGATAGAGGCACTAACAGAGAAAACAAATAAATATATAGAAATATGAGAAAACAACAATTAAACAGGTGATGAATATGAATAAAACCCTCCAAGACCTGGAAGGGGAAATAGAGGCTATAAAAGAAACACAAGCTGATGCAATTCTGGAAATGCAAAACCTAGGAAAGAGAATAGGAACCACAGACATAAAGATCACCAGCAGAATACAAGAGATATAAGAGAGTCTCAGGTCTCTTATATCTTATACAAGATATCTTATCTTATGTCTTATACAGTCTTCTTATACAAGAAGATACAGTAGAAGAAATCAAAAATCAGTTAATATGATTTATCCATCAAAGAAAATGCAAAATCTAAAAAATCCATGACCAAAACCATCCAGGAAATTTGGGACACTATGAAAAGACCAAACATAAGAATAAAAGAAATAAAAGAAGGAGAAGAGTCATAGCACAAAGGCCCAGAAAACATCTTCAATAAAATCATAAAAGAAAAATTCCCTAACCTAAAAAAAAAGAGATTGCTATAAACTTACAAGAAGCTTACAGAATACAAAACAGATTGTACCAGAAAAGAAAATCTCCCACAATATAATATTCAAAACACTAAATATACAGAACAAAGAAAGAATTTTAAAAGCAGCAAGGGAAAATGGCAAAGTAGTATATAAAGGCAGACCTATCAAAATTATACCTGATTTCTCAACTGAGACTCTAAAAGCTTGAAGGGGCTGCGTGGAGGTCTTACAGACCCTAAGAGACCAGATGGCAGCCCAGACTACTACACCCAGAAAAGCTTTCAATCACCATAGATGAAGAAATTAACATATTCCATGACAAAATCAAATTTAAACAATACTTTTCCACTAATCCAACTTCTTTTAAGATAGAAGGAAAACCCCAACCCAAAGAGACTATACTCAAGAAAACACAAGAAATAATTTCACACCATTAAAACCAATAGAAGATTCTCTCTCTCTCTCTCTCTCTCTCTCTCTCTCTCTCTCTCTCTCTCTCTCTCTCTCTCTCTCTCTCTGTCTCTCTCTCTCTCCCTCCCTTCCTCCCTCCCTCCCTTCCCCCCACCCCTCTCTCTCTCTCTATCTGCAAGAAACACATCTCAGCCACAAAGATAGTCATTATCTCAGTATAAAGTTCTGGGAAAAAAGGTTTTCTAAACAAACAGACCCAAGAAACAAGGTAGAGTGGCCATTGTAATACCTTTTAAAAAAAAAATAGACTTTCAACAGAGAGCAATCAGACAGGAAAACACACTTCATACTCATCAAAGGAAAACTTCGCCAAGAGGACATGTCAATTCTGAACACCTATGCCCCAAATGCAAGGGCACTCATATTTGTAAAAGAACATTAATAATACTTAAACAATATATCAATCCCCACACATTAACAGTGGGAGACTATAACACTTGCCTCTCACCGATGGTCTGGCCATCAAGACAGAAACTAAACAGTAAAATAATGAAACTGATCGAGGTTGTAATTCAAATGGATTTCTCCCAAACACAAAAGAATATACCTTCTTCTTAGCACCTCAAAAATCCTTGTCCAAAGCTGACCAAATAATCAGTCACAACACAAGCCTCAACAGATAATTGAAGATTGAAATAACTTCATGGATTTTATCAGAATAAAGCTGAACTTCAACAACAACAGAATGAACAGAAAGCCTACATATTCATGAAAATTGAACAACTCTTTACTCAATGATTACCGGGTCAGGGAAGAAATAAAGAAAAATTAAAGGCACTCTAGAATTCAATGAAAATGAGGTCACAACACACCCAAACTTATGGGACGCTATGAGAGCAGAACTGGGAGGAAAGTTTGTAGCATTTTAAGTGCCCTCAAGAAGACGTTGGAGAGTTCCCATACTAACAAATTAAATGTACATCTGAAGGCTCTAGACGAAAGAAGTAAACACACCCCAGAGGAGTATATGATAGGAAATATCAAACTCAGAGTAGAAATAAATCATTTAGAAACAAAGAGAACAATAGAAAGAATCAAGGAAAGCAAGAGCTGGTTCTTTGAGAAAATCAACAAGATAGCCAAAGCATTGGCCAAACTAAACCAACAGAGAGGCAGTACCCAAGTTAACAAAGTAAGAAATGAAAAGAGAGACATAATAAAGGACACTGAGGAAATTCAAAGAATCATTAGGTCTTACTTCAAAATCCTGTACTACACAAAATTGGAAAATCTAAATTAAACAGATGATTTTCTAGACAGACACTGAGGACCAAAGTCAAATTAGTATCAGGAAAACTATTTAAACAGTCCAATTCAAAGAGGAGTCATTAAAATATCCCGGCCAAAAGTCCTGGGCCAGATAGTCTTAGTGCAGAATTCTACCAGGCTTTCAAAAAAGATCTAATCCCAATGTGCCACAAAATATTCCACAAAATAAAAACAGAAGGAACATTTCCAAACTCATTCTATGAAGAGACAGTCACACTGATACCTAAACCATACAAAGAGTCAACAAAGAGAATTTTAGACCAATTTCCTTTATGAACATTGATGCAAAAATACTTAATTAAATACTTGCAAGCCAAATCCCAGAACACATCAAAGACAGTATCCACCATGATCAAATAGGCTTCATCCCAGGGATGGAGGGATGGTTCATTATAATCCACCATATAAACAAACTAAAGAAAAAATCATATGATTGTCTCCTGAGGTGCTAAAAAGCGTTAAAATCCTACACCCTTCATGTTAAAAGTCTTGGAGAGAGCAGGGATATAAGGTGCATATCTAAACACATTAAAGACAATATACAGCAAGCCAATAGCCAACATCAGATGGTAATTAAGGGCAAAAGATTTGTTTTAAATAGATGGTTTTAGAGATAACTTATTTTAAAATGTTTAATTGCTAGAAATATAACTATAACATGTATTTTAAAATAACTTACTATGTCAAAACTCTGATTTTCGTATCTACATTGCTTTGGATGATGTCAAAGCAATATTTCATTCTCTGAAAAGAATTCTAAATTAAAATATAAAAATATGATTGATACTTGGTATGGTCAAACAAATAGCTGGAGCTTGAAAAATATTGTTTTAAAGAACTGAAATATTTAACTCTACTGAAAACAGAATCCACACCTCTAAACAATAAACAATTGGGTCTATTACTATGATTTTACCTTTCCAACACTATAACAAAATAGTTTCGTTGGTTAACTTATAAGGAGTAAAGATTTATCGAGGGCTTATACTTTTACAGATTTCATCTATAGTCATGTAAATACAGGGCTTTTGGTGGTGCTGCCAAACATGTCAGACAATCAAGGTAAATCAAAACTTCTCACCTCAATAGTCAGCAAAAGGATAAAGAGGAGAGGAATAAGGTCCCACAATACTTTCCACAAACATGCTCTCAATGATCTAAGGAACATGGATTAGACCTCACTTCTTAAAGGTTCTGCTACCTGATAGTGAGCAATCCTAGGAACCAAGGATTTACATGAGCATTTGGAGGGTATCCACATCAAAGTATATCAGAAAGAACATCGAAGTGGATAAAATTTCAAACAACTGGAGCCAGGCATCAGATACTAAGAACTGCAAACTGAAAGGAATAACAGCTGTATTATGTCATGCCAAGGGGCTTTCCCTATATCTTAAAGGTGACCAATACACAGAGTGGGCACATGGTTATTTTTTTATTTTATCTTTTTATTTATTTGAATTTTATGGGTGTTTAGCTACATGTATGTCTATGAACCATGTACATCCCTGGCTCCTGCAGAGACCAGAATAAAGCATGGAATGTACTGGACCTTGATTTACAAATAATTATGAGTTCCATTGGGGGGTGCTAGGAACTGAGTTTATGCCCACTGTAAGAGCAGCCATTAACTACTGAGCAATCTCATCAGCCCCCACAGTTACGTTCTTACCTTCTGAAAAATAAATAGCACCACATGATTTTTCTCCTTTCAGGACTATCAGTAAAGACAATTTAAGAGCTCTGTTCCTGGCAAAGATACTCATAGTAACAATAATAAGAAGAATTCTTCAATGTGCTATTAGAAAAAAAAAACACAATTGAGATGAGGTTGAAAAAAAATGTAATATTCTGCTTTCGGGAGAAATATTTACCTCTTAACTTCTATTTTCCATAATGATGATACAGACTATCCCAAATAAAGACATCTACAGTCACCTACTGCTTTTTCTCTTATTTCTACTGCATGTCTCCAAAGGAATCATCGTGTTGGGGTGACAAATGCTTTCACACACTCCTGGTGGTATAGCAAACTAGCTTAACATCTAAGGAAAAAAAAACAAGACTACTTTGGAAAGCTAATTGGAATACTTTGATACAGCAATCCTATTGAGTCACGATTTGACCTGTGTGAGAAAGGTGATGGCTTCATTGCTAACATGGCTCACATTTTGTGATTACTGAAGCTCAGGAACTTGTGTAAGTTACAGGTCAAGGAAGTAGGTGTCAGTAAGATAGTTTACCTTTATGCTATAACTGCCTGAAAACTGTTGAAAACCAGAAACCTAAAATGACAGAAGCCTGGAACAGAGTTGCCCATTTATTCATATGCATGCTAACAGAAATAGGTTGTCAAACAAAGTGAAGCAACCTGTCATTGATGGAAAGAAAAGATCAGCTACACAGGACAGAGAGACCCCTCTCAAAAGGAATAGACTGAGAAATAGAAACTTAACATGCCTTTTTCAGTGTAATAGAAAGGCATTTTGATGTTTTGCCATTTACTTTAGGAGCATTTGAAGATAGGAAGGCTCGGATGCAGACACCAAACCTTGACATTATTGCTGATAGGAGCCTGGTATGGTTGTTCCCTGAGAGGTTCTATTGCAACTGACCAATACAGATTCAGATACTCACAGTCAACCATCAGACTAAGCCTGAGGACTAAAATGAAAGAGCTAGGGAAGAGAAGAAGGAGCTGAAGGTATTACAAGCCCATAGGAAAAACAATATCACCTAACTGGACCAGCCAGAGCTCCCAGGGACTAAACTACCAACCTAAGAGTAAACATGGAGGGAGCCATGACTCCTGATACACACATAGCAGAGGATGGCCTTATCTGACATCAGTGGGAAGGGAGGCCCTTGGTCCTGTGGAGGCTCAATGGTCCAGCCTAGTTAGAGAGGTGGAGGCAAGAGTAGGTGAGTGGAGGAGTACCCTCAAAGAGGCAAAAGGGAGAGGGAGAGGGGAGATGGGATGGGGAGTTAGTAGAGGGGTAACCAGGAAGAGGGATATCATTTAAAAATGTAAATGAATAAAATGATTAATGAAAAAAGAATGAAGGCTAAGGTGGGTGTGTCATAGTGTGCAAAGCTTGTTGTTATAGACTTTTAAGGTTTCCTCTGAGGGGAGTGATCTTCCCTTCCAATTTGAATTTATGATTCTCTGCATTTCCAGTGCCCTTATGGCAGGTAACTAGTTGTTCTTTTGGGTATGATCTCAGAAGTCTAAGGTGGACATCCAGGACACAACCTAAAGGTTCTAAAAAGGAAAAAATAAAGAAAGAAAGGAAGGAAGGAAGGAAATTGAAGCAGAGCAGAAGGGGAGGGGAGG
>NW_021621185.1:8444603-8597208 GCF_004785775.1 Grammomys surdaster
GAGGAGAGGAGAGGAGAGGAGAGGAGAGGAGAGGAGAGGAGAGGAGAGGAGAGGAGAGGAGAGGAGAGGAGAGGAGAGGAGAGGAGAGACGGAAGGCTCTTTGGCTGCAGAGAATGTAAGTAGTGGCATTAGAAAACAAATGGACTGGAGAGCGATGGCCCCCATAGCCCCAGATTTTTGTTCCTACATCATCCCTTTCCATGGTCCCTCAGGTTCTATGAAGTTAAGTTTGACTTCTATTCCCAAGACCACAGAAGAACAGGGTCTTTCGGCCCTCATCCCAGCCCCTATATCCATTCCCTTCCAACAAAAATCTGTTGCAACTGACTCTGGTCTTGAGAATCCAGGCTTCCCAGCCATGGAAGACTACTTTAAACAGAAAAAGGAAAGAAACCAATAATAAAATCAGAAATCAAAAAAAGAACAAAAAGACATAGTGGAAATACACCTTCACAAAACAAAGGCCATATATAATGTACCCAGGGGCAAGATGATTCTTAAAGATGAAAAGTCGATTCATAATTATGTGCTTTTATCACTTGTTTTAATCATAGTACTAAAGCTGATGAGATAGTCGAAGGGGCTTGCCCCTACACGTGGAGCCATGAGTTCAGGCCCCAGGACCCACACAGTAGAGAAGAGAACTGAGTTCTTCACGTTATCCTCTGACTTTCATATATGCATCCTGACACACACATATAATAATAAAAAATGCAATTAAAATGTATTTTAATACTGGTTCTAGCCAGGAAAATGAAGCATGAGAAGAAATAGAAAGTCATTCAAACTGTGAAAAAGTGAAATAGTGAATGTTTATAAATAACATAGTACTCATTTAAAAAAAGTATTACAGAAACCTTTTAAACTCATAAGCAAATTCAGTGTTAATTAAAGTTTGCTAATGAAAAACCATACCCAAAGCAATGTGACAAGGGAAGGGTTTATTTGACTTATAAGTCCATATTTATCATCCAAAAAAGGGACAGAAATATGGAGCAGGAGTTGATCCAGAAGTCATAGACAGTGCTGCTAATTGCCCTGCTCCTCAAGGATTACTCAGTTTGTTTTCTGATAAAACCCAAACTCAGCAGCCCCAGTGGTGACACTACCCATAATGCACTGGGACCTCCCTCATCACTAAGTAAGAAAATCCCCTACAGGCTATTCTTAATCCCACTCTTTAAAGAAAAGAATTTTTTCTCTCATTTATTACATCCCAACTACAGTTCCCCCCATCACTGTCACTCCCAGATCCAATCCCTCCTTGACAGCCCCTCAGGAAAGAGCAGGACTTCCAGGGACATCAGCGAAACACAGCATAACAAGCTACAATCAGACCAGGAGAATACCATCACATCAAGGCTAGACAGGGCAGCCCAGTGAGAGAAGAATGAAGGCACAAGAAGATTCTTTTGCCACAAGCAGGCAAAAGAGTCACAGACAACGTCCACTCCCACTGTTAGGATTCCACAAGAACATCAAGCTACTCAGGTATAACATACATGCAGAGGCCTGGTCAAATGATCCTGTGGGCAACATTATTGTGATGTCCCCTCTGGTTTCTCCTATCCTTCCCCACCACCCACTCCTCTGCATGATTCCCTGAGCTCCACCTAATGTTTGGCTGTGGTAATCTGAGTCTGCTTCTATCAGTTGCTGGATGAAGTCTCTCTGGACACTCTGATGGCTACATGTAAAAGAATCCCAGGATAGCCATATGTATCACCATGAATAAAATCAATTCCAGATTAATCAAAGACCTCAACATAAAACCAAATACACTGAACCTGACAAAAGAGAAAGAGGGGAATATCCTTGAGCTTGTTGGTTCAGGAAAAGACTGCCTGAACAGAATATTACTAATGCAGGCACCAAGATGAACAATTAATAAATGGGACGTCATTGAAACAGAAGCTTCTGCATGACATAGGACACCATCATTCAGACAAAGTAGGAGACTACAGAATTGAAAATGATTTTTACCAGCTACACATGGTCTGATCAAGGACTAAAATCCAAAATACACAAAGAATTTAAAAAATAAATATCTGGATTTCAAGAGAACAAAAAAGAGAAAAGTCGAATGACTAAGAATAATTTTAAGAAGTGTTAAACATCCTTAGTCATCTGGAAAATGTTAATCAAAACTACTTTGAGATTTCATTATATTAGTCAGAATGCCCAGACTAATAAAATAAATGACAGCTCAAGTACACAGAGTAAGGGGAACGCTCAACCATTGCTCGTGGAAGTGGAAACTGATATAGCCATTATGAAAATCAGCATGGCGGTTTGTCAGGAAACCAGTAATAGAGCTTACCTCAAGATACTATGATTTGTCCTATCACAGAGATACTGGCCCAACCATGTTCACAGCTGCTCAAGAGCAGTCTGTCATAATAGCAAGAAATTGGAAACAATATATATGTCCATCAACAAATAAATGGGTAAGGAAAATGTGGTACACATACACAATGACGTATTAGTAAGCTGTTAAACAAATGAAATCATGAAAATCTCAGGTAAATGGATGGAACTAGAAAAATATCATTCTGAGTAAGGTAACCCTGACCCAGTAGAGTATGTATTCACTAATATCTGGATATTAGCTTTCAATGATAATCAAACTATCATCCATAAAACCACAGAGGTTGCATATAGTGTAAAGGACTAGGGGAGAGGGATAGATCTCTCTAGGAAAGGATATAGAATAGTTATAGATGGGTGGGGTACCATCTATAGAGGGAAGAAGGGGATGGAAGATGGAATGTGGGGAATGATAGCCATAAGTGGAAACCTATAGCATGTAGTTATTAAAAAAAAACAATCCACACTATGTCTGGCAGTGGTGGTCTCCCCAATCCCATGGGGAGCCGCAAGCAGTGCTCTGCTCAGGTTCCCTGAGTTAGCCTGCTGCTGACTGTTCCACACTCCCAAGCCATCCATCTATCCTGCTGAGACTGGTTGCACCAAATGGGGTCCTAGAGCTGAAAGGCGAAGTAGACATCTTCTCCTGTCATTAATCAAGAAGCTATCTCCAATTGATAACCACCTGCAAGTGAAAATGTAGTTTCCTTCAAGAGAGTCTCACTTGGAAAACAAACTACTCTTAAGGGTATGCTGCATGCCCAGCAGTAGGTGGCCAACAGAAAACAAATCCAATGGCATCTTTAGGGGTTCCTTTTCTCAGAATGTCATGTCAGTTTCTTTTCTAAATTTCTTTCTTTGTTCTATTTATTCATTCATTCATTTATTCTTTTACTCTACAGGTCCTTTCTGGTGTTTCATTTTTGTAGAATTTCTGAGTGGGTCTCTGTAGCTATATTTTTTTCTTATACCTTTGCTTGGGCTCCTTTCTTTGTTTGTTTTGTCCTTTTCCAATTTGTTTGGTTTTCTCTCCTCTCCTCTCCTCTCCTCTCCTCTCCTCTCCTCTCCTCTCCTCTGATTATTGAACCTTAGATGCCCATGTCTGTATTTGTTTCTATCTGCTTCTGGAGGAAGCATCTCTGATGATGGCTGAGGAAGACACAGATCTGTGAGTAAAGTAAAATGTCATCAGAAATCAGTTTGTTGTTACATTCCTTTGTATAATAGTAATATCTGATATTCCCCCAAGCTCTTGGCTTACCTAGTCTTAGGTTTTTGTTCACACCAACAGTGTCAGGTATGGGGTTAAAATGAACGTTCAGTCAAATCAGATATTATGATTATTCCCATAAGCTTTGTGCCACCATCTCACTAACATAACTTGTAGGTCATCATTTTAGATCAAAGGGATTGTAGTTGGGTTGGTGTCTATTTTTCTCCTTTGATAGCCTGAAGAGTACATTCTTTAATGGAAAACATCAGCCCATGGGGTGTAGGGTCTACATAAGGATCAGTTCCACTCCTTGCCCAATAAGTTGTGTAGGTGTCATCCTCAGCAATAGTCAGTTTTTGGAGTGCAACCTATAACTTGACAACCTGGGTTGGTTGGTAGATCCTATGAGACCCCTTTCGCCAACAACTCAATTAGATGTAACCCATTCCTGATTCTGGAAGCTTTATTTGGTGACAAAGAGATGGCCAGTTCAGACTCTATCTCCCTCAGTATATGGTGATATTTTTTATAGTATATATAACATTATCATATATTACACATATATGAATATTATAATATATATTAAATTATATATGATAAATATATAAATATTATATATTAAAATAATATAAAAATTTTATAATATATATATGGAAGTGTTGTGGGTTGCTGTCTTTTCTGCCCCCTCAAAAGGGATGTCTGTACACAGGTGAGGTCAGGTGAAATCTTATTAGTCAGATAAGAGCCTGTGATTGGGCAGTGGAAGTGAAGGCAGAGCTGAAAGTTTTAGAGAGGGGACAGAGAGGCAGAAAGAGATGGAGACAGAGACAGGAGAGACAAAATGGAACCTATAGGAGAGGATGACGACCAGACCTAGGAGCCATACGTAACTGAGGATTTCTTAGATAGATGACTGATTAATACAGGGCACATCTGTCCAATCTAGGTGTGCAGCTTGTATCTTTATCAATTGAGTTTTGAGTTCTTTGTGTGGACATTTTGGGGGTTGAGGATTTTACTGTTATAAATCTGGCTAATAAATTATAAGCCTCTGGAGCTTTCATTTTACAGGACTAGGGGATTGTTTCTTTTCTAATGAAAGACAATAAAAAAAAGTAGGTAAACTAAGCCATACCAATTAGATCTATTGAGTCTTCCAATACATATAAATATATTTCCAAAATATGTTGTACATTACAAACAAATTTTCTCAATACTTCTAACTGTGAAAAAGAAATTTACATGTGAATAAATGTAAAACACTATATAAATTATATTACTTATGATTAATCTGCACCACAGATTAATAAATATTATGACATATTTAAGTTAAATTAAAAATGACAAATTTTAGTCTTGAAAGAAAAGGGGAAAGAAAACCCTTTCTAGAATTTTCTATCTATAAATAAAACAACAAATGCTTTTGTACCTAAAGGAACATTAAAAATCAAGGCAACTTTACATAATGCGGGATCTATAACTGAATCCTGATTTTTAAATATACGTCTATGGAGTGTATAAAAAGGGTAAGTGGTGAGGGGGCTTGGACAAAGACTGTACACATGATAATAATGTGTTATAATTATTAAATTTCTTGAGATTATCAAAGGTTTTTTAAATTGCAGAAGGATTCCTTTGTTACTAGAAGAAAAATTCAAAAATATTCAGTGATCAGATTCCACAGTTTGATTTGAGAACATGTTTTTGCAAATACTTCAGAATAATGAAACATTAATATTTATATAAACAGCTGATGCAAATGTTACTATGGGCTTGGATAACTATTCTAGGAATAGTACATCGTATTAATTTTTTTCCAAAATAAAACATTAAAAAGGAAAATAATGCTTGTATCCCACTCTTAATTTTTCTGGTTTGCCTGGAGGTCTAACCTAACCATAGGGCCTTTGCCTAGACAATGCTTGGGTTCAAAACTATTATTTCACATGTACGTTTGAGGCAGAAGTCATATGTCATGCATGGTAGTTCTTGAAATTGTAACTATATGACAATATTTTTCTAGGCACTTAACATGTACTAATTGCCCACATTAATTTGCAAAGTATAAGTTTAAGTAGATTTTTGATTTTAGTCTTTGAATTTTTTTGAAGGTATGCTTGTGATTTGCTTTATACCAGAAACTCCAAACATTCTAGCTAATAAATAAACCCAGGCAATTCAAAAAAGCAACTCCTTAGATATGAAAAATGCTAGGCCAGAAAGTTAAATTTTTTGAGAAACTTGTATGAAAAATACTCAGAAATAAATGTAGTCATAATATTGATTCTGAAAGGGCAAGATTTTTTCACACAAATAGCACATTGTTGCAAGAAAAGAGATGATAAACCATGTACAGTTAGGGTAAGCACTGAGAGAGCAACTGAGATATACATTTCTTTTTTTTTTCTTTTTTTAAATTTTTTTATTGGATGTTTTATTTACATTTCATATGTTATCCTGTACCCCAGTTCCCCCCCTGCCCAGGAACCCCCTATCCTATTCCCCCCTCCTCCTGCTTCTCTGCGGATGTGCACCTACCTACCCCCCTACTCACACCTCCCCACCCTCAAATTCTCACCCACCGGGGTGTCCAGCCTTCATGAGACCAAGGATCTCTTCTCCCACCTATGCCCAACAGGGCCATCCTCCCTTACATATACAGCTGGAGCCATGGATCCCTCCCTAAGTGTTCCCAGGCTGGTGGTTTAGACGCTGGGAGCTCTGGTTGGTTGGTATTGTTGCTCTCCTCATGGGGCTGCAAACCCTTTCATATCCTACAGTCCTCACTCTAACATGAAAGATAAACAGACTGAAAAAGAAATTATGGAAATGACACCCTTTACAATAGTCACAAATAATATAAAATACCTTGGTGTGAATCTAACCAAACAAGTGAAAGGCCTGTATGACAAGAACTTCAAGTCTCTGAAAAAAAAATCAAAGAAGATCTCAGAAGATGGAAAGCTCTCCGATGCTCATGGATTGGCAGGATTAATATAATAAAAATGACCATGTTGTCAAAAGCAATCTACAGAATCAATGCAACCCCCATTAAAATCCCAACTCAATTCTTCACAGAGTTATAAAAGGAAATTCTCAAATTCATTTGGAATAACAAAAAACCCAGGATAGTGAAAACTATTCTCAACAATAAAAGAACTTCGGGAGGAATCACCATCCCTGACCTCAAGCTGTACTACAGAGCAATAGTAATAAAAACTGCATGGTATTGGTACAGAGACAGGCAGGAAGATCAATGGAATAGAATTGAAGACCCAGAAATGAACCCACACACCTATGGTCACTTGATCTTTGACAAAGCAGCTAAAACTGTCCAGTGGAAGGACAGCATTTTCAACAAATGGTGCTGGTTCAACTGGAGGACAGCATGTAGAAGAATGCAAATCCATCCATTCTTATCTCCTTGTACAAACCTCAAGTCTAAGTGGATAAAGGACCTCCACATAAAACCAGATACACTGAAACTAATAGAAGAGAAGGTGGGGAAGAGCCTCTAATACTTGGGCACAGGGGAAAAGTTCCTGAACAGAACACCAATAGCATATATGCTCTAAGATCAAGAATTGACAAATGGGACTTCATAAAATTGCAAAGTTTCTGTAAGGCAAAGGACACTGTCAATAGGACAAAACGACAACCAACAAATTGGGAAAAGATCTTTACCAAACCTATATCTGATAGAGGGCTAATATCCAATATATACAAAGAACTCAAGAAATTAGACTCCAGACAACCAAATAACCCTATTAAAAATGGGGTATAGAGCTTAACAAAGAATTTTCAACTGAGGAAACTCAAATGGCCGAGAAGCAGCTAAAGAAATGTTTAGCATCCTTAGTCATCAGGGAAATGCAAATCAAAACAACCCTGAGATTCCATTTCACACCAGTCAGAATGGCTAAGATTAAAAACTCAGGTGATAGTAGATGCTGGCGAGGGTGTGGTGAAAGAGAACACTCCTCCATTGTTGGTGTGACTGCAAGACTGTGCAACCACTTTGGAAATCAGTGTGGTGGTTCCTCAGAAAATTGGACATAGCATTACCTGAGGATCCAGCTATACCACTCCTGGGCGTATACCCAGAAGATGCTTTAACATATAACAAGGACATAGGCTCAACTATGTTCATAGCAGCCTTATTTATAATAGCCAGAAGCTGGAAAGAACCCAGATGTCCCTCAACTGAGGAATGGATACAAAAAAATATGTGGTACATTCACACAATGGAGTATTACTCAGCTATTAAAAACAATTAATTTGAGAAATTCTTAGATAAATGGATGGAACTAGAAAATATCATCCTGAGTGAGGTAAGCCAATCACAAAAGAACACACATGGTATTCACTCACTCATTATTGGATATTATCCCAGAACCTTGAACTACCCAAGATTCAATTCACAGGCCACATGAAGCTCATGAAGAAGGAAGACAAAGTGGAGGTGCTTGGGTTCTTCTTAGAAGGAGTAACAAAATACTCAAGGGAGCAAATATGGAGAGAAAATGAGGGAAAGAAACCGAAAGAGGGGCGTTCTGGAGACCGTTCCACGTGGGTATCCATCCCATGTGCAGTCATCAAAGGTAGATGCTGATGTGGATGTCAGGAAGTGCATGCTGACAAGAGCCTGATATAGATGTCTCCTTAGAGGTCTGCAAGAGTCTGACATATTCAGAGGCAGATGCTCACAGCTAACAATTAAGATACACATCTCTAACATTGATAGCTTTGTGAAAATTTTATACTTCACACCTGATCTACATCTAACACTTTAAAATAATGAAAATCTCAAATTTAGTTATATTTTTCTTTAATTCTAAAAGATATGATAGGTGATATAATATCAAAATTGTTCTCCATCTTTTTGCTTGAGTATAGAATTTAGATTTTATTTGGCCCTGATTTCAGAGACTTATGTTACTTGCTATGGGAAATTTCAACATCATCCGAAGCTATAATTACATCTTATTTTTGCCCTGACATTTGTCAGCTAGTCAATGTTCTTGCTCTTTCCATGTTTTGCATGTCAAAAATTAAATAAATTAAAGGTTAATATTTCTATAAAAAGTAAGGGTGCAGGAAGAATAGAAAAATAGGTACTCTTCAACTTCAGAATTTTTCAGAAAACTTGGGCTTTTTAAGTCTCAAACGATGTATTACTTCTTTATTCTTATTATTTCAATGATTAAACAAAAGTTCAATGTTTAATAAAGGGATACAATTGCTCTACACTTTGCTACAGTCATGTTTAGAGAGAGTTTGTTTCATATCTTAGTGTATATTTTATGCTGTTAACCATACAGGTGGGCTTTATTTGCTAATATTCTTACATTTTTTTTCACAATAAAACCTATAGCATTTATCCATACTGACTACTATTTACGGTACAGAAAAGTACTATGTACACTACTAAAGGTGAAAAATAAAAACCAACCCTTATACAAACCTTTGAATCTACAATGGTGACCTGCCTAAAAATTATGCTGGTGCTATATTGACATAAATGTGGGAGTAACCCATCATGACTGGATTGGATTAAAAGCCCTCATGAGATGACATTGCCTGGGTAGCCAAGAACCCTAGGCTAGATAGGCCATAGTGTTAGGGGAAAACCAATTACTACTGTTCTACTAATGGAATGTACAAATAAGATAACCTCTTTGCAACATTCTGTTATATGCATCAATTGGTATCTTGCTCATTCTTCATTACAGAATCTTTTTCCTGCAGTTGATGGGAACAAATATAGAGACCCAGGCTGGACAACATGGAGAGAATGAGAGACTTTGAAACACTCAGTCTTAAATGGCGTGTTTCTATCGAGCCCATGCCCTCAGAGCTCAGGCAAATTTGTAGAAGAGGAGGTAGGAATATTGTAAGAGCCAATGGGGATGTAAGACACTAAGGAACTGAAGCCTAGTCACAGCAGGGCTGATGCATATATGAACTCACAGAGACCATGGCAACATGCATGGGCCTGCACAGGTACAAGCTAAATCTAGTCCCAGTGCAGAGAGTGGATATAAGGACAAGCCCTTACCTCCAACTCAGAAACTATCTCCAGCTGGAAACTGTCTGTTAAAGAAAGGTTAGTTTTCTCCAGTGGAGTCTCACTGTGTAGACAAACCACGTGTCCAGTGGTAGAATGCCAACAGAAAGTAAGTTCAGTGGGATTTGGGGTGATGTTTTATTTCACAATGCTTTGTCTGGGCTTTTTAAAAAAAACAGATATTTTGCTTATATATTATAGTTTCAAAAACAAAACAAAAACACGAGAGAGAGAGAGAGAGAGAGAGAGAGAGAGAGAGAGAGAGAGAGAGAGAGAGAAATAAACCATTTCCCAGGAGGTCTTTTAGGGTCTGTAGGAACTCTGGGTTACTTTCCCTTAACACTATAGAATTCATTTCTAACACACGCATTGGAAATTCACTCTATATTTCTTTCAAATTTCTTAACTTATTTAATGCCAATTTTTAGTTGTTTTTAATGGTTTTTAATGCTATAGTAAGTAAGAGGTATGGTCTTATTGGGCCTGCAACACTTTATGAAACACACCATATGCACAGGAATTTTATAGGTATCATCATTTCCCTGAATGAGTCTAAAACACATAAATAACAATTTAAACACACACAGATGGCCTTGCCTTTAGTTTGTTTGTGGGTTTGGGTTCTGCTTTCTATTTAAGTTTCACTGTTTCTGTGTATGTGATGAGTGTGTACATATGGAGTCCACCACAGAATGCATGTAATAGTCACAGGACAACTCTGTGATATCAGGTTTCCCCTTCCACATTTACGAGGGTTCCAGGAATTGAACTCAGGTCATTGTGTTAGTACTGGCCAGCACTTTTACCCACTAACTCATCTCACAAGCTCAAGGTCTTACCTCTGTTCTTTTCTAATGTATGCTAATGCTTTCCTTTTACCTTCATCCTTCTTCTACATTATATAATGTAAAACATTTTTAATTTGGTCTTTTATAATCTTAAAAGGAAAGAGAAGGAGAATTAGCAAATAGTGTAAGAACCTCACTTTCCATTCCTAGACTCTCCATCAGTCCTCTATAGATGAATAGAAGTAATCACAAAATTTTTGTTAGAGCTTTGGAAATTTTTACAATATATATCACAGAGAAACTAAGGCTTTAAGATATTTCAAGAAAAGGATAGACAATTTTCATTTGCAGTTTTTCTGAAGAACAAAAGTCAGTGTGAGTACAAACAGATATACGCAAGAGGTTTGCTAACACAGTGCACTTAGTGACTAGCAAAGTGAAAATCAGCTTAATTATGTCAAACTCCAGAATTCACTGTTCTGTGCTGTTCCCCTAGCTTTATAAAGTCCGCCTGCACACCTGAGAGATCATAATGAACCTATCACTTTATGGAGATCTCGTGCAGAATGTCAGGAATGCCTGCTGGAACCCTGGGGGCAGATTGTGACAGCATCAGTTCTTTTGAAACTGGAACAGACGTCTGCTTATCAGTTACTAACCTTATAAGGGCAGTAGTCCTTTTGTTCTTTGCTCAAGATTAAGAAATGGGGGCATCAAGTTTGACATGCTCCAGGAGCTTCCTGCCTGCAGTCCTAAGAATTGTGAGACTTAGGTAGTTAAAAGGTGATCCATTGTGTTCTCTGCATTGACATACACATCAGGATGTTGAATAACAGTATAAATTTGAATGTAGAATATAGATTTTTGTCATATATCATGTTTAATAGATATATTTAATATTCACAATTGAATATTAAAGTTATATTCCCTTGAAGCAGTAGAGACATCAAGAAAGAAAGAAAAATGGCATGTTATCTTTTCTGACATGTGAATATGGGAAGAGACTCAGAATAAATACTGCCTTTATCATGACAGGTATGCTTGGGGAAAGCAAATGGTAGTTACCAAAAGCATAAAAGCATCAGATAAGGAATCCATTGAGCCTGGTTCTGTTCATGACTTTGACACCAAGCACATAACCTGGGACAACCGTCAGTCATTCACCTTAGTTTGCTCAACTTCTATGGCAGCTCTTTGTATGGTCTACATTCAATTTTCCTAAGCTTTTTAAGATGAGAAAATAAAACACCACCATCACAGCATGCTATATAAAATCACACACATTAGTCTAATAGTTTAACAGAATAAAAATTGTAGGGAAATTTTTCTTATAAACTACAAACACTATTTTAATTAGCAACTGGAGATTATATGTACCATGGAGTCAAAACTAGAAAATATAAGAATTGCATCTTTTTAAACAGGACTGAAAGTGGAACACTGTCTATTGAGTTGAATCACTTGTCAGCTTTCAATTCAAATAATCTGGTTTAAAGGTGTGTCTTCCTACCTTAAAGATCCATAGTAGGAGTAAATCTTTCTATTCCAAAGTAAGGAAAAATTTCTCACAGGTCGGGCACTCTATTTTTGGGTTTTAGTTAATTTCAGATGTAGTCAAGGTAACAAAACAGAGCCCAAAAACAAACAAAACAACAACAAAAATATCTGTCATACCATTGCTATTGGCTGCCTCCCAGAACTTAAAGGTAAGACCTTATTGCTGAAAATACCACACACTTTGGACCTAGGATTTGGAGGAATCAAGCTGAATTGGAGAAGAATCAAGCCTCCTTCTGGAAAACTAGTTGTTACAGTATCTGAGGGTGGTAATACACATTGCCAAGGGAGAAAAGTGACGAATGGACCCATTTATATAGCATATAAGCCACAACTATGGCTGGCCTGGCAAGATACCCTCATTAATACAATAGTGACACTTTTATCTTGAGGATAACTCACAGTTGTCTGATTGGATTTAAGCCCTACCTAATAAAATAAATTCTTTTTGTTCAAACTTTTAAAAAATAAAATAAATTCTTGCCTTGGACTAATAAACCTAGCCAACTAACAAAGAATGTAGAAAGGTTATAGACCCTAGAGAAGAACCTACTACTGTCTCTTTCCAAACCAATATCACTTCTAACTATATTACAATATACTTGTTCTTACATATGAAGTGCAGCTGCCATCCCTCATCAAAGAAGCAGGAGATGGAGACTATTACAGAAACCCACACTTCTCAAATTCACGATGTCTTCTTAATTATTTGTCAATTCTCTATATATATACACATACATACAATTGTATACACACACATATACAAATATATATGTGCATATGTGTCAACTTACCAAGTACATTTGGTGTTGTTTATATGTACATGTGTTTAGAGATGACTACTTGAGATTAGAAAATCCATCGGGGGCTCAGCCCTGGAGAAAACAGATTCTCAGTACCCACTATTGCCTTTAGCACTTCATCTAGAGGTGAGACCTTGTGGCTTAAAATATAAAGGATAGATGGTCATGAGATGTCTCACCTCAACTGGTACAACTGTGATGCAACTCTAACTCTAAGCCTGTCAGCATCACAGAAGAAGGGGCAGAAAGTTTGTGAGAGTCAGATGATCAAGATACCTGCTGTCAGATAATATCTTCTAGACATCACAGGAAACAGCACCTATGAAATCTCAACAGTATTTTTCCCAAACAGGACCTGTATAACGACAATACCAATTGATATGCCAACACAAATGGGGAAATCTTTCACGGGTCTCATCTCTAGAGAGTAATACCATATGACCAATACCAAATGGACTTGGTAAGTTGACACACATACACATATATATTTGTGTGTGTGTGTATGTATGTGTGTATGTATGTGTGCATACAATTATATGTATATATAGAATTAATAGATAATTGAGAAAAGATCATGAATTTGAAAAGTATAAGAAACATGCTAGGAGCTGTAGTGGAGAGAGGAAGTGAAATGATGTAAACAAACCCAGTATTCATGTATGTGATTCGCAAAACTTGAATTTAATTTTAAAAAAGGAAAAATAGGATTGGAAGGGATGTAGTCCTATACTTATCCTGTAAAATTCAAAATGGTAAATTTAATTAGAGGCAAAAATTAGCTGTCTATTTGCTGTACTATCTAGGTAAATCTTAGAATTGTGTTTAACAGGAAAAAAACAGCTGTTAGGGGAGTCTTCTGATACCAGAAAGCGTGGAGGCACTACAGACAATGCACACTCATAAGGAGGTATACAACTAGAATTTAAAAAGTAACTGTGAGGTCATTTTTACATTTTCAGTCCATGCAGATTCTAGTAAGCCACGTATTGTATGTAATTGTGTTGGTTAGTAATGCTTTCTTATTTCAATGTCAGATGAGAAATTCATCAGAAATGATCCATTTAATAAAAAAAGACATAATTCCAGGATTTGAATAGGAAAAGGCAGTGCCTGAACTCTCTTGGAAATGTCTTACATGTCCTATATAATTTTGCTCTGTATACCAGATTATAAAATATAAACACTGATATCAACCAGTTTCTGTAACGAACCATTGAGCTCTTGGTTTCTGGACTCTTTCCTGCAGCCACTGCATGTGTAGTTATCTGTTTGGTCTGCCTCAGAGACTTGACAAGGAGTCTAGTATAAGTATGCTGGGCCTCACTGTTGTCTACTGTGCTGTGAGAAAGCAAGTCCTTTGTGTCTGACCTAGGAATCTCCAATTATCCTCTAACATTCTGGAAGTAATAACAACCTTGGAAAATTACAAGTAGGGTTGACACCCTAAACATGTATTACACATAGAACACCACAGTGTGCTATGATCAGCCTTAATACATTCTTACAATCAAGTATGAATTTTCTAATATAGTCATTAAAAGCAATAAAATTTCCAACCCCTAGGAGCTGTAGGCAGGATTATCAGGAGTTCAAGGTCTTTGTCAGTTACACAGTTAGTTTAAAACCAGATTAAGCTTCATGAGAACCTATCCCAATAAAAAAAAATAAAATGAATAAGTAAATAAAATTTACTAGTATTTACTGTCTTTAATAAAAAATCATGTTAACTATTCAACATTACAAAAATGAGTTAATCGTTTGAGCAGCATGTTTGAATTTACACTAGAAAACCTCTTTATTATTACTACGTATAAATGTATGTATTCCAAATATGGATTTCAGCTTGTCTTAGTCACTTTTTTATTACTATAAAGAGATACGATGGTCAAGGTAACTTAAAGAAGAAAACATTTAATTGAGGACTTGCTTACAGCTTCAGAATGTGAGTCGACTGTCATGTGATAGGAACATGGCAGCAGGCAGGCTGGCTGGTTTTGGAGCAATAACTGAGAGGTTAAATTTCATCTGTAACTTATAAACAGAGAGCCAAAGACTGGGCCTGGCGGGGATCTCTGAAACCTCAAATTCCACACCCCAGTGACATAATTTCTCCAAGGAAGCCACACATCCTAATCCTTCCCAAAGAGTTCCACTCACTAGGAACCAAGTATTCATATACATGAGCCTCTAGAGGCTATTCTCACCCAAACCACCACAAAGCTGGAAGGCTTTTGCCTTATGTAATAGCTAATTGTTGTTGTCAACTCGACATATCTAGAGTTAACCAAACCCAAGCATCTGAACACTCCTATGGGAGATTTTTCCTGGTTGTATTATTTGAGGTCAGAAGCATCACTAAATGTGGGCCACATCTTTGGGTGGCAGTTCACATGAAAGGACATGGAAAGGGAAGCTTTTGCTTCTGCCTGCTTACCTTCACTCTCACTGGCAAGTTCATCTATTTTGTTCCCAAGTCATTCTTTCACTGGTGTTAGAACCTACTTCTTTGAAATTCCACTGCTGACTGAAAAGTGGCTGCAATCTAGGACCTCCCTGGGACTCCAGCATCAGATTGTGACAGCTGAGACATTTAATCTTGTGGACTGAACAACTACTGGGTCCTTAATCTGTAGGTCAGGATACAGTCATTGCTGGACTACCTGGACTACAGCCTGTAAGACAATATATATATATATATATATATAAATGTGTGTGTGTGTGTGTGTGTGTGTGTGTGTGTGTGTGTGTGCGTGTATTTCTGTCTGTAAGTTATGTTTTTTAGAGAGCTCTGAGTAATGTATCTTGTTTCCCTGAAATAAGATGATTTTTTCTGGACCTCTTTATTATTCTGGACCTTAGCACTTTTACCTACATGATCTGGTTATTCAAGAAAAAACAATATTTACTGCCTTTTAATCACTGCTTTGGCAGGAAGATATATTAGTATTTTATATTAATTTTTCTTCAATCTACTGGTTTATGTCTCTGATTTACAGGACATTTAAATGTCTTTACAGGGTAGAGTGTGACCCTCAGTGATGGAGCACTTCTGTTTGATACCCAGCCTTCAATATGTGTATGTTGGTAGGGAGGGGACATCAGCCTTAATGATAAAGTTCAGTCACATGACAGCATGCCTAGAATGAGAACTATTATTAAACATTCTGAATGGCTATCCAAGGCCTCATAAATTCAGAAAGGATGCCTGGAGCGTAATTCACATGCAAGCAACTCTTCTGTTGCTTTAAACATTGGTGCTAGAGTTTAAATTTAAGAGAGAGAAAAGAGAGAGAGGAGGGGCAACTGTTCCTGAGGAAGTTTCAAATGTTCCCTCTAAGTTGAGTCAGTTGGCAGAACACAGAATCTCTAAAATATATGCAAGATTTGTTGGTTGATGAGAAGCCACAGTATGTACTCCACTCCATGGAAAGGTAAGCAAACACTTGTGACGTGTTTGACACAAATAAATGTTCCTGCCTTAAATATGAGGAAGCTAGCTTATATTATTAATATTGCCATTCAATAAATGTTAATTATTATCTACTATATTCATTATCAGACATATAAGCACAAGCTTGGAAATGTAGACAAGCTTGAAGTTTAGAAATCTGGAAGCAATTGTATAGGCTGAGTTTCCAGATTGAAATAGGGGATAGTGGTGATGATGGTCGAAAGGAAATGGTCAGATGTTATAGAAGGTCTGTTCATCATATGAAAAAGGTTAATTTTATCTTAGCGTCAATGGAGGAGCCAGTGAATGGTTTTTACCAAAAATAGGATGCAACTAGATTTTTTTTTGAGCATTTACAGTAGTAAAGTTTGCAACATCAATTTCATTATTGAACTGCCTATGGAGCCTTAAAATACATCACTGCCCGTGTATCACCATGAAAAGATTCTGTTCACTTGAGCTAACGAGTACAGAGAGTTTAAAAGCTGTCCAGGTAAGCACTTGGCTTTAGTGCAAAGCCAAGATCAGAAAACCACTGCTATAGAAAGCAGACTGGGCTAGAACAACTGCAGTGTGCTAAAGTGAGAGATTAGAAGGAGCAGAACACACAGCACCAGGGAAAACTGCATGTAGGACTTTTGATTGGCTGGGTTTACCATTAGTTGTTTCACAATGATGAGAGTAACAAAGCAGGAATCTCTCGGATCTAGCCACAGGGCTCCACCATGTGGATAAACTGTGATGTACCAAGGCAATTGCTAGCTTTTTTTTTTTCTGATCCTGCTTCTTTTAATAGTTGAATGCTATTAGAAACAAATCAAAAAGTCAAAAATAGTATGCTGATTAAAGGAAAAAATGTGTTGACTCTTAAAATATTTAGAGCTCAAATACTATAAGATTGAAATAATGTATTATATATAATTTCTTTATGATATTTCTCTGGGCACATTTATGAAAAGAGTATTTATTTGCATTTATTGCATATTAGATAGTGAAATGGGGTTGCATGTAATTTTAGGATATAGAGTTGTTATGAGTATTTTTGAAATGTCAAACACTTAAAACTGCTTTTTATGTCTCTAAGATGACTTTCAAGTAGCCCATAATCACACTACATTTATTCTCAAGTTTTACTGAAATAGTTCAGGTAGAAATTTCTCTTGATTAGAAGAAAAGCAAAATAAATTGGCTAATTTATACTATCTAAATTCTTCTTCATCTTACTTAACTACTTAAAATATTCTTTTCAGAGGCTGGAGTGTATGATTCTTAATGACAAAATAAACCATTTTCATAGTCTGTAAACTTACATGATTGCCTATTACAGTTTATCAATATCTCCTCAAGCAAATTCTGAAAATGAGATTAACAAGATGAGAAATTAACATCATATTCTTAATTCTTAGGTCACCCAGCAATTTGCACAGTAAACAGTTTCTCCATTCATGATTGAAGTGTAGTTTTTACTATCTAAAGGCTTGAATCAAGTATAAATCTCAACCTTACAGTATGACTTAATATATGAATGCAAAGATTTTTATTTTAGCACTTGGGAAGCAGAGGCAGGCACATTTCTGAGTTCGAGAGTTCAAGGCTAGCCTGGTCTACAGAGTGAGTTCCAGGACAGCCAGGGCTACACAGAGAAACCCTGTCTCGAAAAACCAAACCAAACCAAAAAAAAAAAAAAAAAGATTTTTATTTTATTCAGCACTAGTTTTGTGCTGGAAGATGTATGATCCTTACTGTCACTGGGACAATTTAGAGAGTACATAGAAGTAATGGGATTTAAATTAAATGGACCTAAAGAAACTCAAATAGGTATAAGTATGAGAGACAGTGTGGTCAGGAGCCGTGACAAGAGTGAAAATCGAGAAACAGAATGCAGTCTACAGTCTAGTAACATGGCCTCCCTGAGGAGCAAGATGGGAATGAACCTGGGGCCTGACCTCCTGAATCAAAGTCAGCATTTTAACAAGCTCCCCCAGGTTACTTGTATGCATATTAAACTCTCAAAGCCAGTCTCCCAGGACAGCATTGAATAAACTGTACTCTATAGTGGGTCAGAGAGTAAATATTGTTTTAGGCCTTGCAGGTCAAGTGCTCCGTATCCATAGCTGTAGCCTGGAAGCAGTGCTGGATGACAGCAAACAAATGGGTAGAGGAACACACAAATGATAGCTCCTCTCCTCATCTGACTAATTCTTTCATGTTCAAAACCTATAATTTTCATGACTGCTTCTCATGACTCTTGATCTTTCAGGTGTTCAATGGAACTGTCTCCTGGGCTTGGGCTTACAGAAAGGAAATCAGGTTATAAAATTTCCCAGCCTCCACAACTGTGCTCATCAATTTTTGATATAGACACAAGCACAATCACAACAATGGCCCACAATGTGTGGTGGTGATAGAGAAAAATAAAACAATCTGTTTTGGATATTGCTAGCCAGCCAATTACAGGAAGCCGGGGATGAGTCACTCCGAACATGGTCTAGAACATCTCTTGGAAACTGCTGCTTGGTTTCTGTCAACTTGACACAAACTAGGGTCATCTGGGAAGAGGGAACGTCAACTGAGAAAATGTCTTTATCACGTTGGCCTGTAGGCAAGAGTAGGGGACAAATGTAAGGGTCCTCTGGATTTTGAAGGATCTAGTCTACTGTGGGAAGTTCTAATGGCTGCCTAAGCTCCTAGAGAGGTGGGCCTGGACAGTATAAGAACGAAGGCTGAGCAAGTCATGGAAAAAGCAAGTTAGCAAGCACCACTCCGCCACAATCTCCACTTCTGGCTCTTTCTCTAGATAACCGCATTGAGTTCCTGTCCTGACTTTTCTTCCTGATGTTTGTAAATTGTAAGATGAAATAAACCGTTTGCTTCTATGTTGATTTTAGTCATGGTATTTATCACAGCAATGGAAAGCAAATGAGAACAAAACAGAAACAATGTAATGAAAGTTTTGGTTGTTCCACTGCCACTGGAAAAATGTCATCAACAGAAAAGGATGACATTAATACTGAGTATCTCTCGCTCGCTCGCTCTCACTCTTGCTCTCTCTTTACATTTTTTATTCATCTCTCATGTATTAGATCCTTACTGCAGTTTTCCCTCCCTCCCCTATTTCTACAAGTAGGCAAAAGAGTCAGAGACAGCACCCACCCCTGCTGCTAGGACACCCATAAGACCACCAAGCTATTCAGCCACAACACATATGCAAATGACCCAGGTTCCCTACAGGATCCCTGATCTCCGTGAGCCCCTGTGAGTCCCAGTCAGTTGATTTTGTGGACCATGTTCTCTGGTGTCCTCTGGTTCCTCTTATTTCTAGTACCACATGTGTCTTGATGAAGACCTGTAGTCTGAGATCATTGAAAATAAGATACTGAATTTCTTTTTGTGCCTGACCAAATGGTAACAGAAGTTCAAGTTCCTGCTTCATGGGGCACGTATGTCAAACTGAAGGCACTGGTTAGGAAATAATGAGATCCTATAACATGGGATGGGGAGGTATGAAAAGATCAGGAAGAAACTGGTGAAGTTGAGCCTCTAAAGTTTAGTTTTTTCTAATGGAAGAGCCATCCCCTTCGCCCACAGTATCATCTTCTGTGGTATAGTATAAGGTCTGCACTGTCTGAGCTGCTCTAATAGCTGTGTCTGTGGATTCCTTTCAAGACCTACCTCACTTCACTTCTCTCTTCTTTGATTTTAGACTTGTAATTAGACCGGGGTTCTAGACGTCCTAAATGAAGTAGCAAGTGTGACCCATGCAAAAAAGAGCTGTAGTACAGGAAAATGTCCTAGCTTTTTGACTTCATACAGATATGCATACAGAAACTATGGATGGGGACAGATGGAAAGAGTATGGGATGATGGCAGAAGGAATAAAAAATTGGACAGTGCTGCATAGACTTTGCAGTGAGAGCTACTGTTGAGGACAGCATAAAATGACAGGGACTGCTTGTAGTAAGCTTGGATGGAAACATCTCAAAAGCCTACAGCATTTCTTTGTAAAGGTGATGGCTTCTGAGACCCTGAGAAGCAAGAGACACATCCCTCTAGGGGACCCAACATCTGAAATAAGAGATTGCCTGCAGTAAGCTAGGATGGAGACATCTCAGTAGCCTGCTGCAGCTCTTTGTATAAAACAGTTGTTTCTATTTTTCTTAACGTTAGCCCTGGACAACGGCTATACAGATTTTATTTGTTCTTGACTGTTTTTAATTGGCCTTGGTGTGTAAAATTATTTTATTATATCTGATTTTCTTACTGTTTTCTCCTTCTGCTCTGGTGAGCTTCTGTGAAACTAGATGTTTCTTGATGTAATAATTCTTAAACAATTAAAAATTGAGAGATGGAACACAACACAACACAACACAGTCCAAATGGCCCAGGTACATGCTGTGTGTTCGCATCTTGGAGACAATGCAATAACTGTACAATGGTAGTTCTAAATTAATGTTTGCTTGTAAAGAAAGTTTAAAAGACTATTAGAAAATTAAATAGAGCCAACACTGGGACCCTAAGGAAAAAAAACTATTAAAGTTATAAAATAAGTTTTACACACATTTAAGAGTGGTTCCTAGATAAACAAACATAGAATACATAAAATTATATATTATTAAAACTAAGTCAAAACACTGGGACTCTTAGGAGAGTCATTGTGTGCAATGTACAGAAGTAGAAAGCTAGCAGATCTATTAAATTAGGTTTAACTTGATTCTTTCTTGCCACTACTTGGCATCTTTGCCCATGTCATTTATCATTAGAACTTCATAAGAAGCCGGGCGGTGGTGGCGCACGCCTTTGATCCCAGCACTTGGGAGGCAGAGGCAGGTGGATTTCTGAGTTCGAGGACAGCCTGGGCTATAAGAGAAACCCTGTCTCAAAAAAACAAAAAAAGAACTTCATAGGAAAATGCAAGTAGCTGACCTCGGAGCACTGAGCACTGAAATATAATAAGTCAAAAGTTAAAGTTTAAATAATGATAATTTTACAATTATTATTATTTTGGCTACAGCCCTGAGCTTAAAACTTTGGGGAAACAATTATAATTCTTAATTCTTTGTGGGACGTGGTTATTCTTTTAAATTTGATTTGGCAATGATTATACAATGTCTTTTTTTCTATCTGCTTTTAGAGTATCAATAAAGGACTGTGCAAAACAAAAAGACAAGAGAACATGAGAAGAGCATGTAAAGAGTGAGTGAAGAGAGAATACAAAGAGTGAGTAAAAAGAAAATATAAAGTGAGTTAAGAGAAAATGTAAAGAGTGAGTGAAGAGAAAATGTGAGATATTGTATAAAGAGTGTGTGTGTCTGAGTGAAAGAAGAGTACATGAGGTGTGTGTGTGAGATGTCTGTGTGTGTGTGTGTGTGTGTGTGTGTGTGTGTGTGTGTGTGTGTGACTGAAAGGGAAGTGCGCAGAGGTATGTCGAAGTGTGAGAGTTCAAGAAAAAAGTACACAATAAAAAAAAACAGAGTGCATAGAAGAATACAGAGTGTGTACAGCCTCAAGCTACAAGCGAACGAGCAAGATAGAAAAAAGAAAGAGTAAGAGAAATGAGAGAGAAACTTCATCCCTTGAAAAATTGTCTGTTAGCTTGTACCCAAAAAGTAGTATGTATATATTTATTATGCGCCTTCTAGATATCCCTGCTTCCAGTTGAGATCTCTGATCTTGTGTCAAGGCTGGACCCCAACAAGCTACAGTCACTTACTTGGGCTATGGATTTGCTTTCCCTGTATTCAATGCTTCTACGGGATACTTTATCCATTGTCACAACTTTATTGCAGCCCACTTTGCTGTGCAATCATTATGGTAATGGGCTTCATACTCATGTAATGTATAAGGTAGAACTTGCCATATTTTTCACTATTCCAGAGCAGTAGTTTGATAAAAAGCTTACAATAATATTTTGAAGATTCATTTATAACATCAACTTTATAGCAATATTTTGCAGGGCTGGACCCCCAGGCTCTGGAAGGTGTTATATGATCTGAATAAGTATAGAGTTTCCTTAGTAATTGTTCATGGCTCAATGAATATGAGTAAAAATGTGAACTGTGTCAATCACAATTACTCTTAATGACTCTTAATGACCACCTAGCAAAATTTGTGCTTTCTGTTCCTATGGCCTTACATTCTCCTTGATTCCAAAGGCAGGAATGCTGTCTTGAAGAAACACAACAGTGAGTTCACTGATCTGGAAGTTAAGGCTCCTGCTCATTTAGTTTGTAGTTCTCCAGTCTCTGAATGAACAGGCAAAGAGATAACTGTGCTGAGATGACTAATCACAACTACCTGTGATTACCATCAAAGATCATAAGAAAGGGTGAATCTGGTACACAGGAGATTCTTTGGAGTCTCTCTTACAAGTACTGTTACAAATATTCCAATTATTACAAGGTCAGGAACAAAAACTGATGGAAAATGACCATAACGTAATCTAGCCAGAACTACTAATGCTCTAGACTTTCCTGAGATAAATGTTTGGTTCTCTCCATCAGGTAAGTAATGAGCTGAAGTGTTTGTTACATGAAAGGAAACACAGAAAGGATCACGGAAGAATGGAGTTATAAATATCACTCATAATCATGTTTCAGTTTCAGTAATGAAAGCTGTAATTGTTATTAATGTTCCTTTAATTCTGTTATAGATGTTTGGTTTTGGTGTGCATGTTTGTGCCAATATGTACACACAAATTTACCCTTAATATACATATGTATATGCACATGTGTTTCTGCTTTCTTCCTTAATTTATTCCATTATTATATAGCTCAAAGTGAATTGATTTACACTAATATTAAAGTAAAATTTGACTTCTCAATTATACATGATATTACTTCAGTTCTAGGAACAAGAAAGAAAACATCATTAAGGATTTTGTCTCTTTTCCTAGGGAAGAAAACAGTTCATGTTAACTCGGATGTGGTATAGTTATATTACGTGGAATTGCAACATTCCATTATGTTACTTGAAAATGTAGCATTGTTTATTAAAATGCATATCCAACTTTATAAAATGGAATTTGCAATAATTAGTTTTAAATGGCACAAGGAATATATGGTGGTTGGGAAGGTAGATGAGCAGATAAAGCACTCACTGAAGCATTCAAATCAGTGGTTGAATCCTTGGAATCCACATAAATACTGGACAGGTGAGGAGGTCTGCCAGCAATTCCAGTGCTCAGGAATTGGAGATAGGATCTTTGGAGAAAGGTGGATAGCTCAACTAGATAAATTTGTGAGCTCAATGACCAAATTAAAGATTCTAACTAAATATGTAAAATGTATACATACACTCCACAGCAATCTAGGAAGACATCTACTTCTGATCTCACAAATACACACACACATACACACACATACACACACACACACGCACACGCACACATTTTAAAAAGTCTGTGACTTAAGAGAATTTCAGCTAAGAATTCATAATCTCAGGATCTTCAGATCTGCTGAAGTGCTGAAGCAGGGCATTAAACGCGGTCCAGGGAGATCACATAAGAGAGAATGGAGGGTAAAACGGTCAAACACAAAGAACTTGCCGATAGGCTGATCAAACCATATTTTTTACTTTTTTACACATGGATTATATACACAAAAAGGCAGGATGTGGGGAAGGGATGACGCAGGAGCATAGGTGTTCAGGAGGAGTACAGATATCTTCCAGAACAGAGTGTCAACTGGGTCTTTGTTCAGGGAACAAATCACTATGACTCTGTCTATGATTCACTTGTCCTTATCTAAGTTGGTACTATCCACCAAGGTTACCTATCTACAAGTTGTGACTATTCAGACTGGCAATTTTCCACCAAAGCTGCTCGTTTACAATAGCTTCTAGTCATCTGTTTCAGTGTTTTTCCACAGAGACCCAAGACTTGGTGTTAGCAGGCATTTATGCCAGGCCTATGGCTGATTCTAGGCCTTCAGTGTATAAGCAGGGCTGGCCCTGGTACTGAAGTTGCCAGTTTTGTAACCAAACACAATGAATTCACCAAGAGGGAAGGGCAAAATCAGGAATGGACTGAAAGTACACCAGGTTTATTGGTCTGAAGAGATGGCTCCGCATTTAAGAGCACTTTTTGCTGTGTTAAAGGACCTGGGTTTGATTCCCAGCACTCATATGGGAGCTTATAACTCTAACTCTGGTTCCAGAAAGATTTGGTGCCCTATTCTGGCCTCTGCAGGCACCAGACATGTATGAAGTAACCTTACATACATCCAGGTTAAATATTCATACACATAAAATAAAAGTGATTTTTTAAAAGACAAATTTATTACTTGAAATAAGGAAGAAACATACTGAACAGAGTTGTAGATAGAGTTCACTTGACAGAGTATTTGTGGGGAATGCATAAAGTAGTGTGCGCAATCCTCTGCACTGAATTAACCATCTGTAACTCCATCACTCAGCGAAGTGGTCTAAGAGAGATCAGAAGTTTAAGATAATCATTGCAAAGCATAGACTACTAATGCTTTGTCTTGAAAGAAAATGAAAGACAAGGAAGTGAATTTTAAGATGTATATAGTGGCTTATGTCTGTAATCTTGGCATTTGTAAACTGAGGCAGGAGGATTAAGGCCAGCCTGAGTCCTGGGCCAGTCTGAACTATAGAATGTGATCTTGTCTCAAAAAAGACACAGATGCCGAGTGGTGGTGGTGCACGCCTTTAATCCCAGCACTTGGGAGGCAAAGGCAGGTGTATTTCTGAGTTCGAGGCCAGCCTGGTCTACAGAGTGAGTTCCAGGACAGCCAGGGCTACACAGAGAAACCCTGTCTTGAAAAACCAAAAAAAAAAAAAAGACACAGATATAGCCAAGTGTGGTGTGACCAGCTTTTAGTACCAACACTGACGAGAAAGAGGCAGGCCAATCTCTGAGTTCAGGGACAGTCTGGTTTACAGAGAAAGTTCCAGGACAGCCAAGAATAGATAGAAAAACCTTATCTCAAAAATCCAAAAGAGAAAGAGACAGACAGACAGACAGACAGACACACACACACACACACACACACACACACACACGCACACACAGCACAAGTAGAGAGGGGAAAAGTCTCGTACCCAAAAAAGCATAACAGCACACTGTAGATAACTCTCAAAACAGAACCATCTTCAAATAAATTGAAAATCATTTCTTAGAAAACTTTATACACAATCATATTAAAAATACTCATTCACGGGCTGGAGAGATGGCTGAGTGGTTAAGAACCCTGACTGCTCTTCCAGAGGTCCTGAGTTCAATTCCCAGCAACCACATGGTGGCTCACAACCATCTGTAATGTGATCTGATGCCCTCTTCTGGTGTGTGTGAAGATAGCTACAATGTACTCATATATATAATAAATAAATCTTTAAAAAAAAAATACTCATTCACAGACAGAGAGGTAAGCACAGTTCTGACTATGCGCAGCTCCTCCATATGCATGCATGCTCAAATTAAAAGAGCTTCTGGAATGCCTTGGATAGATACGCTGCTATTCCAATAAGCAGAATTTTCTCTATGCCATATTAAATCAGTGCATCAAAGTAAATGAAGGCTTCAGTTGGCTCATGGAATGTTTTGTAGTTGATTGACCTGATGCTGCTTGTATTCTAATGCTAATTTTGCCCTGTGAACTGTTTGCCCCAGAGAGTCCCGACATAAATGCTAGCTAAATGACCCTATCCCCAGTTAATTGTGATTTGTAAATAAAGATGACAATGGCTAATAGTTGGGCCTAAGAGACATAGATGGGTTTAGATTTCCTGGGGGATTGGGGTAGGGGAAGAGGAAGAAGAAGAGGAAGGTGCAGGAGAGGAAGAAGGAGAAGCCCACATGGGTTAAAGGTCATGAGAGTGTGGCCCTGAGCAATGCCCAATTGGAGCTAAGAGCAGTCCAGATGGAACATAGTAAATAGTAACTATTTGGGGTCATCTATAGGAAAGTAGACTCTACATCATGGAGGGTAGGCAGCTGCCCAGCTATTGTACTGTTTAGGGCTTGTAAATATAAAACCTGTGTGTCTTTCATCTGGGAACTCAATAATCAAAGCAGGGTAGAAACCCCAGGCTGGGATTTTAAATAATTTCTACTACCATGTTTTTTGGAGGTACGTAGCTGAAACGAAATCCAGCATCTTCTATGGTTCCTTAACAATAGCTTAAATAGGCAGAAGAAGCATAAACTGGGCCCTGTGGCCCAGGTCTTCTTTACCCCACTTAGAGGGGAGTTGCTAGGATCTCATTCTCAAGTACATAGTGACTTTGAGGCTGGCCTAAGTTGCGTAAACCCCTGTCTCAAAAGGAAAATGAGATTCATATGAACAAATTGCTCAAAGCCCTTGGCAACAGTCTTATTTTGATATATCATATTTCAGGTAATTCATTTCATTTCTAAACTAATCTTTAGATACATCTTATACTTTATATCTTTGTATATATTAAGAATGGCAACTCATAAAGGGCAAAAAATTGTTAATATATTGAATTACTAAGATTCTTGTTCATACTGTATTCTATAGTGATACAAATTCACTCAAGATTCTCTAGAGAGAGTCAGAGTTCCTCCACAAAAGGATACAAAACCCATCCAATGAGAAGGAACTTGGCTGGCACTAGAAACCTAGCTAACTAATCAATGCTAGTGAAATCATGGTTATCAGAGGAAAATCTAAAAAGACTAATTTATTATACCAGCATAATACTTAACAATAATCTGTGAACATTTAGTCTTAGACCCCAAGATAAGTGTAATTTTCACTCAAGTTGAGGAAACTTCTCTTTGCAACAGATGGAGACCACTACAGAAACAACCAAAATGCTGAACATTGCAGAACAGTGGCTGGAAAGAATGTAAGAATCAGAAGATCAGAGACTCCACTATGCTATTGTCTCCTAGAAGCTACAACCACAACTGACATAACCACACAAAAGTGAGTTAACAAGGATTGTACCAAAGGACATCCAAAACTAGACAAGGAGAAACCCACGAGATCTTAACCATACAGAAAGAACTATAGGCAACTGAGGAAAGCTAAGAGCAAAATGTCCTCCTCAAGGAAAAACACACCATTGTCCAGTGCCAAATGATCACCCATGAAAATGTTCAAATAACATTATAGGGACTGAACAAATTGTATTTAGGAATATATGTGACTATCCATATGCATACATGGATATATGCAATAAGACCTAGTGAAAAAAGAGGTCAGGCCATGAATTCAAAGGAGAGCAGAGAGGGGTATAGGAGAGAATTCGGAAATGGAGGGGAGAAGTGTTATAACAATATTATAAAGTCAAAAACTTGAAAATAACTACAAGAGACTGATTAAAGTTTGGTTACTCAAAATACAAGGGTGCTTACTGGGAAGAGCTTGTATTAGTATATATCATGACTATGCGACCATATTCTAGGGACTTTGAAGCAGGAATTGAAAAATTGTCATATCTGTGTTCTTATCACTATCCCCTTAATCTTAGTATCAGGTTTTTATTGGTGATTCAGTATGTATATAATGAATTAAATACGGTTTTGTAAAGCATTCTTTACATATATATATATATATATGGTTTTGGTTTTGTTTGGTTTTTTAAAATTAAAGCAGGCTTTTTTATTTGTATGCACCGGATGCCTCCCCCTAAAGTAGATTTGAGAGGTCGGCATTGGATGCAAGTTAAACAAGGCTTTTATAGCTTGTGGGTAGTGTGGTTTCGTTCCCTACCCCCTTCCCATGATGTGTTCAGGTGCTGCTGCACACCAAGTGGCAAAAAATGAAGTAGAGAGGAATCCCCAGTCTGAGTCTTCCCTAGGTGTGTCTGGCCCCAGTGCACATGGGGTGGGATGGGGGAACCAGTCAGGGAAGAAGGACGAAGCAGCAGGATCCCAGTCCCACAGTGAATGCCAGAAAAGGAGGGGTCTTCTCCAAGGATTCAGTGTTAGAAAAAGGTCCCTTAAATGATAGTCAATGAAACAGCTTGTACTCATACAATTTATTTAGTGTGAATCTTTTCTTAGAGTGAAGTTTCACTGGTTGAGGTTTAAAGTTCTAGGGATATCTCATTTTCATGGAGAAGCATTCCCAAAAATTGAAACTATAATTTCACCAAAGATTATATGACATTCCTCAGGCAGAAGATGGAGGTCAGTTTCATCAGATCAGGCAGAAAGAGGAAGCCCCACTAAGAAAAGGGAATCTTCCATTTTGCTCTGGGCTCAGGATAGCTGTCATTACAACCTTAATATTGAAGTGCAACTGGATAGGAGGTTTCCAAATGGGTGATTTGGTGGGCAAAATAGTCAAGGTTACAGGCACTGAACATCATAAGTTAGGTCTAATGACTTCCTGAAGCAAAGACATGGTTGCAAGGTTTACACCTATATTTTAAATAGTCCTAAAACAAGAGAAAGTGTCAATTTTGGGCAATCACACCGAAATGAAAGATATTTTCACTTTTTTAAATTAATTACCACATTTTATTGTAGTCCTGGGGTCTGAACCCCATATTTTCCACATTAGGCAAGTGTTCTCTGCCTCTCCTGCACTACACCATAAGTGCTTCATTTTTAGCCCTTCTTTTACTTATTTTGCTGTAGATTCTCACAAAATTACCCAGGCTGAGCTTGAACTTATGTCCTCCTGGCTCAGCCTTCTGATTAGCAGGCCTCATAGACTTTGATACTTAGGCCCCATTAGACCAAGGATATTTTTTCTTTACCTCTTTTCTTTCTTTTCTGTTCATTTTGACCTGTTAAAGTATTAGCTTTAGATACCTCCTTGTTTTTTTTTCAGCAGTAACTTAAAAGATTGGGGGTAAAAGTAGAAAAGGATTTTAAAATCAATGTTAATTGTATGGTAGAAAAAATAAAATTGTAATAGATTTATTGATTTTACAATATAATTTGTAACTCTATACTAAAAATGTTAGAAACCCAATCAGTAGCTAAAGGAATATGGAATCATGTCATACTTCAAAGTATATTACTTCTGTCAGCTTAAATGTAATTCACTCTCTCTTTTAAAAACAAAGATTTTGGATAGAGTGTCGTGGAGCCCAGACTGCCTTGAAACTCACTATGCAATGGCTTTAATTCTTGATCCCCCTGGCTTCTTCCAATATCCTTATGTAGGTCTGCAGCAGAAGGTGTGGCCCAGATTTAAGGTGTGTATCACCATGCCTGGATCTGGGATTTCCTTTGTCTCAGGCTGACCTTGAACTCAGACTCCTCAGTGCTGAGATTACAGGCATTCATCACCTTTTCTGGCTTCATTCTTTTTCTATAACTTCCCTTTGTTGTGAGTCACCAAAATCAGAAACTATGTGTTGGTGAAATAAAGGTGAAATTAAGAAAATATGTACAAGATTTGACTTTAAATACTCTCAATTGGGGATAAGGGGTTGGCCCAGTGGACTAAGCATTTGCCTCTCAAATTCAAAGACCAGAGTTAGGATGCACAAAACTTAAATGAAAACCTAGTATGCTTATTGGCCACCTGGAACCCTGCCTACCACTCTGAATGCAGGGATGGGGGATATGTAGGTAGCCTAGCAGGAACTGTGGAGCTTTGGTTTCATTGAAAAGTGATGCTTCAATCAATACAATGGAGAAAGATTTAAGAAGACACCTAATGTCGACTTGGGCTTTTACATGCAAGTTGCACATGTATACATGCATACATACATGCACACATATATCATACACAGAAAGACATTCAAAAATTACTCCAAGTTATATAATAAAATTGATCCCTTATTCTTCTGGTCCCTTTTCTTCCTTTCCTGTTAAGAACACACAATCTTGAATTCTTTTAATTTTCTCCTTATCCTAGGGTTTCTAGGATAAGACTTTAAGAAATGGGAAGATTTCCCCAAAGCAAGAAAGGATTTTCCAGTACTATGTGTGCTCTTGCAGGTAACTTTAGTGAAATATGTAAAACCTTTCTTAGGAGACCAAGAAGCAATAAATGCTCTATAAAGCCAGATCTTTGATTACAGCTCTTGTATTACAAGTTATATTGGCACTCAAAAATCTCAGAGTTTGTCTACAGATAATACACAGCACAATTTAAGAACCATTTCACAAAGAAATTTTGGGTTTTTTTTTTAAAAAAACCTGACAATTTTCCAGTTAATAATTTACATCTTGGTGGTGGTATCCAATGAAACAGTAGTATCTTTGTCATCAAGCGGTGAGTTTTCTTGTTCCTTTTCTAGGAAGACTATAATGTATTTGTTTGAATAATCTCCAATTAGATGCAGCAAAATGTGACCTAAAGGTTATGTGAAATGTGTGTTAATGCATGCCTGTGTTTCCAGAATTTTGGAGACGTAGGCAGGAGGATCATAAGTTTGAAACTACCATGAATGAAATAGGGATTTCTAGTATATAATGAGACCAGAAGGGGCTGAGGAAGGCAGGACGAATGGGAGAAATTCTACTGCACAAATTATGGCAGTTGGGACTCCTTTGTGCTCTCCCTCTATAAAAGAAAATGGGGTACTGGAGAGACGGCTCAGTGGTTAAGAATACTATGCCATCTAAAGGACCTAGGTTCAATTCCCAGCACTCACAGGGCAGTTCGCAACTGTCTGAAACTCCCATTTCAAGGGATCTGAAGCTGTCACACAGATATGCATACAGGCAAAACACCAATGCGCATAAAATAAAAATAAAAGATAAACAATGAAGGCTTTTGGAACCTGTGTAAATTTAGTATCACAAATACAATGTCCAAAGTCCTAATAATAGGAAAAAAACAAAAGTTAATCTCTTAAGGATTGTTATTGTTTATTCTAAGATTCGCTTAAGGTAATAATGTTGATGGAAATACCAAGAACTGTAAAACTAGCATCCACTTTGGCTTCAGAGATGGGAGTACTGGGAGGAAATAAAAACCTCTCATTAGCTCAAATTCGTATCCAGCAAGTTCAAGTCCCTCTCCCCACGTGTCCCTTAGGCCTCTTAGTGCCCACGTGTCCTCTGGAAGCTGGATCCTTGCGGCCACTCCCACTTTAGGACCCTCTTGGGTCACACCCTTCAGACTCCTCCCCGAAGCCTGGGAGCCCCGAGGCCCCGCCCTTCCGCGTCGCGGAACACCTCCCACAGTCTCCGGAAACGCCGCGGCAGACGCCGGCACGTGACCGTGACGTCACGCGCGCGTCTGCGGTCTGGGCCGGGGCTTCGCGCGTTGGCCGTGGCTGGTGACTGCAGTCTCCTGGAGTGTCGCTGTTTCTGTCGCAGCCCTGTGGCCCGTGAGGGCTCCAGCATGTACCACAGCAGCAGCCAGAAGCGGCACTGGACCTTCGTTAGCGAGGAACAGCTGGCGCGCCTGCGGGCCGACGCCAACCGCAAATTCAAGTGCAAAGCTGTGGCTAACGGGAAGGTAGGGTCCCCGCGAGCCAGCCCCTGTGCCACCCTGAACCTGGGGCCCCTCAAGTCCTGCTTTGCCTGCGTGCTGGAAGCCTGTAGAGCGCTCATCCGGTGGGGGGCTGGCTGTGGCAGAGGGACGAGTAACATCCTGGGGGAGTGGCCAGAGCCTTGGAAGAGTGCGGAGTTAGTGTGGGACTCGAACTGGGCGCTTGTCCTTCAGGATGTCAGGACAAACCGTTCTCTGTAGTTGGCAGAAGGGAGGGCAGACACAGCCGCTGGGGTCTAGTGGAAAGTCAGACTCGCAGGCAAGTGCGTGGAGTGCTCGTGGTCATTCGTGGGTGAAGCTGGACCCCTGCAGCAGTGATTGAAGAACGTGGGCAAGCAACTTGTAAGCGGAAGTGTGCCAAAACTGAAGGGAACTTTTCAAAATCTTGAGGTGGGGAAATGTTGACCTGTTGGATCTGCTTTACAGAAACAACCTTCACCTAGAAAGTTGCACAAGGAAAGAAGATAGTTGACACAAGCCATTTGAGTATGGCTTGTTCTATGCTCTCTATCCCGATCTACCTACAGCTCTCCCATTCATTTCTGTTGCAGTGCCCTGGAGTAACTTTATAGTAGCTCCTACAGAGTTCAGACAAATAAGATTTGTACTCCCCAAACAATGAGGTAGCCAATGAACTTAGTTATTTTAATTTGAGTGCTGTTTAATTTGAGTGACACAGGGATTCACTGAGAAAGCTACTGTGGGAGATTTCCAACCAGTGAAAATACGTATCTTCTTTTTAATTTACAAATAATGGTATCAAACCTGGGAGTGAACTGGCGCATACTCTGTCGTGATTGTTTAAAAATGTCCAACTGACAGTTTGACAACTTGTGAAATGAAGGCCTAGATTTAGTTTATTCTTTTTGCTTATTATTTTCCTAGATATTTTGCTTAATTCTTTAGCAAACTTACAAAAGAGAAAAAAAAAGTAAGGTCTATTTTTTGGTGATGGTATAAGTCAAATTGACGAAGGACAGAGAACATAGTTTTACAATTCATTCACTGACCTTACATTGAAATGTTTGCTCTGTCTAAAGGTTCTTCCAAATGATCCAGTGTTTCTTGAGCCTCATGAAGAAATGACACTTTGCAAATACTATGAAAAAAGATTATTGGAATTCTGTTCAGTGTTTAAACCAGCTATGCCACGGTCTGTTGTGGTAAGTTGTGGTAGAGAAGAATATGCTTGTCAGCTGGCTTGAGAGAATTGAACTCTTCTAGTCTTTTCCTCTTTTTTTCCCCATATTTATTTTTTTACATTACATCCCAATCGCACCACCTCTTCTCATTCCTGCCCTTTGTGAATCCTTCTAACCAATACCTCTTCCCTCCTCCTCAGAGAAGGGAAGCCCCAACCCCTTTGGGTACCACCCTACCCTGGGACATCTAGTCCGAAGAGGACTGAGCATCTTCTTTCCCACTGAAGCCCAACAAATCATTCCATTTGGGAAAGGGGATCCAATGGCAGGCAACAGAGTCAGAGACAGCCCCTGTTCCAAATGTTAGGGGATTCATGAAGACCAAGCTGCACATGTGCTACAAATTGGGAGGGGGCTAGATCCACCCCTCTTTGGTTGGCGGTTCAGTCTCTGTGAGCCCCCATGGGCCCAGGTTAGTTGGCTCTGTAGGTCCTGTTATGGTGTCTTTGACTCCACTGGCTTGCTCAATCCTATCCCCTACTCTTCCACAAGACTTCCCAAGCTCTTCTTAATGTCTGCCTCTGGGTCTTTGCATCTGTTTTCATCTGTTGCAGAATGAGGCCTCTCAGGAGACAGTTATGTTAGGTTCCTGCCTGCAAGCACAGCAGAGTATCAAGTGTCAGGGGTTGGCTCTCTCCCACGGGATGAGTCTCAGATTGAGCCAGTCATTGGTTGGCCTTTCCTTTCCAGTCTCTGCTCCATCTTCATATCTTAAAGGCAGGACAAGTTTTAGGTTGAAGATTTTGTGGATGGGTTGGTGTCCCTCTCCTTTCACTGGAAGTCCTGAATGGCTGCAGGAGGTGGATGTTTCAGTCTCTATAGATCTCCTGCTGGTAGGGATCTCAGCTACAGTCATCTTCATAGACTCTCCTAGCCTTTCCTACCTCAGGGGTCTACATTACTTCACTCAGATGATAGTCTCAAGTTCCATCCATTTGCCTGCAAATTTCATGATGTCTTTGTTTTTAATAGCTAAGTAGTATTCCATTCTATAGATATACCACACACATTCTTTATCCATTCTTCGCTTGAGGGACATTGAGTTGTTTCCAGTTTCTGGCTATTATAATAAACCTGCTATGAACACAGTTGAGGAAGTGTTCATAGGGTATAGTGGTGCATTTTTTGGGTATATGCCTGAAAATGGTATAGCTGGGTCTTAAGGTAGAACTATTCCTAATTTTGTGAGAAACTGCCAAACTGATATCCAATGTGGATGTACAAGTTTGCATTCATACCAGCAATGGAGGAGTGTTCCCTTTGCTCCAAATCTTCACTGGCATGTGCTGTCACTTGAGTTTTTGATTTTAGTCATTCTAATGAGTGTAAGAAAGAATCTGAGAGTCCTTTTGATTTGTATTTCCCTGATGACAAAGGATGTTGAACATTTCTTTTCAGTGCTTCTCAGCCATTTAAGATTCCTTTGTTGAGAATTCTCTGTTTAGCTCTATACCCCATTTTTAATTGGTTTATTTGGGTCTTTCTTTTTTGTTTAATTTCTTGAGTTTTTTTTTTTTTTAATATTTTGGATGTTAGTCCTCTGTCAGACAATCCTGTACAATAAAAGAACTTCTGGAGGTATCACCTTCCCTGATTTCAAGTTGTACTACCATAAAATAGTAGTAAAAACTGCATGATATTGGAATAAAAACAGACAGGTTGATCAATGGAATAGAATCAAAGACCCAGGAATAAACCCACACACCTGTGGACACTTGATATTTGACAAAAAAGCCAAAACCATACAATGGGGGGAAAAAGTATCTTCAACAAATGGCCCTGGCCTAACTGGATGTCTGCAGATAGATCCATATATATCACCCTGCACAAAACTCATGTCCAGATGGAGAAAAGAAAGTAGGGAAGTGCTTAAACTCATCGGCCCAGGGGACAAATTCCTGAACAGAACACCAATAGCTTAGGCACTAAGGTCAGCGGTTAATAAATGGGACTTCATGAAACAGAAAAGCTTTTGCAAGGCTAAGAACACCATCAATATGACAAAATAGCAGCCTACTGAAAGGAAAAAGATCTTTTACTCTTTTTAAGTAGCAAAATTGTATTTATGTTAGAGTTATCTTTGAAGCTAGAGTAGTCCTAACTATAGACTAAATAGGACCCAAACTATTTGGCAAATTATAATAGAAAATAAAAATCTAGTAGTTTATTTCTTCTCACAGTGTGGCCCAGTACAGGCCATCTCATCAGAAAATGGCTTTCTTGTCATGACTGGACTCTTGGACTCCTGCCCTCTGGTGACTCTTAGAGTGCCTGACCTAGTTTCCTCTGCTTCTTGATGGGGTGAGCTGGAATTGTGAGGAAGGCATAGCTGCTCCGTGAACCTTGGGCTGAAAAGAGAGAAATTCCACTAATTGTGTTAACCATAACAGACAAAAGCAATACAATGAAATGTGACTTCTGCCCAGATGCTTAGTTCCCTGTATCAAGGCGTGAATTTTAATGTACCTTAAGCACCATAACATGCTTAAGTGAAAGCTGTATATGAATCAGTCACATTTGTTTAAATACTTGTATTTTCATACATGTATCAGTATAATGAGTGTGAGAAAAATAATTTTGTAAGATTTTTAAAGCCTAATTCATAGTTGCTATATATTATGAGTAAGAGCATCTCCAGTGTTGTTTTATAGTGTGCTGTACAGGTTGTGACATCCTCATTTTTCTTCTCATATTTTTTACTAGAAAACAGTAGAACTGAGATTAGAATATAAACTAGTGGTTTTTCAACTCTGCTAACTCAGTTCCTGTTTGAAGTGCTCATTGATTTATGTTCCAGCTGCTACTCTTGCCCTAAAATCTTTTAAAACTTGGATTAGAGGATATTAGAGATAGCATTGTTATTGTTTTCTTAGTGGCTTTGTTTTGTTTTGTTTTCTTGAGATTGTCTTCTATGAGTCATGTTGGCCTTGAGTTTATTATATTCCAGAGGATGACCTTGAACTTCTGGTGGTCCTAGTGTTTAAACCTCACTAGAATTGTAGGCACTACACATTTGATTTTACTTAGTACCCAGGATCACATGCAGAGCTACATCCATGCCTGGCAGGCACACTACCAACTGAGTATATCCCAGGCTTAAATGTCTCAGGATTAGTTTATGTGGTTCTTGGTGCTGTGTTTTCTACTGTGGTGGGAATAGGTAACCTGTGGTACAAGCTAAAGAAAAAGGATGGTGTTAAGGATGTCCAAAAGACTTTGCCTTGCTTATTACTATCATGGCTTGTTGGTTGTAAAGGCCAAGTATGAAAGGTTGTTGTACTGGCTGGTTTTTGTGTGCGTCAACTTGAGTTATCACAGAGAAAGGAACCTCCCTTGAGGATATGCCTCCATGAGATCCAGCTGTAAGGCATTTTCTCACTTAGTGATCAAGTGTGAGAGGTTGCATTGTGGGTGGTGCCATCCCTGGGCTGGTAGTCTTGGGTTCTATAAGAAAGCAAGCTGAGCAAGCCAGGGGAAGCAAGCCAGTAAGTAATATCCCTCCATGGTCTCTGCGTTCCTGCCTCCTGACCTGCTTGAGTTCCAGTCCTGACTTCCTTTGGTGATGAACACCAATGTGGAAGTGTAAGCTGACTAAACCCTTTCCTCACCAACCTGCTTCTTCATCATGATGTTTTGTGCAGGAATAGAAACCCTGACTAAGACAGCTGTTTTTAAAGTTTCAAAAGCGAATGATTTATGACCCCGTAGAGAAGAACTATCTAGGCTCCTTCATTTTTATAATAGAAAAAAAAGAAAAAAAACATTGAAAATATTAAATTTATAAGTATTTATGGTTCATTTTAAAGTTGTAGACTTATCTGAGTGAGCAAACAGTCATAAACAGTAGCAGATACAGTTGATTAGTTTCTATGATGAAATTGGGTTTTACCTCTTTTTACAGAAACTGTAGAATGAACTGGTAGGATTAAGTTATCTCTTTGGGTCAAGCAGACTTTCATTGAACCTTACAATCCATACAGTGAATACAGTGATTTTTTTTGTTATTGTTGTTGTTATTGTTGTTTAATATAAATTGACAGCAATTCTTTGGTTTTTCAAGACAGGGTTTCTCTGTATAGCCCTAGCTGTCCTGGAACTCAATCTGTGGACCAGGCTGGCCTCGAATTCAGAAATCCACCTGCCTCTGCCTCCCAAGTGCTGGGATTAAAGGCGTGCGCCACCACCATCGGACAGCAACTCTTGAAGTATTTAAATGAAGGGGTTTTTGTTTCCTATTATCAAATAAATAAGTGATTATTTTACTGTTAAGTGATTCAGTAGGTAAAGATAGAGAGTTCTTAGTTGGATGTAGCCTCTGGCCCTTGATAAATGTCTGAGTAAGCAGGATCACTCGTGCTGGCTCATTTTCTGTGAACTTAGCAGTATTTTACTACTGTGTTATAAGGATTGGAATAGATTGATACTGTTGCATCGAACAGTGGGACTGACTTACGGAATGGGAAGTATTCAGGCAAACGGGAGGCGCTGTTGTTTGTCAGTAGTCATCATGGTTCATCACAGATTTGGAGGCTTTTTGTTCCAGTCATGTTACCCAGTAACATTTTTCCAAAATTGGCTTACCTATGATCATTGATATTTTAGTCCTTAAAATTTTCTGAGTGTAAGTACTTATTTTGCTCTGAATTCTAAAATTAATACACACACACATTTAAATTTAGTTGAGTACAGAAAGGATTACTCTACATAGGCTGGGGACAGATAAGTAAAAAAAAAAAAAAAAAAAACCAGAATACAGGCTCTTTGGTTGTTGGTGTTTTTTTGGGGGGGGTGTTTTTGTTTTGTTTTGTTTTTGTTGTTTTTTTGGTTTTTTTTGTTTGTTTTCTGTTTTTTGTTTTTTGGGGTTTTTGTTTGTTTGTTTGTTTTGTTTTGTTTTGTTTTTTGTAAGGGGACGTTCTGATACTAAGATCTAGTTCCCTAATTGGTTTTTGATTTTTCTGGGTAGAAGGTATAAGTGGGTTCTGGGTCCCAAGACGGAGGAGATGCAGGAAAGGAGGGAAGGGGCTTTTCTGCCATGCTTTGGAGGAAAATGGACACAGCAACTGTGTAAGACCTGGGGGCAGCTAGGGCCTGTGGGCTTTGCTACGGGCAGGTGGCCAAAGAAGTTTGGCAGGGGCTAGTTGGAGCAAGCCACTAAGTTTATGGTGGAAGGAGAGATGGACATGATAAATTGGTAAGGGCATGCATTTTCGAGTGGGCTGGTGGAGCAGTCGAGTCCGGGAGCTAAGCTGCATGGAACAAAAGGGACCTGGGAGGGGCCAGAGCGCAGCAGGTCCTGGGCAAGGCAGTAGAGTGTTTTTAAAACTACACTCAACAGTTTTTATTGCACTATATCATAATTTACTTTGATTAAGGAAAAATTCAGACATATTCACATGAAAAATGCTTTTAAGAGAACCTGTACATGAATAAGTTATTTTTTTCAAAATTTAACAAGTAACATGGAAGTAGATCCTGCTTTTATAAATGTTTATATTTTTATTTTTAATCTTAGGGTACAGCTTGTATGTATTTCAAGCGTTTTTATCTTAATAACTCAGTAATGGAATATCACCCTCGGATAATAATGTGAGTATAATTTTTTTTTTGTTTTTACTGAAGATGTTTATAATGTGTGGACCTTTATCTGTGGGATGTATATGAGAGATAATTGACAATTAGGAACAATTTTGACTTGAATTTTTTTTCTGTTTGGATATAAGGTCTTCTTACTTGCTGTTATGTTCTATATAGCTAATGACATCAACTGCAACTTGTCTACCACTCACCTAGTTTTCCTTACACCTACTTATTCTATTAATACCACTATCAGCGGCACCTTTATTCTCCCAATTGCTCAGGCTAAGACTCATTTGAGGTAATTGCTTTCTCTCCATTTCCATTCAGTTTATACATCTTGTAACTTTGTATTCATCTTGGCTAAACAAGTGTATGTTGTTTCTTTTTGCTAAGTGTTATGCTTATCATTATATATGAGAACACAATGTAGGGCTCATCAGACAGTTTGCTGTCATTCCTACTTCTATTTGCTTGTTTGTTTGTTTATTTGTCTCCACTTCATTATCACCAGTCAAGCTCAGGTCTTTATTGTGACTTCAGACTCTAAAGGCTGTCAGCAGTAGTTTTCTTGCACTAGTTCTCTCTGAGCTTACTTTAGTACTCAGGTGAATTTCATGTTTGCCTGTAAGCTGATAATCACATATTCAGATAACTTGAGGCTTCTGCTAATGACCAACTGCAGTTGTATTACCATTACCTGTCTTCTATGGTCATAAGGTATATGCACATGTTCTATTCTGTTAAGTTAAATCTTCTGTTTATATTTCTTGATGCACACTACTTAGTTATTTTTCAAGCTCTGGTTGGACTACATGAAGCTATCTGTTAATGATGTTTAAATGCTGTAGCAGTAGTAGATGATGGCCCAACCTAACTTTAAAGTTTCTCCTAAGTCTAAGGAATGAAAGTTTAAAGAGGAACACTTTTTAACTTCTATTTCATTTTTTAAAAAATTTCCTGCAGTGTCTAGCATAGTTACATATAAATTTATGCCGTTTACAAAGTACTTTAAGGACTATTTAGATATTTCTGCTGTTATTTATTTATTTATTTATTTATTTGTTTATTTAATGTAGGCTTACTTGTGCATTTTTGGCCTGCAAAGTAGATGAATTCAATGTGTCTAGTCCTCAGTTTGTTGGAAATCTTCGAGAAAGTCCTCTTGGACAGGAGAAGGCACTGGAACAGATTTTGGAATATGAACTACTACTTATACAACAACTTAATTTTCACCTTATTGTTCACAATCCATATAGACCATTTGAAGGCTTCCTCATTGATATAAAGGTAAACCTACTGAAATGAAATTAGCTAATAGAGGTAATCCTTTGTTATTGTTTGCTAAAACTAATTAAAAACTTTATAACCAGTAATATCCTAACTGGTACATCACAAGTACAACCTGAGAGTCTTTGCTGGCTTTTCTAGGGTAATAGTTTTCAAACTTCAATAGGTAAGACCTGTATTTTCAGGGCCTCAGGAAGTTTAGGTGGGAGGATCGCTTTGAATCTAGGAGTTTGAGACTAGCCTGGCAATGTAGTGTGTGTACATCAAAAAACTTGTAACACAAATATGTGCGTGTGTATACTTTATGTATAGAATTTATATCTATGTATTTACATGTGCTGCATATTAATACATATGTTCATATTGACGTCATCAATTTAAGTTGTTGAATAGTCTAAGTAAAGTCAAAGAAAAGTCAAGAACTGGTTATTCTCAGGTAAGCAGCTGTAGATACTCTGTTTATGCTAAGCGTTATGTTCTGGGGTGCAATGTAGAAACAGGTCAGGAACATGATGATTTTAGTGGACCTTAGATAACTATTAATCTGGTAAATTTTATAAAGGGAAATCAAAATATTCTATTTAAAGATGGCAGATTGAAAAGCAAGGAAAACACTGTTGAGAAAGCATCACTTGAAGTGAAATTCAAATCAAGAGTAGCAATTAGGTGAAGAAAGAACATCCCACCCAAAGACCTTCCTAGTTAAGAGCTTAGATTCACAGCTCACTTAAGAAATGAAGAGCCTGGGGATGGAGGGGAAAGAGTAGTTTGGCTTGAGTTAAAGGCAGAAATCTAGTGTTGACAATGTTGAACAAAGGAACAAGAAGACAGTCTTGTCTAGAGAACTGGTATGATTGGGTTCACAATGTGAAAAAATGGCCTGTTGGCACCTCACAGGTTAGTGTCTGTACTAGTCAGGTTTCTCTAGAGTAACAGAATCTCTATATAGAAAGAAATGGGATTTATTAGGATGTAGTCAAGTTAATCAAATAATGACTGCCTATGAACAGAAAATCCCAGAACCCATCTAGTAGTTGTTAAGTCTATGAGGCTGGATGCCTCAGCTGATCTTCAATATATACTGGAATGCCAAAGAAGTAAGCGCAAATGCCAGTGAAAGAATGGATTTCCTAGTAAGGCAAGCGCAAGCAGGTAAAAAGAGGGGCCACCATCTACCATGCCCTTTATATAGGCTTCCAGCAGAAGGTGTGACCCAAATTGGAGGTTAGTCTTTTTTGTTTGTTTGTTTTGTTTGTTTTGTTTTGTCTTTCCAGACAGGGTTTCTCTGTGTAGCCCTGGCTGTCCTGGAACTCACTCTGTAGACCAGGCTGGCCTCGAACTCAGAAATCCAACTGCCTCTGCCTCCCAAGTGCTGGGATTAAAGGCGTGTGCCACCAACCCCCTGCTGGAGGTTAGTCTTAACACCTCGAAAGATCTGGATTAAAGTTGTGTCTTCCTCCCTCAGAAATCCAGATTAGGAGTGAATCTTCCCACTTCAAATGAATTAATTAAGGAAAAATCACTCACAGGTTCATCCAGCCATTTGGGGTTCTAGATAACTCCAGATATAATCAAGTTGAGAGCCAAAAATAGGCATTATACCATCAAATGAGATTAGACATCAGTATGTAACTTGCATTATGAAGAGACTGGATCAGAATGGGCAAAGGGGTAATAGTGGGGACTGCTCATAAGAAATGTTTAAAGGGTAGTTGAAAAATGAAGAAGTTTATAATGGGACTAAAATTTATCCAGACTTGTAGGATTATTAGAAAATAAAGGGAAGAAGAGTACTCTTGTAAGTAAGCAGAACATCTTTCCAATATGCTTAGATTAGGCAAAGAAAATATAGGGTAATAATGTTTGCTGAGTTTGATGCCAAAAAGGTCATTCATGATTTTGTTGACATTTGTCTTTGAAGTGTAGACAGAAAAAAATAAATAAAAGCAGATTGGTGTCTTTAGGGGAATAAATTGAAAGACGACAGGCTGCAGAGATGATGTACTAGTTTAGAGTGCTGGTTACTCTTCTAGATGAACAGGGTTCAGTTTCCAGCACCCACAATGTAGCTGATAATTGCCTGTGACTCCAGTTCCAAGGAATTCAATGTCCTCTTCTGTCCCTCTTGACCACCAGGCATACATGTAGTGCATAGACATGTGCAGGCAAAACACAGATATACATCAACAGGCATTAAAGCAAAGAAAGTAAAAATTTAAAACCATAAAGGAGAGCCCTAGAACTCAGAATTGTGTCATGTCAACTTGTGTCCTGTCCAGGTAAATGGAAAGAGGGAGAAAAACAAGTATGTTTCTTATAAATGTTCCTTAATTACTGGATATATGCTGAGACACTAGATGAATTTTTCATTGTGGGATCAATATCACAGTCTTCCCCCTTTACATATTATCCTGAGCTAGGGGTTACTGTGCATGGAGCTGTCATGCTCCCATAACAGTGGCGTGCTTCTGTTACTCTTATGGATGCACCTGAGGTGTTGTATATTTAGTATGTTGTTACTACATATTCTAACATAAAAATTAACTTTTTGCTAGTAAATATAAAACATACACTCTAAAATAATTATATATATATGTATATATGTATAAATATGTATAAATATATATACATATATTTTTTTTCATGATGTTTTTGTAAATCTTAGACCATTTGGATTTGAATTCTTTTACCCAGTCTGACTTACTAGAGTCTTCAATAATTTCTTAGCTGCATTTTTAGGAAAAAAATATATAATGTGTGTAATACGTGCACAGTGCACATAGAGAGAGAAATTATACATATATAAATAATTATATTTATATATATAAATATATAGTACAGCAAGAACATAAAGCAGTACCATAGTCGTTTATCATTTTTTCAAAATTCTGTAACGTACACACTGTGTCTTATTCTGAACCATAGACTTGTTTACACAAGCACTGCTGAAAACATGTCACTTGTGATGCTTGTGAAATAACTGAGTAATGGGAAATGCTCAGCTGCTTTAGAACCTTGTAGAACTTGCCTCTTATTCATTACTGATAGAAAAAAATTGTTTTGTAGGACAGAGTACGTAACCTGGATTAAACAGTTTTTTATTTGAATTGGAAAGAGGTAAAATGGAGGAGATGCTGGATATAGACGTAGAGATTGATACACTTAAGTACCGATCCAATGGCCTAGTAATAAGAAAAAATTAGAGGAAAATAGAGACTGTACAGCAGAGCTGTATGTTCTCTATGAACAATATAAAGGAGGTTTAGTATGGGGTTTGAAACGGTACAATTGGCCTTAGAGAAGGTACAAGCTCTTGTGTTATCATGAGAAAGAAAGTGAGTCTGGGTGAAAATACTATTGTTTCTAGGGATTTAATGGAAATAGTTTTTATCCTTATTAAGTACAGAGATAATTTTCCATAGAATGATTTTTTTTTTTTGAGACTTACTCAAATGAAAGAACAAGTTTTCTAGGAAGACATCATTGTTAGGCTAAGAGACATAGTAAGGTCAGTGAGTGTGAATTTATAGGAGTATCCCAAAACCTCATTTGTAGATTTTCCTATCAATGCTCAGAAATCAAAAGTATAGAAATTATATTCAGATACTGTTGAAATTGAGGCTGGAGAAATAATTTTTCATAGAATGATTTTTTTTTTGAGGCTTACTCAAATGAAAGAACAAATTTTCTAGGAAAACATCATTGTTTTCAATTCTTGTCAGTTAAAGAATGCTTGCTTTCTTCCAGAGGACCTAAGTTCACCAACATCTGGTGGTTCAAAACTGCCTATCACTCCAGCTTCAGCAAAACTGACACCCCTTTCTGTCTCTATGTGCACTGTGAACATATTACACACATTATATTTTTTTTCCTAAAAATGCAGCAAAGAAGTTATTGAAGACTCTAGTCAGATCGGGTAGAAGAATTCAAAACCAAATGGTCTAAGATTTACAAGAACATCATGAAAAAAATTAAGCAAAATCCTGAGGAAGGGGAGTAACTACATTTATCATTTCAGAGGTTAGGCATTTGAGTACAATGACTAGGCCTATGTGGGACTCTATAGTTGAATGATATATTTTGTTCCAGAATATTTATAGATTGTTTTACTACTTTAGGATTTGACAATAAGTAAAGTCAATCTGAGGGATTAAAACTTAAGGAAAGGAATTAACAGCATAAAGTTTTCCATAATTTTTGGGCATAGTCTAAAAGTATTTCTGTAGATATTTGTGAAGACTAATTGGTTCAATATTCATTTCCATTTACTTTTCCCACCACAATATACATTAGAAAATCTTCACTTTGACAGTGATTTGGCCTAATGTGGCTTTCCAGTCTTTCTTCAGTCTGAGAGTATGTATCTTATACATCTTGTCTTTGCCTTTAATCCAGTGGAATCTTGAGGAGTTTCCCTTTCTAACTTAGAAAAGTACTAGATTGAGAAAAATGTTAAGTATTAATGGGCTAAAGCATGTGCTCCTGTTTTTTTTTTTCTTATAAGCATATATTTCTAATCATGGTTGTATTCCAAAAATGTTGGAAAGTCATATCAGTGAAAACACTCAGAATTTCATGACTATAATTTAGCTATGTTCAATTAGTACATACCAAACAATCTGACATTGAAAGATTGACTTTTGAAACAGAGGAAAGGGGTTACTTTTTAAAAATCATTCTTTATTAAGTACCTACTAGTTACTCTAGTTTTTAATGGTATGGCTATCCAACTCTCAGAAATGGTAACGCCTATTAACTTTCTTTCTAGACTCGATACCCCATGTTGGAGAATCCGGAGATTCTGAGGAAAACGGCTGATGATTTCCTAAGTAGAGTTGCGTTGACAGATGCTTATCTTTTATACACACCTTCACAAATTGCCCTAACTGCCATTTTATCAAGTGCCTCTAGGGCTGGAATTACTATGGAAAGGTATTAATTTGTTTTACCTTAGGTCAAATTCAAGTTTTACTTCAGCTTCATTAGACAATACTTCTGTATATATAATGTCTTATATATGTTTTGTGATTGAAGAAGGAAATTGCCTTTAAAGAAAGCATTTCATCGAGTATTGTTGAGCTGAGAGAATACATTTCTGACTAACGGGGGAGTGGAAGACACCTAGAGCTACCAGTATACGACAGCTTTACGAGGCAGTGTTAATGCAGCAAGTCTCATGTATTGTATGCTATGTTGTAAAGCATGTGTAACACTTTCAGTAAGGATTTGTAATGCTTTAGAGTATATCCATATGAACATTGTAGTTGAGCCATAAATAATAATAGCCAGTACATAAACACACATAGACACAGGCATTACAATGAGTGCTTAATGTGAATTAATTCCATTCGATTTTTTAATGTTATCTTATGCACATACTAATTCTTAAACTTGTAACAGTACTATAGGTATATTATCACGGAGCTGGGAGAATGGTCAGTAATTGTCATACTCCAGTTGTTTTCTAATTTATACTATTTTTTTATTGTTCATATTTAATTTCTCTTATAATGAGATTCTTTTGTCTCATCTTTATAAACAGCTGAGGAAAGTAAAATTTTCTAAACTTAAAACTATTTTATATACTTAAAAATTTCAAAATACAATGATAAGACAGCATCAGATATTTAACAGATATAATTTAGTTTTTGTCCTTCCTCACTAGGAATATTTATTATTACTACAGAAGTACCGATATTGCAGACCCTCAGATACCATATTTCACATAAGGCAGTATATATAACAAAGTATCTTTAAACAATATGAGCAGTTACAGATTTTGAAACATTTGCATCTAGGATAAAGCACTGTGACCTTAGCCTTTTTAAATTTATGGTATGTATACCTCTCTTTTAATACTTATTTTTATCTATGTGTACTTATAAGTATATGCCATGTATATAGGTGCCATATGTATGGACACCAGCAAAAAGGTGTAATTTCCCAGGGGTTGAGTTGGGTGCCAGGGGCCTGCTCCAGCAGGGAAATGGGCTGAAGTGGGACACAGAGTTGGATGAAGGCCAAAGACTGATGAAGTATGGCCTTGTAATGCTCTCTTACTGTTCTGGGGGTCAGGAGTCGATGGCCTCTGAAAACTCCCTCCTACTGTTCTGTGCTGATAAGTGCTGGAGATTGACTTTACAGCTCTCTTACTATTTATGTTTTAATAAGTGTTGGTTTCTCTTTTAGCTCAAGGACTCCCCGCAGGTGAGAGGCTTAGAACTCATTAACTCTTCATGAACCAAAGACAAAAGACAGGAAAAGAATTAAAATCTTTCACCAGGCAATATGTACAAACACATACACATATACACACACAATCTAGTCAGGCCCAACCACCTGTCTTATCAGCTCGACAAGTGTTCATGCATACTTACATACATACACATATACCTACATATGTCATACATATAGACAGACATACACATATACATTTGGTGGGTGGGGCTGAGCCCCCAGATGTCACACTTTATTCCTTCTCCCTGGCCTTCTTACACTTTCTTAGACAAAAGTTGTTTACAAAATTACCTCATAGATAAAATATTATACAAAAGGGGAGTTAGAGAAAGACGTTGATACTAAGTTCAAAGCACTGTTAAATATAAGTTAAAAGTAACACTTTGACATGGCCTTGTCTTACAGCGCACACCTGTGGCTTTATCCTTGGATCTGACCTAGAATGAATATTTTTTCTTGATCACAAATCTGTCTCAAGCCTATTTCTCTCCTTAGTATAAGTGTGAAAGCTCATTATAGACCCCCTTTATGGAGCTTTTATTGTTCGTGAGGAATGGACACATTCTATTATTGGTTCTAACTTTATTATATATCCTTCTGGCAAAACAACTAAGCCATCTCTTAAAACTTTCTTCATAAAATTATTTGAATCAAATCAGGAATTCTGTAAAACCATTAATTTATCTAAACAACATTACTTCATGAATGTTCATATTTATGTTCACCTTCATGAAATCTGTCCCATAGGGTGGGCTAATGCCCAGGGATCATTAGACTGTACTAGGAAAGGGCATATCAGCTGCAAGAAGCAATCCTGAGATGAATATCTCCTAGGACCTTGCCTCTCGTAGCTTATTCATCGTGAGCCATGCAAAATCGGTGGACCACCTCCAGGAAAGCCACCTGCTAGCCTCTCCCACATGGCTCCTGCCAGTTAGGTTGTTGGGAGCTGCCAGATATAGATGTTAGGAACCAAAGTTGGGTCTTCTGCAAGAACAGTATGTGCCATTAATCATTGAGACATTTCTCTAGCCCCCAGTATACCTATTTTGTGCAAACATAACACACTACGTAGATTTAACTCTATTGTGATTCATATCTCATTTATTTACTAAGCAAACTTTTTTTGTTTTTCGAGACAGGGTTTCTCTGTATAGCCCTGGCTGTCCTGGAACTCACTCTGTAGACCAGGCTGGCCTCGAACTCAGAAATCCACCTGCATCTGCCTCCCAAGTGCTGGGATTAAAGGCGTGCGCCACCACTGCCCGGCCCTAAGCAAACATTTAATGAGCTTCCATTATACTGCACTTAAGGAATACAAGAATGAAAGCCTGAGCTAAGCAGAAAAGACAACCATGTGAATAGCCATGTGAATAACTGACTTGTCTGCACGTTAGGTGTAGAGTCTTTGTAAGGCACATGGGGAATGGAACCAGGAATGTCAGGAGATAAAGGACATCCTGAGCTATGCTTAATTGTAAATGGGCTGCAAGTGCATAACAAGAGAGGAATAAGGAAACTAGTCAATATGTAACATAGTTATCAAAGTTTTGTCATATAGCTTAATCCAGATAGTTTAAACCATAGCAACAACATTTTGTAAAACTCTTTGCATTCTTTATAACTAATATAGCTGGAAGAAAGTTTTCTTTGTATGTTTATTTTTGAAAGACATGAGATTGCTTTGGACTTGATAGAAATAAGACCTGATAGATTTATAAAGCATGAGGTAATACCATCTTGATAGATTGCTTGCTCATGTATAGCTAAAGGTACAATGACACTGTTACTGAAGGGAGAAAGCTGACTGGTGCCATATTCCTTGTCTTCTACCTTTGAGCTTAGTTAAATCCATCTCTAAAATGCAGACTTTTCATAAATGACATAAAGTTAGGCTTGTAGTTAGGCTGTATCTATAGCAAAGATTTAATAACAAGATAAATACTGTCTGTTAGTACTTTTATCTCTGAAAAGCTGTATATAATAAAATTTGAGCTTTGAACAATACACATCTCTTAAACTGGCAGAAGTGGTAGTAAGCTTTTCAGAGTATTACAGGTTTTAATACTAGAGGTCTCAAATAGTATGTAATAGTTTTAAGGAAGTAATCTGAAAACTGCCTTTGATGAAATAAATACGGAGGTAAATAATTTATGGCTGTGTTTCATTGTGCTATAAGCTTTCAATGAATGAAAATGTTCTTGTTTTTTACTTCAGCTATTTATCAGAGAATCTAATGCTGAAAGAAAACAGAACTTGCCTGTCACAGTTATTGGATGTAATGAAAAGTAAGTGCTATCAACAAAGCTACTTTCTGAATAAATGCTGTGCTAGACTGGTATTTAAATTTATTTTCATTGAATTAGTGTGTCAAAATGCATTGAAGATTCATTGGCGAGAATAAATAAATGTGGAAGGAAGTACTTTTATTTGTAAAAACAGAATATGGGTATCAGATTTAGAAAAGGCTAAGTCAGAACAGATTCTTTTAAAAGTATACACAAATACATGGTAGACATTAGAATTAAGAGAACTAATTTCAAGGGAAGGTTTGCATTTGGAGCATTTGTTTTTTTAAATAATTTTAACTAGTTAATATCTGTCATGTGCTGGTTATTTTGTTATGAATACAAAGCCAGTAATTTTTCATGTGTGGGTTGGTCAGGGAGAGGTGTCATGGAGATCAATAAAAATGAAGCTAGTCATCTGGGTGGGTTGGGACTAGGTGGTAAGCTCATTCCAGTTCTTCTTCAAACCCTAGCACCAAAAACCCCAAACCATCCAAACCAAAAAACCATGAAGAAAAACCATTAAAAATGCCACCTTAAAGGAGGTCCATGTCCTATCTGTGGAACCTGCACCTGTTAACTGAGACTGCAAAAGATGGGGTTGTGCAGTGAGAAGGTGCTGATGGTACCATGAGTTACTGAAGTGAAAAGTACAAACAGAAGATAGATGTTTGAGACAGTCATAAAACAGTGTTAAGGCAACAAAAGATTGCAGAGCTTTAAAGTTGGATTGATGTTTCATTAGAGCCTTCAGTCAGAATTTGCCAGTACTGTCATTTGGGCCCAGGGAAACAAAATTTCTGGAATCTGAAGTGTGAGAGAATACAATTGATTGCTTTAAAACACTAACTTAGTAATAATTTTAATAGGAGCCTTGGAAACCTAATACAGACTCTGATAACAGGCTTACCAAAAACTCCTTGGTGCTGGCGTTGAGAAATTCTCTTTAGAAATTCTGATTAGAATTTCTGCTTAAGACATGTATATATGTATTAATTGTATGTGAATAAACACACATATATATACATCTGTATATACATATGTGTATATTATGTGTGTGTATATAATACATATATATGTAATATATTTATGAAAGTATACACATATATATGGCATATATATATCACTAATTTGTGTTTTTGAGACAGAGTCTAGTAGTGTAGCCCAGGCTAGACATAAATTTGAAGTCTCTTGCCTCAGTTTGGTGAGTGTGAAGATGGTAGGGGTATGCCACCACACTCATTTCTTCATTGTCTTGGCAATTATGTTCATAGTTATGGAGACATTCTTCAGAGGTAAGGCAAACCAATAAAATACAGGATTGCAGACCTTTGGTTAGAGGATAATAAATGTGTATATACTTTAATGTTTATTTTAAAAGTTGAGACTCAAGTCATGCAGTTACATGCCTTGAAATGATTCTTTGCTTGAAGTAATTTTGGATTTCCTCTGAGCATAATGGAAGGTTTTATTTTTCCCCTATAAACTGTAGGTCTTCGTATTTACCACTAGAGGGTTCACTTCGAAAGCTAATTGTGATTTGGTAATAATACTTTCTAACAATTTGGTAGAAGGGACCATAATGAAAACACTGCTTGTTTGAAGCTTGCAGTTTAATTACTGATTTCTTATATTATCTTTATTTTGTTCCACTTATTTTAATAAATATAAAACAAGGATAATGCTTTAGAAAATACTCAGCTTCAATAATATGAAGGTAATCATATTTAAAAAAAACAAAAAACAGATACTGACCTAAAGATGTTGAATCACAAGTACCAATTTCAGTGTGAAAGCACATGGCCACATAATAAGTCCCTGGACGCATCATCATGTTCCTAATCTTGAGATTTTTGGTTTATTATGTTAAATAACAAGATAGAAAGTATTTTATGTTTTCTTATCTTTACTAATCTATAGTTTGTTTTTAACATTTGTTTTGTTAAGGAAGTATCCTTTTTTGTATGTTATATTCTTGGTAAATATATATTTTGGGACACCATCTATAGGATAGATTGTTCATGTGTATGGTTGGTGGTAGGGAATAAAGAATATTTACTAAATCACATAGGGGTTATTTCAGAAGCCTTAAATTAAGCGAGCTGTAAACATGGAGGTACTTGCAAACATTACTGCCAGTATTATATACAGCATGCTTATATTAATGCTATATATAGTGCGACATAAGTAGCAGATACTCATTATTTGAGCTTTAAAAGCTGCTGTTGCTTGATTTTAATACAGAATATAATTCCTGGTAAGAATGTATGTCATCAACAATGTCTTCTATTTCCTGAAGCAATTCAAACTATTAGGCTTTCTTTATAGAACAGCAGATATTTTGTTTTGTTTTGTTTTTTAAAACAAGATTTTTCTGTGTATCCCTGGCTTTCCTGGAACTTACTCTAGACGAGGCTGGCCTCAAACTCAGTTCCACCTTCTGAGTGCACAGATGGAGATATATGCCACCTTATCTAGCTGAACACAGTTTTTAATAAATACTTTTGTATCCCCACGTAGGCATGAGAAATCTAGTAAAAAAGTATGAACCACCCAGGTCTGAAGAAGTTGCTGTTCTGAAACAGAAGTTGGAGCGATGTCATTCTTCTGACCTTGCACTTAATGTGGTTACGTAAGTAGGCATGACACAGAAGTTATGTTCACAAAGTCATTGAGTTTAGTTGTTATTTAAATTATTTCACTGGTACAAGTTTGTTAATCTTAGCACCTAAATCAAGCTTTTTTTAAAAAAGTTGAGTATACTGATTTTGTCTGTGTTGGCAGTTGAGTCCAGGGCCTTGTCCATAGGCAAGTGCTCTACCTGTGTACATCCCCAGCCTGGCCTGTGTGCACATTTCTAGTGGAAGTAAACAAGGAAGAAATGTTGGGCTTTCATCCTACAAGTTGATCCTGATCTTTAGTGTGTATGTAACTTAGTTTACTTTATGGAATCAGTGGGAGCCAGTCTTCCTATTAGACTGTTAAACCTTTGTCTCTTCACCAACCTGATTTTTTTTTGATGAACAAATGTACTGTTTTAGACATAATTTTTATAAACTAGTAAGGAAGCATTGTGTCAGAGAAATGTGCTGTTAGTGTCCTTTGTATAAGAAAATATTTAATGTCCTTTCATTTGTAAGCTAATGTGGAATTTACCATAAAATATGTATCATGCTCATGATAAAAGAGCATTGTATCCTAATTTTTAAGCATGGATAACAAGTAAAATAATTTTTTTGTGTGTGTACTGACTCTAAACTTCTGTTATTTATTAACATGTAATGAGAATTAGCTGATATACACACACACACACACACACACATACATATACAAATATCTGAATGTGACCTTGATCTCTATTAGTGGAGAGATGCTGACAAATATACATAAAAAGCTAGAGCATGCCAAAGCCTTCAGCACAAAATAGTTGTAACTTAATTCCTTAACTATATTGTAGTAAAGGACTTCAAGGGCTGTACAGAGTGCAAATTATAGGACTTTTGTCTTACAGATGTAGCGTCAAAACATGTCTTCATGTAAATCTTGAATTGGTAGGTTTCAGTAGTAAGCAGCAAATATCAGAATTAAAGAATGACATATTGATAAATAGAAGTGCTGTAGTACTTGACTGTGTTCTTACAATGATTCTGAAAAGTACAGTTATTGGAACATAAAATGCACATTATTGGTTTACGTAATTATTGTAGCTGTTTTCATTCTGTGTTAAAGTGGTTATGGTAGAAGCTGCATGGCTTATAAACTTGAAGAATTTACTAATTTGTCCTCCTAGTTGGATCATTTGACTTATTAATTCTGTTTTAGCTAGTAATGGAATGGGCCATAATCCAGACATTTCTAATTGAGAGAGTTTACATTTTATTCCAAGTTGCCATTTGCTTTGCACTCTGCCAAAAAAGTTCTACATTCCTATGAGTGAATTTCTTTGTATAGGAAGGACTTAAAAATTATTACAGATGTATACTTTTATAAATACAATCAATTTCTCCAAAATGAAATAGACATAAAAATATAAGTTTAAATTCTATTAGATTCACCAGACAAAAGTTACTGTCAGTTTGCTGTATAGTTTTTAAGTACACAGTGTCTGTACGCTCCTCTCACTGCAGGCTGGAAACAATTCATGAACAACACTAAGTAGTACTACTTCAGCACAAAGCATTTATTTTCCTTGATCATTAACATTTTTGCCTTTATTTTTCAGTATACAGTAACTGTATTCTAAGTCACTCACTGAATAAACACCAATGTTTCCTTTAATCAAATAGCAGATCTTGATCTCAGAAGTAACTTATCAGATGGGTCTACCCTCAGCCAACCTTTTCTGTGTAGAAATGCATAAAATACTTGTTTATGGTAATATGTCCACATCATGCACTTAACAAAATCTTTATCTCTTGGTAGTCTGGGTGAAAAAAAATAGTGTCACCTTGACCATTTGCATTTCCCTGATTATTGTAACTAATGATGTTTCCAAGTTTAATAGCCATTTGTAAGTTTTCTGCATTGGTTCTGGAATTTTATTCTTGTAATACATTATATATTAACATCTTTTTAAAAAAGATGGTTATCCTACATACATTTTTTCTTACACTACCTTGACAAAGAAATGCTTAGGTAAGGGTTTTGGGGGGATCTGTTTGTTTTTTTAACCAATATTAGTAGTTTTCCTAGTTTGTTTTTGAATATTATTTTATGGTTTTCTTAGTTGACAATTTTTAATCACAAATAAAATGAAAAGGTAAAGCCAGTTTTCAAATCACATGTATTTATTGTATTTTGAGTATGTACTTAATAAGCAAGTGCCTGGGGGTGGGGGGAGGACAGCATGCAAAAGTCAGTTCTCTTCTTTCCATATGGCCACAGGGAACAAACCAGGTTGTCCATCTTTGTGTCTAACCACACTGAGTCTCTCACCAGATGTGCGGAGCCATTTTTGCCTGTCTGCTTTGACCATTGATGTATTAACACCGCATATTCTTAATAACCATAGCTTTTATAGTGTGTTCCTTTATTTGTTCCTCAACAGAGTCTGGTTTAGGAGGCCCAAGACAATGACTTCCAACATTTTTTTCCTCTAGATTCTCTTTGCTATGTTTACTTGAGGCAGGGTATCACTGTGTAACCAAGGATTATCCAAAAATCCCGTTAGTCACAAGAACTGGGATTTATGGGTATGTTCAACCTTTTTGCTGTTGTTGCTTTCATCTTTGCAGGTTCTTGCTACACTGGACTAAATATTAAATATTCCTTCTGTATCCGCAAATAATACCTTTCCAGCTATCTAGTCCCTATTCTTCAGTAGAAATGTATTTTGTTTTTGAAGATAGCGTCTCACTCTTGTTAACCCATGCTAGTCTGAACTCAAGGCAATACTGTTGCCTCAGTCTGCGTGCTGTCATTGTAGTTGTGGGCTACCACACTGGGTTATAATTCATATATAGTCTTGCTAGCCTATTTTATAGGTTTTGTTGCCACTACAAGTTTTGCTAATCGATAATTGTTTAATTATAGGAAGAAGAGGAAAGGCTATGAAGATGATGACTATGTATCAAAGAAACCAAAACAAGAAGAGGTATATTTTCCCCTAATTAAGATAAACTTGTTATCACTTGGATTTTCTGGCATGACCTAAGTTAGGATGTACTGTTCTAAACTATTAGCTTTATAGACAAGAGGGGCTGAGAATGTTTAATTAGCTTTATAGACAAGTGGGGCTGAGAATGTTTAAAACAGTGTTTTGCTTTGTAGCCCAGGTTGGTCTTGAACTCCCAGTTCCGTTACCTCAGCCTTCCGAGTATTAGGACTACATTAGTACCTCTGAAGTTTGAAAGTATAAGTTTTTTTTACTCACCTGTTTATGTACAGTCTGAACTTTAAAGAAATCGTTAAGGGGAAGATTTATTTTGGGTAACAGTTCAGGGGGATTAGAATCCATGGTAGGAGGCTGTGTGGCAGCTGCTTGTTACATGGTGCTATCAGGAAGCCTATCCATGGTCTATTTGACCATGAGCCACTTCTAATGTAAGCTACTTGATTGAAGTAACTTCCTATGATAGAAGACAGTGATGCTAAATTTTTTCTATTCTCTAAGGATTCTTCCCTTGCCTTACCCCAGTTTTAAAAACTGTCTCTTAGGAAGTCAAAATAAGCACAGGAAAAAGGATAGCCTTTATATACTCTTCACAGAGTGGGCAGCTGCCATGTCATTATCACAGTGAAGTGCAGGACTTAAGCACATACCTGTAGTACAAGCACTTGAGATACAGCAGGATCCAAAGCTGGCTGCAGTCATAGTAGAAGAACATCTCAAAAAAACAAAACAAAACAAAACAACTATAGTAGACTGTTGTCAGTCCCCATTTTTTTAAAGGGAGGTAAACAACAAATGGCTCAATACTTAAATGTTACCCTTACAACATTTTTTTCCCTTTAGGAGGAATGGACTGACGATGACCTGGTAGATTCTCTCTAACCATTATAAATGACTGCAGCAGTACTTATTAACCAACGGAAGTAGGATGCATGTCTGACATTTTACTTTCTAAAAATAGTACAATGTGAAAACATCAAAATATATTAAACTTTTTCTAATTGTTATATATATTTCCTTTGTGATTGTTTTATATAAAATATAGCTTCAGAAGAGGCTGAATGCCACCTAGCTTGAATATTCATAACCCACTAGGATTAGTAGCACACCATGTCCTCCTGTGGTGGCCAAAGTCAAACTGTGGTCATAAACAAACCTTTCCATTTAGAAGCAATATACCAGAAAACAAAAAACTGAGCACTAGGTAAACATTTGAAGAGCTAAGGAAACAGGTTCCATCCTCCAGAAGCTCTTACAAATGCTTCTCAAATGTTTCTCCAGTAGACTCAGCTATTTATGAACTATTTACTAAGCTGTAGAATGTACTGGGCACTTCCTTAGTACTTAGGCACTAAATTTTATTCCAAGCAAGTACTGACATCTAGGTTTAAATAAAAATAAAATTTTTGAGTATAGATAATAAAATCTCAAATTACTACAGAGAAGTCATAACAAATGATATAGTCAATTTTATCATTAAATGATCATCTCAGTAAATCCATATTAAAATGAGCATTATATAATGTGACTAGGAATTTGTAGATAAATTACATTCAAAATTTAAAATGAAATAACTTAATACTAAAACCCAAAACATATGCCTCTATTTTTCTACGACTTTAGTTAATTATATATGTCAGTGTGCTATTTTCCCAAATAGAGATTGGGGAAAATGATAAACCCTGCTTCTGATAGGATTATTCACAGCAGTGCTTGACATACAATATATATTTGCTGTATATTAATAGTAGGTGTTACAGTTAAGGTCCAATTGAAGATAGATATGTGTATATTAGACCATTGTTTTGATTTTTCTTTTTCTGGAAAACGGGCATAAAAGAAATTCTGACAAACTCAACTACCTTGAATCTAAATCTACCCAGCTTACATATTCCAAGATACACTTCCCAAGAGAGTAGGTAGCATTTTAGTTATGTTTTTTAAATGGTGATGTTTACTCTGTATGCATGTTCATCTCTAATAATTGAGTTTATTTTCTTTTAGAATAAAATTTTAAAAAGTAGGGCTTCATAAAAGTAGAGTAAAAACAAACACCTATATGCCCGAGTGTAGTTCAAGTTAAACAACATGCTAGACTATAGACAGAACTGCAAATGCTTGCAGTATGTGTCTGTTTTTCTTTCAGATCACTAAAAAATTTAACATCAGTGCAAGGGCCACATGTTTCTCTGAAAATTTCCTACCCAGCCCCATTAAAAATAAGTTTGAAAGATTTTATTTCATCACTGACCACCTAGTTACTACAGGGCCTAAGCAGGTAAGTAACAAGTTTCCCACTCCAGTTTTAGAGACTAAGCATGTCAGTAAAATACAAAAATGAGGATAAGTCAGATTTCTTTTAAAAATAAATGGTAGAAAAGAGAGAAGTATGTCAGGTTAAAAAAAATAGCAGATAGGCTGTCATGGCTGAACACTCACATACAATCGGTGAGGACAAACTAAAGTGCCTTAAACTAGAGTATGGATCTCTCCCTGTTTTCCAAAGTCCACATTTACATTAACTCGTCTGTAGCCCTTGCACCTTATAAACTAAGGACAGAGATGAGTTACTGTCTTAGTGCAGCCAACATCAACAACAGGAACTGTACTGACAAAGTCAAGAAACATGGGTGGTTTTTTGTTTTGTTTTGTTTGTTTGGTTGGTTGGTTTTGTTACCACAGCTAACTTGAATGAAGCTATGTGAGGACAGTAAATTACCTTTATGGCAGCATCAGCCCTATATATGTAAGCTAGGGAAATCTCTCAATAATATTCTGTAGAATACAATTTAGGCCTCTCAGTTTGATCCTCAGCAAAGGGAAATAAACCTTGATTACTTATAACATCTTTCCCTGTACACAATATCTCTTGAGAAATGCAATCAAATGTTTTATGGATCTAGACCTTCAGAAAAACATTTTTATTGAGGAAACTTTATTAATACCTTAATACTTCCCTTAGTGGTTCTTTAAAAAAAAAAACTATTTTGATTCCTAAGAATACTGTGGTAAATACTGTTTTTAAGTCTGGTCTTTGAGAAAATACAGGAGGGAAGACATGTTCCGTAACAAATTATATATTGAGTAAATAAATGGAATTTTGTGAAAGAAACAATAAAAATCCCCCGAGTTTGCTCTGATTTATTAAAGCTTGAACTATCACTAAAGTAGAAAGAAAATTATAATAAAGTTAAATAGTAAGCTAATCAGTTATGCAAGCTATCCCTTAGTTTATTTTAACTTAACCCTTGTGAATATTTCACACAAAAATACATACACAAGAGCAAATGAACTATACAAACTAAATATCCAGCAGGAAAACAAGTACAAAATTAAAAGATGTGTAAGATGTTAAATGCCTGATGAGGTTGTCTTGCATAATCAAAGAGATAACCAAAACCATCTTAGAATTGAGAAAATATTCTAGCAGTTTGTTTAAACATAAAAGACATCAGCAATCTTTAAAATGGTCAAGTGGGTAACATGCAATAATTGGTACAATGACCAATAATATTTATTGAATTTCAGCTATTTACTGTTGTAAACATTTTAACAAAAGCATGAGATCTAAATACAATCTTTGACAATTCCAACAAAATAAGTGGTATGTTTAAAAAATAAAGCTGATGAGCAATAGATTCATCGATTTTATAGAGTCTTTCGACAGTTCCAGAAAGAATAGCACAGTATTTTTAAAAAGTATACAGCAAGATTGTTCCCATTATAATGTCACTCTGGAAACTGTAAATACAAATAAATTCAGTGAACAGTCAAATGGTCATGTTCATAAGGAAGAAATTACAGTAAGAACTGTCCTGTGATCCAGTTAAATTCTGTTGTCAATAAGATGCATTTCCTTGTCAGTTGATTTCATAGTTCCTTTTCCAAGAGACAGCAAAACTTTGGCAATTGGATATACTGAAAATATATTTTCAAAGTTCAAGACATAGTCAGTCATAGCATTTTTGTTGTTGTTAAGGGTGACCTATACACCAAGGCTCAGAGTTTGGTAGAGATTCCATGTGGAAAAGTGCACACTATTCTGCACAAATAGCTTACAAAGGTGCTGGCAGTGACTCTCCAGCAGGGTCTTGGGTTTTTGCTTGCATAGCTCACACATCACTGGAATGTGGAAAGGTGTGCTATCTTCTTTCTTCCTTCCTTTCTTTTTTTTTTTTTTCTTTTTGGCAAGAGCAAAGGAGACATGGTGATGTGAATTACCACACTGGGCATGCTGAATCCATGCAGAACACCAGGCTGCTACCTGACATCATTGGTTTTTGTATACTGGTTTTGTTTTTGTTGAAGCAGTTCTGTTATTGCCAGAAGCTTTTTCAGTACATGCTAGACACAGGAGAAACAGTGGGGAAAAAAATCACTAAGCAAATAAAGAGTCTAAAATTTCAATTATAGGATTTGATTGGTTTTAATAAAAGCTAAATCAAAGCAATGGAATTCTTAGGGTACTGGGATTCTCCTCAAGACATAAAATTTAGTTTTGGTTACTTAAACTGAGTATTTTTAGGTAACCAAAATAGAGAAAATCTTACTATGCTAAATTTTGTCATTATAAACCTTGGAAAATCGCAGGTAAACAATGGCAATGTTTTCTAGTTGTACTAATTAGATAGGACTGATTGGCTTCTAGACTCTCAGGCTAATGAGAATTTATAATCACCATTCTAATTTCATTTGCATAATCTCTACCAGATAAGAAGGGAATGCAGTGGTAGGTAGCATTTACTACCTTCTGAAACCATGGGAGAAATTCTTCACTTAGGATGTATCTTGATTTATACTTTCCTATGTGATTCCCTTTTCTCCCCATTTAACTTCCTTAGCTCAAGAAAGACTATCTCCAATGACTTATCACTAAGTCAATTAAAAAGATTTACAGTTACTGTTAGACAGCTAAAATCTAATGTGGACTAATGTTTTTTAAGGTGTAAGTTATGATCCACACTAACTTGAATCACTTTTGTATCATCTGTAGTCATTTTTCACATTTCTCATATAGTTTTCCTGGGTTTCACAAGTAATTTTGCTCATGCACTTGGTATGAGAGTAACTGAAAGAGTAACATGACTTACTACTAACATTAGCTCACTTGCCATTTTTACATGTACCATTTGTAAAATATGAACATTGCCAGTTTGTAAAAACCTACCTGCTGTACACCACGCTCATTACTGAGTGTTCTCAGTTCATCTGAATGAGCTACACAGATCTCATGCAATGCTGCTAAGTCACGAGACAGGTCAGTTCTAGAATGCTCTGTAGTGTCCGGAAGTTCAGGTACATTCTTTAAGGGAATCATAAAACTGCATTTAGAAATAAAAATCCTTGTAATCTCTTCTAAAATTATCCTAGCTAGGTAGAAAATGCTAATTTGTACAAAAATTTTTATTCAAGTAATTCTGCTAAACCTAGGTTGTAGAACCTCTATTTACAAAGAAGCCAGGTTCTACACTCTCCCATAGAATGACACTGTGAATTGTTTTCTTTTGAAACTTAGAGCATATGCAAAATAAATAATATTACAACTTAAAAAATTCCTAGACTGAGTATCACTATAGTACTCTATCTAAATTAACCAACATCTAAAGAGAAACTACATTAAGAAAGTATAAAAATTTACTTTGTTTGCAATGTCAATAGACCATACTCAAGAAAATTTCTAAAATATGAGATTATTGGACGTTAATGTGTTTAAGCTTCATGAAGTAACTTAGCCATCATAATAATTTTATAATACTGTATAACTGCATTAAATATGGCCTTGGAGTAAACTTTAACATGTGGTAGAATTGTCACAAATTTCTAAAAATTGAACAGTTTAGTTATTTCTTTAAAAAACTCAAATACATTTGTTTTAATTGAATCACTTATTTACTAATCACTGAGTTGGAATACACTACTACAGCTGAGTCTTCTACACTTGTGATGACATGAACTTGGCTCAACTCACACATACATGCTAATTTTGGCTTTTTCTCCATGTACACATACCACATTATGAATATATTTACTTTAAAATTCATTCAGTGTTAGAAATGTATATGATGTAGAAAATTTCACTTTACTAATTAGGGTCTAAGAAATTATGACTATATTCTTCAATTTTGTATCAGTTTAACTCTTAAAAGCTCAAGTGAGACATAGTAATTATACTATTTCATCTAGTTCTAACTCTAGTTCTAACTTTACTTCCAATATAAATGGCTTCAAATCTTGTTTCAGCTACAACTTAAAGGGTTAAATCCAACAATAGCTACAGGGTATGAAAAGACAGTCTGAAAGATGACTGGTTAAAAGCCACAATTGTGTATACTTGACATAAACAAGAATAAGTGAAAAAACATTTTGGATAGAAAAGATTTTACTTTGAAGTCCCCATTTTAAAATCTAAGGGTTATTACTTATATGGCTAACCTCATTCTCAAAGAACTTAAAAATTATATACATACCCCAAGTTCATCTAAAAACATGATCATGCGATGCTTATTACTTTTGATGAATGGATTGACACCTTCCATATAAGGCTCCTAAAAAATTAAAAACTTACATCTCATATGCCTTAAAACAACTGTTTTACAACGAAAAAACTATACATGTTGCAAGAATTAGTATTTATTCATGTGAACATTTTCTTCTAATATAAAATTTTGTGGAGGAATGGAGATTCAAAATTAAATAACAAATTAAATTATAAGTTAAAAATTATTAAACATATAGCTTGGCAGACACAGACTGTTTATATGTAGATCTAGAGTTAATTACTGGTAAATTATGAAGAATCCAACACATTATAGAGAATTAAAACACAGTGAAACCAAAAACTCCCTATGATTGCAAACCCAAATATGGTTTGAGTTTCAGGAAAATTCAGAAGATAACCCATAAATGTAAACTACTTAAACTAAAATCCTAACCCACTATAATTTATAATTTCTAGTTACCAAAGTATCGACAACAAGCTTCAAATGGGATAGTGTTCAATTGGAAATCCCAAAGATGTAGGCATGAAATTTTGAAGAACAATAATGAAACAAAGTTACACCCCTAGCAGATGAAGAGAGAGAAGGATCTATGGGACTGAAGAGATGGCTCTGCATTAAGAGCACTTGCTACTCTTGCAGAGGAGGAGCAGGGTTTAGTTGCCAGCACCCATATGATGGCTTACAACTGTTATGTTCCAGAGAATCTGCTGCCTTCTTCTGGCCTATGTAGGCACAAGGAACACAGTGGACTTAACATGCATGCAAGCAAAACAATCATACAGATAGAAGGAAATAAATCTTTTTGTATAAAAAAAAAAAGAGAGAGAGAAATGAATCTGGCACAAAATAAAAATAACCAATAGTGAAATATATGATAAAAGCTTGACATGTGCCATTTAATTATTAATCATACCCCAAAGTTTAGGGCAAGTCTGAAAGGAAGTGTAAAGAAGAATGACTACCTGTTACATCTGAACATCAGTTAAAGGACTGCATACTGACTAGTGGTATGTACATACTTGTGAGTTTGTGAAAAAATTTGTCATATACTAAGTCACAAAAGCAGATAACTGTACCATTCCAATCATGTTTTAAAGATCTGGTGTATATTCATTGTGAATTTAAATTTGGTTAACATATTTAAACATCAAAATATTTTTACCTTAGCTCCAAACTCCACGAGATTTGCTAAATTCTGCACAGATTTAGCCACTAATGTCAGTGTTCTTGCAGCAATCGGAGATGGGGAATCTAGAAGAAAATTGGGTAAGCCAATGACACCAACTCCAGAGGTTAGTTTCAGATAAATGGTCTAACATTTATTGGGGGGGGGGGGGGGGTCTTTTCGAGACAGGGTTTCTCTGTATAGCCCTAGCTGTCCGGGAACTCACTCTGTAGACCAGGCTGGCCTTGAACTCAGAAATCTGCCTGCCTCTGCCTCCCAAGTGCTGGGATTAAAGGCGTGCACGACCACCACCCCGCATTAATATTTCTTTAGTGTTAATACTAAGTCCTTTATTCAGAATAGTCCTCGAAAATGTATGACCTAATTCAAAATAACTTGAATTAAAAGGGGAAAATTGAAGACACTTATCAGTGCTTCTTGTTTTTTGTGAAAAGTACACTACAAACCTGAGTAATTCCCAACTGGCTGATAATATTTCAGAATACTTCAAAAAGCTGCTTTAGTGCTAAGAAGACTATCACTCACTCTACAAACCTTTTAGGACAGTGCCCAAAGCTAATTTCAACCCACGTAGGGGAGCATTTTGCAATCTTCGCAATTCCCTATTACCAACATTATTTGAAGGCCACTAGTTCACTTTAAAGATCAGTTTTTGAGTTCATAAAAAACTCCCGTGTAGAATATAGAAAGTGGAATGTAAACGAAAAGTATTTTTAGCTACCAAATAGAAACTGACAATTAAGGCCCTACCCATGTTCATGGAAAACATTGAGTTTCTAATCTCATGGCTGTTTTCTTACTTGAGTTTTACCAGGTACAAGGGGGTTGAGCCCAGGGCCTCATGTATACTCTGCCAGCGTTCCACCAGCTTAGCTACATTCACAGCCTGCAACTATTATATTTTGACTCACTGATTCAAACTGTATTGTAAAACCTAACACAAGATTAAAGTAGTTTAAGGCTCTCAAAAAATTCTATGCCTTTTAATTTTTATAAGGTTGTGTATATTTTGGTGTGGGTATGTACAAATGAGTACAGCTACAAGACCACAGAAGCAAGACCTAGTGTCTGATCCCTTGGAGCTGGGGTCATAAGTGGCTGTGAGCCATCTGACATGGGTGTTGGGAAGGGAATTCAGGTCCTCTGTAAGAGCAGTATATGATCTTAAACACTGAACCATGACACCAGCCCCCAGTCTTTTAGTCGTAATATGCATGTATTCAATCACTTTAGTAGTAAGTAAAAAGTAATTGCAGGAATGTGGTGAGTATGAAAGTAAAAATATTGAAAAAACTATGGTCTTCCTTTTGTTTTTAAGATATAGGGGACTCTTTCAGACTCACCCTTCATACAGATGGGCATTTGTAGGTACATACTACTGTGTTTAGTGACATAGTCTGGCTACATAGCCTAGGCTTGCCTTGGGCTTTTTTTGTGTGTGTGCCTTAGCATCCTAGATTCTGTGATTACAGAATTACAAAATGCATTCCAACTCAAATAATTTTTAATATAGCTTTGAGGTTCAAAGTATTAGCATAAAAATGATTGTTTCCTTCTATTAATATTGATAGGCTCATTGCAACATTGAAGTCATAAACATCAACACTTTTAAACTTACAAATCTTAAAATTCTTCTGTGGACAATTAGTGAAGAGCAAAATGGGATCAAGCTTATTAAAATGTAAGGTGGCTAATGTTTTGTAACTAAGGAATCCTGGGCTATCTTGGTAAATGTTCACAGACTGCTAATGTGGCTGCATCTTAGAAGAAAGTTTACCTTACAGTAACTTTGATGTAGACAAAGGACACAAGAGCCCTTCCTAATCTACAAACACTTGTCAGAGCCAGCAGGCCAGCAAGAGTGGTAAACATGCTAGCCACCAAACCTGATGTCCGTCCTGATTTCAATCCCAGGCACTCACACATGGTGAAAAGAGACAGTCATCTCCCAACAGCTACCTCTGACTCCTACATATGCTCAAGTGAGTACAATGTAGACTTTTTAAAATAAATAAATGAGTCACAGGAACACAAAAATCTAACATCTTAGATACTAAAAGGTAAGGCAGGGAATAGTGTGTCTTGAACTTTTTTAAATTTGATTTAAAAGCCAAGTATTTTTATCAAACATTATGAAAATACTGATTTTTTTCTCACTTGAAGATATATTAAAAGGTAATTACCGGAGATGATATTAAACATTCGTGGATTCAGGATAGCAGGGCAGATAAGCCGAAGAAAAACAAAACCACTAATTGGAAGGAAAAAACATTTTTTTTAGAAAACTATGTTTAAATTATGAACAAGTAACTTAAACTTAGAACCATAACTTTACTCTTAAACTTAGAACCATAACTTTACTCTCAACATAGGGAAGCCTAAATAAAGTTATTAAGAAACTTATAAAACAAACTTACAGATTAACTTTGGAAATTTTGGAAATTTTCCACTTAAATTTCTTACCTCTTTATAGGTTAGTACTTTGTTTTCTACTACAGGAAGCAGTATATTTAAACCATTGAGATTTGCTAGAAGAGTCAAGTAAACCTTCTATAAATATATAGTTCTGTAAGGGTCTAGTCATCCACTCTTCTCCTTGTCTTTTAAAGTTTATTTAAACAAAAAAATGTGTGAGACTGAATTAAGTTGGCTATATCAATACTTCTGACAACTTATAGAAACATTGGAATACACTGTCATTATAAGTGACTCCTGGACAAATGAAAATGTATTCAATAAACACTGAAAGTTTTTCAATGATACTACAAATTCTAAAATTTTCTTTAAAAATTGTTCAATTTCAAAATAACAGAACTTAACATGGCATATCAACAGCTGCCATGGTTGACATCAGTTTTACTTTGAGAACTGCAGTTAATGGAAGCTTTTATAGATACCCTACTCTGGTTTCTCAGTCAATAGTGTATGTTGTCATATACGATCAATTTTCACTTCTTAAAGAACACATGGTAATAATTAACCCTGACAAGCAGTATTCCACAGCTGTTAAATTCCTTCTACAGATTACTTACAATTAATAACTCTTCACATTTTGATTTCTTTTTCCCCTTAGTGAAGGTTCCTGGATAAGGTTTTCTAAAAACATTTTGATACTTTAGTAGGGTCTGGGAACTAGAAACCTGAAGTAGCAACACTAAACCATTAATAAATCTCAGTGACTGCTCCTGTGAAGACACCATAACCTGACCCGACCTAGAGGAACCACTGTACTCAGAGCAGCCAATAAGAACTCTCCCCCACAACCCAAAGCCCCAAAGCTACAGTCTGGGGCACTCAGGACCCATCATCCAACAAACCCCACCCTCCCCAACACCACTCCCCTTCCACCCCTCTCTTAGTCCTTTTTGCTGGGGCAGACTCCTTAGCTGGTCTGCTCCAGTAAAAGATGCTCCAACATATAACAAGGACACTTGTTCCACTATGTTCATAGCAGCCTTATTTATAATAGGCAGAAGCTAGAAACAACTCAGATGTCCTTCAACAGAAGAATGGATACAGAAAATGTGGTACATTTACACAATTGATTACTACACAGCTAGTAAAAACGATGACTTCATGAAATTCTTAGGCAAATGGATGGAACTAGAAAATATCATCCTGAGTGAGGTAACCCAATCACAAAAGAACACACATGGTATGTACTCACTGATAAGTGGACATTAGCCCAAAAGCTGGCAATACCCAAGATTCAACTCACAGAACACATGAAGCTCATGAAGAAGGAAAACTAAAGTGGGGGTGCTTCTGTCCTTCTTAGAAGGAGTAACAAAATACTCAAGGGAGCAAATATGGAGACAAAGTGTGGAACAGAAACTGAAGGTGGAGCTGTCCAGAGACTGCCCTACCTGGGTATCCATCCCATGTGCAGTCACCAAAGGCAAACACTTTTGCGGATGCCAGGAAGTGCATGCTGACAGGAGCCTGATATAGCTGTCTCCTTAGAGGTCTGCCAGTGTCTGACATATTCAGAGGCAGATTCTCACAGCTAACCATTGATTGATCATGGGGTTCCCAACGGAGGAGTAGAGAGAAGACTGAAGAAGCTGAATGGGTTTGCGACCCCATAGGGAGAGCAACAATACCAACCAACCAGAGCTCCCAGGGTCTAAACCACCAGCCTGGGAGCACATAGGGAGGGACCCATGGCTCCAGCTGTTTATGCAAGGGAGGATGGTTTTGTCAGGCATAGATGGGAGAGGAGGTCCTTGTTCCTGTGAAGGCTGGATGCCCCAGTGTGGGGGGAGTTCGAGGGTGGGGAGGTGGAGATGGGTGGGGGCACACCCTCATAGAAGCAGGAGGAGAGGAGATAGGGTGAGGGGAAGTGGGGAAAGGGGATAACATCTGAAATGTAAATAAATAAAATATCCAATAAAAAAAAGGAAAATGTACACACACACAAAAAAGCAAAACAAAAAAAAATCTCAGTCAAAAAATATTTTTAAGTTTTTAAGGTGATTTTAAATTGAGTAATACATGGGTACTACACAATTTAAAAGATGATTAAGAAGAGAAATCACCGTAGGCAGCAAAAGCCTCTAAAGCATTATTAATCCAACCAGAGGACTCCCTGTTTTATTAGTTTGACAGTTATGCATATTTAAAGCATGTTATGTACAGAACAAACAGCTGCTCAAATAGTATGCTTTTCATTTTCTCATTCCTACAGTTCTTCAGTATGTCTTGGCACAACTAACTGATGGGTTTTGGTAGGCTGTTTTATTCAGTGGTAAGAATCAAATCCAGGACCTTTTAGTGTTAAGCTAGTGCTCTACCACTGAGCTATGCCCTTAGGCCACTATTAGAAATTCTTTCTGTCCATGAGAAAAGAATTCTCTTGACAAAATTTACATTAGAAACATGTCTATAAAAATTTTCCATTTTTACGTGTACTGTGTATTTTCCATAATACTGTAAAACTGCTGTATTTGATATATTTCTACTAAATTTCTAGTCACTGTGTACTAGCTGAGATATGCTTACCAAAATCTTTGAACAATATTAAGATTTTAGATGGTTTTAGAAATTAAGTGTATAACTTAAGCAAACAGTTTAATCTCTCTAGATCTGCTTCCTCACTGGATAATAATGATGGCTGCCAAAGCCGTTCTTAGTTACTGACTATGACCAGACTGAGTCAGCTTCAGAATTACAAGGTATGACTGGAGATTAGCCTGGCATCCTAGATGCTACAAACTAATTAAAATCCAAATGGTTCAATTACTGTATTTCTCCAAGCAACAAGTTTCTATATTTCTGCCTATGTATACAAATCAGTGTATGTTGCATATAATGTCTATAACAAATGAAGAAGTGACTCTTACCTAACAACTCTTGTTCGCATGGTGTTATTTGTAGGCCACTTATGCTGAACTGATTTCTGTAAACACCCATAAATATATCTCAGTGTCCTGCCAAAATAACATAAATGTCTCAATACAGAAATTGAATATCATCATCATATTAATCTAATAGCAGACAGATTTTTAATTTACCTAAACTGTATACCAAGTTTTAATGCATCTGGCTTTCTCATATAAATAAGGTTTTGTGAAAAGTAATGAGGAACACATTCAGTAATGGATGTAGAAACAATCCAGTGTGCTTAGCTCAATGAATTGTAAATTCTGTGTTAATGAAACAAGTTATTAGAAATGAGAATAGAGTAATTAAAACAGCACATTTTCTATTACTTTGACTCTTCCATCTAAACAAGTGAGTTTTCTCACACTAACTTAATCAGACATTAATACTGACATCTTATGTACATCTTAAACTTCTTTTGTCTTTGTTTGCTGAAAAATTAATGTTAGGCAAGAAATAAAGGCTAAATTTCCAGATACTGTCCTCAGATTTGAGACATGTCAATCACTCCCTAAGCTAAAATATAAGCCAGTCTTACTTGGTCTACATTATACAATTTAAATTGTAAGTTCTGTGTTTAGGTTAACCTAACCATGCATTTCTTGCCTCAACCTCTCCAATTCTGGGATTACAGGCATGTGCCACAATGTCTGAAATTTCATCTAGCTTCTTTAACAGTTATTCTTTTACTCTCTTTTCCTTAAACATAATCCATCTTTTAAGGACTGAAAGTCTGAGTATAATGCCGAGATAACAGAAATCATTCATTAAAAGACAAATCGAATTAACAACTTACGGTGGAAGTATTTCTGAAGCCATGAATATTTTCTCCACAAGCTCTGAAAGTATGCTCAATAGGTGTGCTAAATTAGTGTTCACATCTTCATTTTTTTCTAACTTTGATGGACTTAACTAAGAGAAATACAAATTTATTTTTTGTGATTACTGAATTTCAAGTAAATCGTGGTGAATGAGCGGATATTTTCAAATCTGTTACCTGTTCCACATATACAAATTAAGTTTGCTAAAATTCATTCTCAGTTTCTCAAATGAATATTAAACTACTCAGTTCTGTTTATGTTTTTAGTAACGTTCAACTTACTTAGTGGCTAAGGAAAATAACCAAAATATATTAAGTAAAATCATGACCCTTCTCAACTTTTCAAGTACACCCCTCCTCCCCACCATCCAACTGTTTGGTCTGCCAGATTTATCTACAAATCTGAAGGCTATGTCAACTTTCATAGTAAGGGTAATTATGGGATTATCTTCAACTTAAAATCACTCATTTTGTTGTGGTAGAATTAACATTTTACAGCTCAAGTGTTAAAAAGTATTTCCTTATTTTACTGAAACTATATCAAGTCTTATACTTGATATACATTTATATTCTCTTCCTTTGACATTGCTCTGTAGCATTCATGAAGTAGAACAGTCATGTAAGAGTGAGTCTACTCATGATGGTATGGGTTGCCTATAAAGTCACAGTGGAACCTTAATCATCTTTAAAAGATTATTTCATTTCATCTTCTCTTAATCCCTGCCATCCATAAAATAGCCCAGAAATCCCTCTAAGGAGACGATGTTATAACATTTTGCTCAAGGTAAGCACCCTTTGACTGCTGTCATGGCACTCATTATCCACTTGGGAAATTCCACATCCGACTGCACACAATGGGCAAACCATAAAACAAGCCTCCACGAACTCATGTAAAATTAACCTTAGTCATAAGACTTAGGTTCCATTCCCAGTATACTTTACTATATACATGAAATCATCCAAAGTTTTTAAAATACTTTTTTTCAATAACAGATACTCAACATGTACAGCAAAAGTCCCTAGAAAAGTGTTCAATTTATGTTATACACATTTTCTTTAAGATCATTAACATAGTAAGAGAAATGGTCAAAGAGCTTTGTATGTACTCAAGGAGAGGCAGATTATAAATATATTAGAAAGCATAATTGCATTGATAAATTTCAGAAGTGATGTATTTTCCTAAATATGTAATTTGTTAAAAGTTCTCATTAAAATAATGCTATTTGCTGCAAAGATTAAAACTATAAATTCTTACCTCACATGATTGCTTGCTTTCCATTATCTTTAAAATGGAGTCTTTCAAAGCATGATGAACAAATTGTGTGGCCGTGGCTTTCATATACTGCTCCATCAAGGTACTTGCAAGTGTTGTAGCTCGAAATAGGGTAGTGGCTTCATCTACACAAAAATGGATGTTTCATTGTATTTATAGAACTGTACTAATATAACTAAGCTGGAAATTATTTTTCTTCAGTAATGTGCTTTTTACATACATATGTTGAGGTTAACAGGCATGAATTCACCTTACCTCAGTGATTTAAATCATAACTATCATGTGAGAAAAACTAAAGCACCATCATGTTCATATGAGAAGTTAAGATTCAAAATAGTTCTACAGTGTGTTGAACACCAGTTTGTGATAAACATAGGAACCATATCTTGCTTTGCTTTCTACTGATTTCACAACCAAAAACAAATAATTTCACCTCTGTAGTGGTTTGAGTAAGAATGGTCCCCATAGGCTCATATATTTGAAGGCTCATTTACCAGGAATTACACTTGTTGAAAAGATTAGAAGGATTAGGAAGTTTGCCCTTGTTGGACAAAGTGTTGTCACTAGAGATGGGCTTGAGGTTTCAAAAGCCCATACCAAGCCTGGAGTCTCTGTGCCTATAGATCAGGATGTAGCTCTCAGCTACTGCTACAGTGTTTGCCTACATGCTGCCATGCTTAATACTGTCAAAATGATAATCAATTAAATCTCTGAAACTGCAAGCAAGGCCCCAATTTAAATGTTTTCTTTTACAAGTGTTACCTTGGTTATGGTGTCTCTTCACCAAATACAAAAAATATGTACCATTTTATCTATTCCTTGACAAATTAATTTTTATGATTAAAGAAGGCAAGCATTGTCACCACATCAAAGTGCTGGGAGAAAATAGATTAGGAATCTGTGAAAAGCATAGTAATATGTTACAGTGGCCTTGAGACTGATAAATAATCTAGAAATAAAATACACCAGTATTCTATGACTTCTACTCATGAGTTACTAAGTAAAAACTAAATATCACACCACTGTTGATTACACACCGAGTGATCAGGACAAAGAAATCATTTTCTTACAGCTTCTAATATTTATCTGTCATGACAATTGGAAATAATAATGCATTCCCATATTAAAGAATCTCACATCCTTTTAAAATGATTTGTTTATTTAATACATTTAACAAATAGTTATTAAAACTATCATACATCCATATATTACCTTCCATACTTATCTCTCTGTCATTTAGTGTGCATAACAACAATGATTCAAGCTTTTCATGAAGAAATATCTTCAGTAGGATGCTGGCCAGTAGTGTTCGGTCTTGTCCACATACATGTGATAAAGCATAGACTACATGAAGCTCCTTCTGCAGTATAAGCTAAAAGTAACATAAATACAGACTGTTGAGAGTACACACAGCAAAAAATATCACTGAAAAAACATTGAATACGACTTAAAAAATGACTTTGTAGCTTATATATTTCTAGTCTTATTAAGATCAAAATCACATTATGTGTTTTACATCTGGCTACTAGTCTGCCATTAATATAGGGCATTACTATTTAACTTAATGGACTTTTATTAAATAGTAAATATTTCTATTTAGTATCATTAAAAATGATTAAACTAGTAAACAATACCTCTTTAAATTCACTGTACTCTTCTTCTGGCATGATTTTCTCCATGGAGTATCGTGCTCGAACACGCAGAGATCCTGGTTCAATACCTTTTAGTGGTATGTGGGAACTCAGCAGAAACCATTCATCTGTGGCATGTCCTTTCTGTAACCTGCTCAACTGACAACGCATAAATACTGCAAAGGAAAAACCAATTACTGTATTAGAAAACCACAATGTTCATATAATAAACTTTTCTTGATAATACTGTTCTCTAGTTTTAAATGCTGTTCATTAAGCAAGTTTTCAACACTACCACAAAGTCAACATGTAACTGTTTTATTCCTTCATTTATTGAAGGCCTGCTATGTGATATTCTGTTGTAGTATGAGAACATGGGATTAAGAAATGATTAAGAATTAATGTCTGATATGCATACAAAATGTCTTAAGCTATCGAAGAGGATGCAATTCACGTGCTTCAACAGTAGATAATACTTTTGGACACAAGGATACATAAATCAGCCTAGGGGAGTTAAAAATCTGTTCCAAACAAAAAACTGTGAGTTGAGTTACTAGTGAGGTAAAAAGGTAGAACAATAAAGACCAGATCCAAATAGACAGTACGGCATTTTTCTGTGCCATTACTCGGATATTATAAGTAACAGAGAAATACATAAAAAAAAAAAAGGTAAGCAATTACAGACTCAACACTCTATTCAGAGAACTACAGGGCTCTGTCATAGTACTGCTTACCGTAAAACTCTAAGTTGTAAGAAGACATAAACCTAATTCACCCTGATGTGAATCATTAAGTCACAGTGTCATCTATCCTACCAATAATATGGGAAGAAATGTACTGCTTGGAATAGGAACTGAGCATCTGCTATTAAACATCTAAATTTTCTGTGTATGTTTTTCTTTTTCTTTGCAGGTTTAGGTTTTAATCCCCAGCCCTCTGCATGCTAGACAAATACTCTACCACTCAATTACATAACTCTAGTTTTAACATTACCTTTAATATGTGAAGTGTAGGAAATTAGGGGACACTTAAAAAGTAAAGAGGATTAAAAAACAATCACTATCATTTTCTCATCTTGTTCTTTGGGAACAGGGAAGTGAGTATTTGTATATTTTAAGCTGTAAGGACTTACAGTACATACACTTTAGCCATTTTGTTCTTTCTTTCCTTCACAATCTCCTCTGAACAATCAAAATATTTAGAAGCAAATTGTTACACAGCATGTGTTTCACTTCTTTGACATATCATAAATTCTAAAAATATATACAATATGCTTTTATTACTTTAGAAAACTTCATATTCAACTTACAGATATCTGGATCTTTGCTTTTCTTTGTTTTGTTACTAAGTGTGATTTCAAATCTATTGATATCAGGAGGAAGATCACTAAAAAAAACAAGGAGAAAAATTAGAGAAAGTTCTAATATCAAACTACCTTATTTCTGTTTTAAAAATTCAGTGTGTTAGATTTAAAACAAGATTAAGCCATTAATAATACATTAAAACAAAATTAGGAAATATGGAAAACATTTTGTCATTACTTTTGAGTAATCAAAATATGAAAAAAAGCCAATAGAAAATACTATTAAAACACCTAGAAAACAATAGAAACTTAAACAGATATTTTATATATAAACAGCAGGAGGAAAATATAATTATGATTCTAAAAGCTGATTAAATATGATAAAATATGACTTACTCAAAGACAAACTCCTCTGACCATACTGGGTTTTGCCCCTCCCTTGCATGAGTTTTTGCTACTTGGACGCTATTCAAGTAGATGTTACAATATGGATTAGTAAAGTGTTTGACTGGTAGTTTATGGGCTTCTTCAATATGTAAAACAAGGCTGCTGACCTAAAGAAAACACAAAAATACATATCCAACATTTCAAGACTTGTATATGAGGCTTCAAAACCCAAAAAATAATGACTCTTTTCTCAAAACAAACAAACAAACATAAGCTTTGCGAATCAACTATCACCATCCACATCGAAACTACAAATATCATAGCTTACAGTAAGATTTCACTACTCTAATAAGAGTTTCATGGTTAAGGTAGTCTAAGACATTAATTTTACCTTCTGACGTTTCAGAAAAGACAGTAATTCCAAGAAACTAACTGTATCACTAGTGTGGGTGCCAGACCCAACTCTCTACCACCTAGTATTGCTCTTCCTTTACTATGAGTTACGTCACCTCTAACAAGTCAGTCTCAGAACTTCTGCTTTTTCATACAGTAAAAGTACAAGACTACATGCCATGTTAATGACTGGAAACAACTCACAGCCACACAACAGATTAAATGACACATCAAAGGGACTCAAGATATTAGGTGTGATTTTTACATGTACAAATATACATGACAATTTCTATATATTTAATATTTAAATCATAAATATAATTAAATATAATTGGGACAAAGACCAGGGTTTATATTATGAAGAGTATTTCATCACCTAAATAAACAATTTTTCTATATACTTCCAATAAAATAGTATGTTAAACTCAACAAGCTTACTAGAAATATCCATTAATAGGGGTCACTTTACTCTATAAATATCTTGACTTTCTCCAAAAACCACATCAAAATCTGATTTGAAACAACAAAGGAAAAAGGTGAAGGCCAAGAAGTAAGAACTAAGTCAGTTCCCACGGTGGCACACACGTGTCATCCTAGCATTCAGGAGAATGGTGCTGGTGAGTTACTGTAAGCTTGAACCCAGGCTAGGCTACACACAGAAACCCTATCTCTAATCAGAAAAATAGTTAAGAAAAAGTATGTAGCAGTACATAACCAAATAAAGGAGTTTAGCTGAACTTCCAATAAACAAAAGCATAGACGTTTAGTTTTTATTAAGATTGCTTATTTCCTAAAAATAATGTAGTCAGTCTCAAAAAGTCTATACCATGAAAACTAGAAGTTTTCAAGGATACTACCTAGAGCAGGATTAACTTTTCAAAAGTACCTTTCATTCTTCCTAATTTGAGAATTTTTCAAGCAAGAAAAAATAGGCATAAGATGGGGTTAAGTGGAAAATTAATCCTCTGTATTTATTTAGAAGCTGACACAGACTAGAAATGAGAGTACATATATAAAGAACTCTCTTTGACAAAGGAATCTGCTACCAAGTCAAGCAAGTGACAGCAAAGCTTAAAAATGCCTGAAAAACTACCTTTCTACTCTTAAGAAATGTTAGCAAAAGTAGCATACTTAGAAAAAACAGAGCAAAGTGAAAAGAAAATTAACTATTACAAGTTAGACAAAATAAAGGTTCACCTGACGAAGCCGTTTATTAGATGTCCCTGGGCTACTTTTCCGTAAACTGCAAAATGCTTGCAGACCTTTCATCCAATCCTACACACACACAAAGAAAACAACAGTGTAACAAAGAAACAGACATGAGTTTATGCAATTATTAATTTATCTTCTTTGTATTCATTATTTGCTGTTTGTACTTTGCCATTGCTACTCTCAAAATATACTAGAGTGTAATTTCTTTCTGTCCTACCAAAGTGAAACAAAAAAAACAAAATAATAGTAGTACTGTCTCTAATATTTTTATTAATTTCTAAGTCTAAGGGCCTACTTAGGATCCAAAGTATTATGGTCATATGGCTCACATCTGGGCCTGGCAGATGATGTTCTATTCCTAGCCACTTTCGTTCATTTTAATCTAATTTATTTTTCAGAGTTTCCTCAGACAACAGTCATATCTGTACAAAATACAGTTAAATACTCGGAAATATTACAACTAACTGGCTTACTGTTAGATTATATTGAGAATACCTCTAACTTACGGAAATATGATGAAATGACTACTTTCAACTCAATTCATAGAGTATTTAACGGTCAGTTTTAAAGGGCACTTTTCATTCTTCATAACACTTCCTTGTGTGTGTTAAATAGAAAAAAATATCAAAAACTATCAACAAACCTTTGACATGGAGTTTCTTATTTGTTAAAATACTAAGACTTTAGCCATGCTTTCGTAACACTATGCTGTGGCAGTTTTGTATGCTAGTTAATAAGGAAAGTTAGGCGAATACCAAGATGTCAATAGTTTAGGAAAACCTGATCTTACCTCTGCTTGTTCTGGAGTTTCTCCTGCAAAGTAAAAGATGTAATGTTCTTCACTAAAGTGCTGGACTACTATCTGAAAACAGTTTGGCCTTGGAACACATACACACACACACACGGGTAAAAAAAAAAAAACGAAGAAAGAGAAAAATTATTTAGAAACAATAATTTATTTACACCAACTTTAAAAAGCCACAAAGTGTAATTTAAGATTGCTATAATTTTTAAACTTAGAGTAGATATTTCGTTCTGCCAGATTGAAATATCATGCATAAGTTTTGCAAAATTGAAATTCTCTCATTCAATATTTAAACTAAAGAGCAAAATTAATATTAAAAAAGAATTACAAAAAGAAAAGTGATAAAATAATTTTAAGTAGAATTTCTAGAATTACATGAAATTAATACACAGACAGTGTGTGCATGCACTGAAAAGTAAAAAGGAATGTTCTTACTTAAAAAATGTTAATCCTTATCTCTAAGCAGACTGAAGTTTTAATGTCTTGTATTATAATTTTCTATTTTCAAATATTTTACAGTCTTGATTGTTTTCATCTACTAGATCAAAAATACCACCTCTCCTACAGCTCTTGCTCTATAGTTTAATGACCTACAATGTTTGTTCATACCTTCCTCCAGTATGAATTACAATAAATCGCTTGTCAGGTATCTGGTCTGGCAATATGCTGACTATCCAGTTAAACTTGAAAATGCTTAATAAAGTGTTAAACAGGAAGTGTTCAGAACTCAAATATTATGTCTGTTTCTGTAAACAAAGATTTTTATGCTTTGGGAAGATCATAAAATAATGGAAAATTGTGAACTGAGAATTTCTAATTTAAACATAATGTAATCTAATTTAAATATAACGTGATTGCAATTAACTATCTAGAATGGCAAAATGTCCAATACTAGTAAATGACCATGTGAAGAAATGAAGAACAGTACGAATTGGGAAGCTTGAGAAATAAGCTCATTTTGGGGGAGATTGAGATTCCCCATCCTGTTTCTTTTCAACCTTTTCATAAGATATGTGGGAACAGCCAAAGCTATGAAGCTGATTTCCTAAGCAGCAAGCAGCAAGTGAAAAGCTATCCAAAATCCCCAGAAGTGTCACCATGATTAGGGAGGAAAATGGAACTCAGAACCCTCAGTGAACAGACACCTGAAAGTGACTACATCTTCACATAAGGACAAACCAAAGAGTTTTCCAACTTCAAAACTCAGTCTTCAGTTGACCACCATAGGGTATGGGAACACTAGGTTCTGGAAGCAGTAACATCATTCAAAGCTTTTCACACAAGATATCTATCATTCATGCAAGCAGAAGCAGATAATAGAACCAGAAACAAATTAATGAAAAGTGAAAAGGAAAAGGACAGGAGAGGACAAATAGCCAAATATAATGTACAAGTAGGTATAACTTAAATCTTTAAAAAAAAAAAAAAGCAGTACAGATGAAGAACTAGATCTATAAAAAAAATTAAACATCTCAACTGAAAATGTGATCAACAAAATTAATCAGACTACTTAAGTGAAGATGAATAAATTAGTTAAGTGAGCTATCAAAAGGAAGTACCTAGCTTGAAGAAGAGGTCACAAGACTAGATGTAAAACACAAACAAACCGATATATTTAGCTATGTGGGACATGAAACATGTTTATTGCAGATCTTAGAAGAAATTTTGCAGAAGCACTGCAAAAACATGCCAACAAAGATTTTTCTAAAGCTGAAAGAAGACAACAGATCTCTCATTTATGAAACTAAAATCATTAGAATTTAAAAAATATACAGCAGTAGGCATATTCTGGTTTTGTTAAAGGAAAAACCTTCAAAGCATCCAGAAAAAGATTAATTAGTATTAATATGTAAATAACTAATATATCTAAGAGAAAAACTGAAGTATCAGTGAAAATGATGGAAGGCAATAAAGCTATCATCAGTATGGTAAAAGAACTCAGAGAGGATTGTTAATGCAGTGTGCTGTGCTTAATGAAGACACATTGTTCAAGCTGGGAAAGAGCAATTGACTGCTTACTCAGCTGTATGAGTTTCATGAAAAATAGGTAGAAAATCTAAGAAACAGAAAACTGCTGCTCTGTTTTCCTAGTCACTCTCCAAAAATAGTACATACTGTAAAAAGAAGATACTATACTGTCCTATTTCAGGGACAGAGATTAAGATTTGAGCTTTGTTTTATAGACATAACTTTTTATATCAAGTTTCAGACCTGGTATCATTAAATGTTCACATCATGGTACATTTAAAGTATCATATAAAGAATTTCTACAAGGAACTGTAGACTAGACTCAATCAATGAGGATAGTGATGCTACATGTAAAATTACTTCTTTCCAACTGTCAGAACGTGTCTTTGTTCTATTCACTCCTTATTCAATAAATATGTGATGTAAGAGTTATTCCCACAAAGAGGGTTTTTTCCTACAGAACATATTTTTGAACTCTCGTATCAAACAGTCATAGTCTGATCCCGTCATACAAAAACAAAAAACACATGAGGCTGAAGTACCTTGGATTTTATTACAGCCTTCATGTTTGTTTTTGTTTTATAAATAAAATTGTTTAATGTGAATTCAGGTCTATACACAAAACCAGCCCCATATTGCTTATTTTCAGGAAATGTTTGGTTTAATTTAGGCGGCTTCAATTGGTTAAAGTCTAAGAACTACACTCAATCCTTTCTTGACACAGGTGACACTTATTCCTATGCTGCATGCCTTATAACTGGGAAAAAAGTGACATATCATGTCCATCCTGTCTCCTTTAGTGAATCCCTGTGTTTCTAAAAATCCAACATTATGTCCTCCTCTAACTGATTTTCTTAGCTCTAATAAAGACACTTTTGTACATGAACAGTTCTTTAATATGGAGAGACGACTTGAAAGGCCTTTTTCTGCCACCTTGTTCCAACCTAGCCTTTCATATAGTGAATGTTTTGGGGGTGCATTTCTTACCCTTAGCATCCTGTTTTGTTTTAAAAGAAGGAAGAATAGCAAAGTCAAGTGAATTTATGAAATACTTAGTAGCTATTCCTACTACTGAGAAGCCATTCCAACAAATTATACACACAGCTTAGTCAAAAGCTGAGAAAAAAATTACCCTTAAATAAGTTTACGTAATTTTATGCTCTTAAAATAGATTAGGCTAGAAAATGGTCTGAAAACATCTACTATTGTTGTTAATGTCTTACCTGCCAAAGAGACTGTCATGGACAACGTAGACAGAACACACACTGAGATCTATCAGCCCTTTTGGTTTTGTAGCTCGTTTTTCACTTTCAAAATAAATAAGTTGGGCATCACTGCCCTCTAAGATAAAATACAAATTTTTCCATCGTTTTCCTTTGCCTGTTAAAAAAATATTATCTTTCCTTAGGAACTATGAAATCATATTTTCAGAATATTTAATACATTTCAATTTTCACTCTACATTTAAAGAATAGATCAATCCATATATAATTACAAAATGCCTCTAACATGTAGAAAGAAACACTTATTACTGATTGTTTAATGAGTTAATGAATAGTAGAGTTCATTAGAATATTTAACTTTGTCTTCAGAAATTTCATTATAATGTTTAAAATTCTTGTTTTAGAGTCATTGTTTACCAGCAACATCCACCTCAATAACTTAATATAAAACTGAGGTATATTTATAAAATAAAATTTTAGTTCTCTGAAATCCAAGTGCCATAAAGGAATTTCTCTAAGAAATCATAGCTGAGAGCCTGAAACTGCATCATGATTTAATGGCACACTTCAAAAAAATATAAGCTTGTTCTAAAATCCTGGTTAGATATTAGGATTTAATAAACTAATCCTAATGCTAAGCGTTCTATGTGCAAGCTCTGAACAAATGTCAGTCACTAATAACGGATGTCAGAACTGACGTCTTGCAGCATGTTTTATATATATTTATTAAAATCCTACATTAAATCCTTAGTCTTAAGAGTTTACTTACCCTTCTTCAGAAGATAACCTTTTTTAACAATATTTTTATAAAAAGCATCCTTTGTTTTACGACGAATTGTATTATAGATTTCCTTCCCATCCACAGTGTCATTGAGTACTTGTCCTTGATCCTGAATTGTAAAAACCATTAAAATTATTTATGAAAATATATCAAGTTACTAATTAAACACAAGGATAAAATATTTCTAATACTAAAATCAAAAAATAAGTATTCCAAAGAAATTCTCAGAAAGGTTTATCATTTCATGAACAATGTTGCATGGACAAATGATATTTCAAACCTCATTCAGCTTGTATTTTATGGCAAATGATACAGTTTTGATCTATTTATCCATAAATGAACTGGCAAATCAGGAGGCAATGTGAATTAAAGCAAAGTCATGTTTGTGAATGTTCTTTACCTCTGACAAACGCCATGTACCACTAGAGAACTACACACTTGAATCAGACCTATGTATCTCCCCTTAACCCTCAGTTCAACACACACCTGGTATTTATAAACTGTCTGTTTAAAATCCATTTCTTCCTACTACCTTACAGCTTTCTTTTGCTTCACCACTTTGAAGGACACTTCCAAAACAAGAAAGCGTCACATCTTTTTTCACATTAAAGCACCATATTTATTATAACGCTTACATATTTCTTTTTCCTTAGGGATATGTAAAGTAAGACTACAGTTTTTATAGTTCCTATATTCTATCTATGTGTCAATGATGAAATGTTATACTTTGAATTCCATTTTTCCTATATGCTCTAGGTTTTTGTTATTGCTTGACTTTACTAAAAACTAACAAGTTTTAGTAATGCATAAGATATTTGACATTAATTGCTAAGTTGCCTAAAGAATAACTGTCACAAAGAATATAAAGAAATCATGATCTTCACAAATAAACTAATTTTGAATTGTATTAAGGTATGCAGAACTGAATTTCGGTATTCCCATTTCTTTATAGTAGTTCTTTTATTTTCGAAATATTACTATTTTATGGTATGTAGCCATTTGGGGAAGCTTTGTATGTCTATTCAACTTCTTGAAAACATAGAACATTAAGCTATTTTCATGATCACCATTCTATTTTAAGACATTCTGTTATTTTATTTCCTTATTTAGCAGTTATGCCAGGCACTAAAATGTTAACAAGCATTAATTACCCTCTGATAAAGGTGGCAAAATGTCCTACATGCTAAATTCAACCCATTATCTCTTTTACTTTGTTGCTGATTTGTAGTACTGTGGTTTAAACCTAGTGCATTCTGCATGAAGCAAGTGCTGTACTACTTAGTTATATCACCAGGAACCCCACCCCCAAACCCAGTCCTCTGGTTTTGTACAAAAAGTTTTACTGAACCACAGATGATAATTAGTAATGACTTATTTCCTGGTTTAATACAAACTTGTACTCATCCCTTTTTATTTCAGTGAGCTGTAGAATATGGCACACCTATCATTTAAGACATAACACATTCATGACTTCAAGGTAATCTCTACATGTTGTGTGTTTCTATGTATGTAGATGTGTCTGGATGTGGAGACCCGAGGACAAAATACTGACCTTTCCCAGTCACTCTCCACCTTACCCTGTGGGACACTGTATCTCCCTCAACAGAGATACCTTGCCAATTCAGAAAGACGGGTTAGCCAGAGACCTCTAAAGATCCTTCTATACTTGTACACTACTGCATACAGCTTTTTTTAAAGTGGACTTTGGGAAATCAGTTTGTTCTTATGTTTATATCATAAGTACTTTACTAACTGAACCATCTCTCCAGCTTTATTAAATATTAAATTAAGATACAGTGAACTACAAATTAATAAAGGATGCTAGTAAGAATGCAGCTTCGCTTGTAGGTAAGAATCACTAAATGATAGCAAGTCATGTGTTCCTCACTCTGACCCACTTTCTACATAGTTCGGAACAAGAAACCTCAACTTACACAGTCCTTGAAACTAGTGGATAAACTGAGAATACACAGGCTACAGAAGCCAAACTTCAATTCTATTACTCGATGACTAGGAAAACACCATTTAACATTCCAACAATCTACACTCATCACAGATCACTAATATATATTCTAATTAGAGAAAGTCAGTAAATATATGAAGTAAATTATACAGTAAAGATGTAGGACGCTTTGCAAAGAATCACCTGTCTCTAAGTCTCATATGAAGCTTTTTTTTTTTTTAAGTAAACCTCTGCATAACTAAAGAAAGGTAAGTAGATATGTGAGGGAAAAGCTAGCTCAAAGACCAAAAGGAGGCAAAGAGCCTAAAATCTTCAACAGGACTAGGCTGTGTTGGCATATGCAATTAATCCCAACACTCCTACAGAAGCAGGAGAATCTCTGTGAGCTCAAAGCCGGCCTGTTCTACAGAGCAAGTTTCCAGAACAGTCAAGGATACATGGAGAAACCCTGTCTCAACAAACAAAACAAATCTCAAACAAAGCTAAAATATGAATTCAGGAAACAGATGAGATGAAGACAGTAGAAATAGGTATATGGGTACACTGAAATTCCAGTTATACTTTCCTGTCTGCCACCAGAGGTATTTTATCTTTTATTCTGAAATATTGAACATCTTGGATCCAACTCACATTTTAAATGTCTAACTCTTATGAGCTATAAAGGACAAAAGCACAAAGAAATGAATCAGCATTTTTTATGGTGTTTGGGTTCTGAACATATTTTGAAGTCAGCAAGAAGGATGTTCTCAATAGATAGTGAATGTTCCCACCACAGTAAGGAGGGGGAAAGAACCAAGGATGACTCAGTGATTTGAAAATATACTTAGCCTTTCTAGTTTAAGTTTTTTTGTTATTTGTAAAATAGGCATGATTATAGCATTAACTTGACCAAGTTGTTGGAATAATTACTATATGTATAGGAAAATACCTAAAATGAAGTGTCTTTATAATTTTGAATTTTTTTTAATGTTTTTATTTTTCTGTTTAAGAGCAAGAGGCTACTCACATGACACAGTACACATGTGGAAGCCAAAAGGATAACTTGGAGTCAGTTCTTTCCTTCCATTGAGTGAGTGCCTGGGACTAAATTCAGGTAGTCAGGCTGAAACACAGTACCTTCCCCACTGAGCCACCTCATCAGCTGCTTTTCCTCTAGTGCCTTTTCCATGAAGTACTAACTCTAGGACTGGCTTGTTTCTATTTTAGCTAATGTCTTGGTACTTAGGATACATAGAGGAGAGATTGTTCATTAGAAAAAGAGTATTTGTATTTTCGAATGGACTGCCAGTTAAAAAGCAGGTCAATATGTTATGACTCTTCACGTTCACTCCAGGACTAACATTATATTATTACTAACATTTAATTGCATGTGTAGAAATACATTTATTTTAATAATAATCACTTTTGAAACAAAGAGTACCAATTTAAAGTTTCTTTGGTTATTCCAAGGACTTACTAATTATCTACTGAGTAATTATCTAAAGTAACAGAATTGAAAAGTAAGAAATTCTCCTACAATTCCTTTTCTAAAGGAATCTAAGCAATCAGTAGTTTTAAATTTTATCTAGTTTTACAAGAATGCTTATATAACCATCACAAAAATTATTTGAAAACAATATGCTAATTATAGTAAGCAAAATAATAATGCTGACCTGCATTGGTACAGGTTCCTTAAGATAATAGCCTTCAACAATCTGTTCTTTCCGATAGTGGTCTATGATGTCCCCGATACTGTTAAAATAAAATAATTAACTGTGTAAATCTCTTAGAATACACGTAAACCTTGTTGCCAAGGATTATCCATTCATTAGTTTCTGAATGCATATAATCTGAATATATTCATAGAATGAGTTAACATAATAATCACATTATTTTAGAAAAACATGAATGTTCCAAATACAGGTTTACAAATAAGTAAGTTAAAAGATTTTGGTTCACATATCAAACATGCAGCCATGAATGGAGCTCCATACTGAGAAAGTAACCTTCAATGAGAAAATGAGTACAAACTTTTTTTGGGAAGGGGGTGGAAGGTGTTATTTTATTAAAAAACGAATCCTTCAGACATGAAAGAACAGAAATGGTGTTTATTTAGCAAATGATAAATTAAGAATTTTTTTACACTAAATCATTTCACTTATATATTTCATATTTCAATATAAATTTATATATTATAAAATTTTATTATGTCATAATATATGACTAGTTAAGTGAAAATAGAAGTCAAAGAATAAACAGAAAATAATAGTTAACTCCCCCTGTACAGCTGTCCCTATGGCAGGGAGGGGGTTAGATGACTTTGATTAAAACATACCATCAATGTTTCCATATATTTGGAAAATATTACTCATGAAACCGAAAGTAAAATGACATAATATAACATAAAGTTTAGGATGCCACCAGATTTTTTTTTGTAATAAATAAAAGTATGTTCTGTAATCAATAGATCCCATTAATTTCTAATATTTAATTTCTGGAATTTAAAATTTTATTGTATATACTAAATGGATGAGTATTTTTAAGCTACTCAAGAAATAGATCTCCATAAAGATTTTGTTAACCTGCCCCTTGATTTATTCTTTCCATGGTTCTTCAGTGACAGAATAACTGCAATACTGTGTGTGTATATGTGTGTGTCTACAGTTCCAAGTATCTCTCCTAGATTACAAAATTAATTTAAATTAAATATAAATCAAAAGTAAAATATAAAAATTGTAAAAACTCAACACATACAGGCAAGATATATTTTAAGAGAATATGGGAAATAAAATTTGAAAACAGGGTAAACCTAAAACTATTGAAAGAAAAATGAAAATCAGGAAAAACTGAAAGCAGCTAGATACCACCCACCACAAGAATGACTGTGAAGTAAAACGTATCGTTTATTTATAAAAATTAACAAAGGCCAAAGCCTTTTGTATGCATGAGACGGTAGGCATTATCATGGTAAATGCAGGCATGGGAATGTAACAGTGAAACCCAAAAAACTGTATAATTAATATGTGTTAAATATATACATGATTCTCATTAAGAAAATTTAAAATTAAAATGTAAAGAGCTTGAATGGAAGCACCCTGTGTGGGTGGATAAAGCTGCTTTCCAAAGTCACAGATTATCCCAAGAAAATTACAGTGCCAGGGATAGGCTTCTTTTAAAGCCTCCAAAACAATCTAAGCAATCACATTTATTATTATTGATCATGAGAAATACATGGTATTCTGAAACCACCACACCTGGAATACTGAGAAATAAAGTGGGAACAACGCTCGCTAAAAGCTTCTCTTCAGTGTGGCTCTCACAGTTCTGGAAATTGCTATGCAAGTAGCTGGGGAGAACTGTCACCAAGTTTCAGTTGTGGACCCACTGTGCTATACTCCCAAACCTACCAGGCAAGATGTGTACACTGGCATATGACTATCATAGGGGTAGCCAACCATTTTCTGAAGGACCTGAGGCCTGGTTCGCAGGAGGAAACTAACAGGTGGTATTGTAAACCTGACCAAGTCTGTGGCTGCAGCAGTGATAGACTCTAGCAGGGAAGAAGCTATAGCTGCTGTTTTGTGGACTGCATATGATGTACATCCAGATTTCCTCCTTGTCAAGCATAGTAACATACTCCTTTAAATCAACACTTGGAATGCAGAGGCAGGTGAATTATTGTGAGTTCAAACAAGGTGAGCCAAGTCTGTACATTACCAGGACAGTCTGGGCTACATAATGAGACCCTGTCTCAGAAACAAAGCAAACTTGCTTCTAAATAATTCTGTTCATTCCCAGAGATTAGTGCTGCTATCAGCTTTGGCCAACAAAGCTTCTTTTTTCACAGTGCACCATAGTTACTGCTGAAACTCACAACACAAGTGTCTGTTGAATCCGTAGCTAAAACTTGGTATCTTATCTTCCCCTCCAGAATTCAGGGAACACTGTGAAAGGGGCAGAGTGACTGTAAGAGCTGAATGAAAGGATCCAGTGCTGTAGGCTGTGTCTTCCAGTTATGGCATGAATGGCCTTGTATTCATGAACCCTCAAGTATTACCTGCACACCACTGTGCAAGATTCAATCTCGAAACATGCTGCCATGGAAAAGCAAAGGGCTCCTGAGGAGCTATCTCTCCCTGAGGATCTGCAGGCAATTAATAGATGCTACAGAAAAGAAAGATACTTTCTTCAGTTACTGTAGCCATGGAGCGGGGGAGGACTTTATAAAACAAGACATTTCTAAAGCCACCATCCCATGTACTTTAATTTAGTACATATTACATGAAACTATGCACCCATCTTCCTAAACAGACGTTCCTCTTCAATGTGTTACTAAACCTCACTCCACCCTTTATCATTACCTAAACTGTACTCGTTTTGGTGGCTCCCATACTTGTTTGTATTTCCCTTCAATTCATCACAACTTGAACATCTTTCTAACAATTCAGAGGACTAATAATATAGAAATGGTTTTTTTCTTCTTTAATTTGTACATAGCACAGTAAATTTCACTAAATAATCAGTCAATAAATGTCTGCTGAATTCAATTTGGTGCTAAATGCCTCTCCTTTTCCCAAGCTGTGTCAAAGCTGTAGCTCAAGTTGCTTCATGAAACAAAGCAAAAAGTCTAAGGGAAAAACAGAATACTAACATATGCTAGCAAGCTGGAATCTAGGTGAAGATGTGTAAGCCTAGATTATAACATTAAAGGTACTTAGATAGCTTAATACAATGAGATATGCAAATGTCTATAATTACACCTTTCATCTAATGCTTTTCTAAACTGTCCACTGAACTTCTGATGAGCAAAAGATGAATTGTTGTTTTCCAGATAATCAGCTATTGAAACTTTATGAATTTAAAACTCAAACTGGGACTTGGGGAATTCTAATTGAGGTGGGGAATATTATGACAGTATTAAGTAAGAAGTTAAACAGGTAAATATATTCTTAAAGCAGACCATACCAGCCAGCTTCCAAAAGAAGAAATAACACCATCAAAGTGGGCAAATGCTTCACCCAGCTTTCTCCTTTCCAGAACAACACTGCCAGCCCTTTATTACATGTCACTATATTAATAGAATCATTTTCCTAAGCAAGCAATGAAACTCATTGTGAGTTTTGAAAGGAGTTGAGAAGCAGAAACAAATCAGACACCCAAAATGTATCAACTTGAGAGAATAACCCAGTAACATGACATTTATAAAAAATCAGATGACTCCTAGGAAATTACATACAAATAGCTCGTACATAAACATTTTATTAAACATGACATTTGGGAATTGAAAAGTTATTAACAATCATGTTTGACACTGTTTAAAGCATTCTCATAAAAGACTACTTCAATTATATTAGAAATTGAGGAAATCTGTATGTTTTGATTCCAACTATTTTTACCACAAAATGTCTCATAATTTACCTGTTATAATAGCGGCCTCCCATCATAAACTGGTTGTTAGGGGTTGGACAAATTTTAAACCGCTGAATATTTTCATTGGTCCGAAAATACAGGGAGTAATCTCCAGGAGTATTATCTGATGGCCTCACAAGAAAACTGCAGACCTGGCCAACTGTAAAAATTAAGCTGTTAGTTTTATACTCTAATTATCAAATCAAAGAGAAAGTATGTTAAGTAATTAGGAAGCATAATCACATAAAATTTTATCATAAACATTTAATATTCATTTTATGTTTCCAACCACCCATGTTGTTCCTGGTGTAACGCAACTACTTTTGCTTCCTAAGCATATGGAACAGAAATTCTGTACAGTAACTTCTAGAGTATACCCTTCAGAAAGAACTCTCCTGACAGTAATGGGAACCAAATCTGTGGCTTCATGTGTTAATCTCCTAAAGATCTTGCAAAGGTAAACTAATTTTGCCTAATTTCTCTAGATTTCCAATTAATAATTAAAAAGCAATACTGTAAAGAACTTACAAAGGCAAATAACTTAAGTACCTGTCTATATTAGCGTAAGTCAATACACACACCTGATACTTGACTCACTAGGTATGATTCTGAGAAGGTATACAGAAAGGACTATCTACAATTGACAAGGACTCCTAAAACTATAATCTTTCCTTTGTGATTAAGTACTGGTAACAGAAAGATCATGAACTGACTCTTTTAAGAAAGCCTATACAGTTATCACCTGTAATTCTTACTGAAATCAGTAATAGTTCCAGTCATCTAGCTGAGGCTCTTGCTATCAGGTAACTTAGTACTCAATACAAAGAAGTAAAAAATAAACCTTTTTATATTGGGTTCATGGTTCAGCTAAGTAAATTAAAAACTGCCAACTATGTGATTTAGTATAGGATTTAAAAAAAAAAACTCTTGGTGATAATATTGATACCCTATGTTTCTTCTATAAACTTGTAAATGAATATATTTGTGTAATTCTGGGGGTAACATTTTCACTCTTTCAAAAAGAGTTTATGAATGAACAAAAATAAACTCTAATGTGAGAAATTTTGTTTAGGCTATTTTAATGTTTACACACCTAAAACAATACTGGGTACTTCAAATACTTGGTGATTCAGTATCTAAATATAAGCCTAACCTAACTATTGACTAAAATAAAATTTCTCGTTCCAACTTGAAAGCTGATGGCATACTACTCTGGTTTAAATTTGATTTCTATTTCTACCATATAACATTGTCATGTTTTAAATTATATTCTGGATCTAGTTAATGCCAGTTATTAAACCCATTAAGCACTTAAAAAACTACCTCAAACCCTATGAGAGCAAATTATTGATTTAAAATGTAATGCCTTATATCTTTAAACAACAGAGATCACACATTTAACAATTAGTAGTTTATTTACTGCAATTAAAGAGAGAGATAACATGACTAACTGTTAATCAGGGGTTCTCAACCTTCCTAATGCTGGGGCCCTTTAATACCGTTGTCGTGCTGTAATGACCTGCAACCAGAAAATTATTTTTGTTGCTTCATAATTATAATTTTGCTATTGATGTGAATTGTAATGTAAATATTTTTTGATATTAAGGTTTGCCAAAGGGGTCAAAACTCACAGGTTGAGAACCCCTGCTTTAAATTATGAACACATAAGTAAATTTAATTTACATTTCCTTGTAACAATCATAGTAATTGAAAATTAAATTTCAAATAAGCTTCAATTATGTAATTCCACCAAGCATACAAGAATGTATACTGACACATGCCTTTAATCCAACACTTGGAAGCAGAGGCAAGTAGATCTCTGAGTTCAAAACCAGCCTGGTATATAAAGCAAGCTCCAGGACAGCCAGGGTTGTTAAACAGAGAAACCCTGTCTAAACATTAAAAAGTGTGTTATATGTTCTTCTAAGTGTATTATATGTAGGACAGACCTACTACACATAAAAAAGTATATCACAAGATTGTTAGGTGTAAAATATGGGGAAGGAAACATGGACAGAGGATAGAAAAAAAGAAAAATATACTCCACAAGAGCTTATAGAGTACATGTACATTTCAACTAAAAACAAATACAGAAAAATACCAACTCCCATTGCCTAGCATTGGAAAGAACTAACAATACGCATGTATTATCAAATGCTAAAGAAAACTATAGTACATGTGAAATAGTTGTTTCAATTTTATACTTAATAAAGATATTAAAGAATACAAAGGTACCTGTCATTAATAAATTATAAGCTTCTTGTTTGGAAATCTTCCCATGGAACCATCTTAAAAGGAGAACAAATTAGACATTTAAATTAAAAGTTCACATATGCTGCAGCTTTCATATATTCAAAGGTAACCAAGCTGATAAAACAAATGTAATGGAAGTGACCATAGTTTCATTTGTTACATTTCTATTGTGTTTTGCAAACTTACTGTGCCTTATTTAAACAAAGTACAGAAACAGAGGAACTGTCAAGTATACACTACAATTTCCATTTTAATTACAGTATTATTAAGAGTAATGGTTTTATTTCTAGTAGTAACTGTTACATGCTGTATCATAGCTCCAGTTTTCCTTGAATGGCTTGGGAGAATGGGATAGAGAAAATTATACAAGGCAAAACCCGCCAAGTGTTTTCTCATGTTTCCTTCAAAAATAATTTTCATTTAACATAAGATCTCGCCCAGTAAAATTAAAATGTAAATACAAGAGCAAGTACATAGCAAAGGAAAGAACTATTTTTAATTCTGAGCTAATAGTCTATCAAACTGGACTGGTAAAGTATTTCATAATCTGCATTTAGAAATTATTATAAATAACTGGAAATATAGCATGATGAAATTCAAAGTATCTAATATTTACCTTTTCATAAAATAACATGTTAAAAAAATACTTAAGGATCAGGTAAGTTAAGGTTCAGAACCTGTAAGGCAGAAAAGCAGGCATATCACAGTGCTCTGAGGCCAACCAATCAGATCCAGGGCAGTCAGGACCATACAGTGAGATATTGTCTCAAAAACTAAAAGCCAAGGTCCAACAGTTTTCCTCTTATTTACATTAAATCTCGGTGTCTCTTGCGGGTAATCTCAGAACACTTCTCTACCACTGTTCTGTCTTCTCAAGGTCTACAGTAATTTGTAGCAATGAGTTAACTGCCAGCTGTAAAGTACATACACTACAAGACTAAAAGCCTAAGTACTCTAAGAGACAATACTACAGGCTTAGAGGTCATTCATTCTGCTTCAAATTAGCCACTCTATTACTAGGGAAAGTTAAAATACAACTTAATTTTCAAGTATATGAAAAAGTAATCGTTAATATACTAACTCAGATTTCCTGATATTCTCAGAATAGATGTGAATAATGAAGAGCAAATGAAGTATACACTCCAGAACGCTTTAAAATGTATGGGGCTACATACTATATTCAAGGAAGTTACATTACCATTTACTACACATTTTAGAGTGGATTTCCACATTGTAGAATACTTAGCTAGATGGCAAGACTAAAATCCTACAGTTTTCTACCAAGTAAAAATAAAAAACTCAAAGAGTACAGTTTAAAAAAGAAACAAAGGTGAATACTATTTTTTTACATTAAGAAATTCTGAGCATTAAGAAAATAGCCTTGAGGCAAAGGGGTAATATTATTTCCCAGAGTTATTCTTATATAAAATGTATATAATTTAATTACATGGTTTGTACTCAAGGTAACAGAGTAAGTACTTTCTCTTGAGAAGTCCAGATTCTGGTTAGAGGAAAAACAAAACAAAAAACAAACAACACAAAGTGAACAACTAAAAACCATGTAAAAATACAGTAAGTACAGTGATGGGTATGTGTTAGGGCATTTGGGGAATAATGGAGAAATGTACCAAGTCTTCAGCATATGTAAGGTTAAATAACATAGACATTCACAGAACTTGAAGTTTACTAAATTACATAAATAAATACATAAACAACTTAGGGTAATCCCAGTCTGGGAAACAGGTTAATAAAATCATTTAAAAAAAAAGTTATGCATTTGAAAGGCTTACAAAGAGAAGAGTGAAATGATAAGACAATAAAAGTCACAAGAACCATGTACATCACAGATCACCCAAATAAAAGTTGGTAAAGAATCAGTTGGGGATTTTAGTTGAGAAAGTGGTACTTTCTGATAGGTATGTTAGACAAACCATTCTAAGTTTTGGAACAGAGAGTGTGAGGAGATTAACGACTTGGAGGGCCCAGCAGAAGGTAACTGTTGTATCAGACACTAAGAAGAATGACTATAATCAAATTATTTAAGACTGAAAAGAAGGGACACATTCAATAAATATTTTAGAAGAAAAGATTTACTAGAACTTAATGCTCACACAGAAATGGAGGTCAGAGAAACTGTCAAGGCAGCTATTTAATCACAAAGGGATCCACTGTGGCTAAGGACACTTAGAGAATTAGGATACTTCATTGCGATAGTTTCTACTTTAAATACTTAAGAGACTAGGCATCTTAAGTCTGTACTATTAAAACAGATACAAGGGAATATACACTTTCTCTTGAAAATCTGAATTTCAAAATACTGACTTCACATTCATTTAGTCTGTGTGTGTGAATGGGGGGGGTGGAGGGAGGGAGGGAGAGAGAGAGGGAGAGAGAGGGAGGGAGGGGGGGGGGGGGGGGGAGAGAGAGGGGAGACATTATGATATGCACATGGAGGTCAGAGGATAACTTGTTGGGTCCTGTGGATTAAATTTAGGTCATCAGATCTGGTAGTAAATGTTTCTACCTGCTTAGCTATTTCACCTGTCCCATAAATTCACATTCTATCACACGTTTACTAAACAGAGAAGTCACCTTAAGGCACACAAAAACTTTCTAGTTTTTTACTTCTCAAAATCTGTAATATTAAGCAATGAATGTCAATTACCATTTGCTACTACTCAGGCTACTGTCTTCTGACAAGAGGGAAATAAATTATTTTTAATCCCTGTGATCTCTGACAAGGAGTTATATAATATAGAACTACCACAGTTTCTACTTTAAATACTTAAGACACTAGGCAGGTACATAAAATAAATCAACACAAATTTAACTTATGCTAAATACCACATAAATACAAAGTTCAGAAAAACAAAAGACTAACATGTATTAATATGACTTCCCAGTGAAATCTTACATTGGTCATTGAAAATGAACGTAGTTTAAATATTTATTGGTATCTTAAATCTGTACTATTAAAACAGATACAATGGAATATATACACTTTCTCTTGAAAATCTGAAGGATTTCATAATACTGAATTCAGATTCATTGTGTGTGTGTGTGTGTGTGTGTATAAAATATATTGTGTTTGGAAAAATATATAAAATACATATATATATATATATATATATATGTATATATATATGTATATATATATATATATGTGATACAATCTGTTTTTGTTATGAATCTGATGTTCTTCAAGCATTAACTAGCACGTGAAATTGCTGATAGAAGACTTCAAGCAGAACCAACTAGGTACTGTTAGAGTATGAACTCACTTGTATCTGTATGAAGTAACATAAAAATATACTCTTAAGATATAACATATAAGCCGGAAAGTGGTGGTGCACACCTTTAATCCCAGCACTTGGGAGGCAGAGGCAGGCAGATCTCTGAGTTCGAGGCCAGCCTGGTCTACAGAGTGAATTCCAAGACAGCCAGGGCTATACAGAGAAACCCTGTCTCAAAAATTAAAAAACAAAAAACAATAACAAAACAAAACAAAAAAAATCAAAAAATGTTTTTTTAAAAAAGATATAACATATTCTATTAAGACAGGAAACTAAGAGAACTGAATATAGAATACTCAGGCAAGCTTTAAATTTATAAATGCTGACAGCTTGGTTAGGGGAAAAATGAACTGAAAAAATAACAGGTATATATTCTACTGAAATAATATAAACAGAACAGGATTAAAGGCTTAAGATTTTAAAAGGAATCTCATACACATAAAAAGATTATTTAAAAGGACCTTGCTTGCTTATACAAAAATTTTGACTTATCTCACATATTCATGGTAAAAACTGAATTTAAAAGTTTATTAATGATGTGACCACAAAAAAAGAAATATTATAATCAGTAAGAAATGAAGAGAAATATGAGATCATTATGATTCAAACATAACATTTACCATAAAGTCTTTTCGTTTGGTGATATGAGATTTGTATATAAGTATAGGCCAATGTTTGCTTAAAATTCTTACTAAAAAAAATTTAGTACTAGAGCCTCAAGAAGTATTTATATATCAGTTATCTGAACCAAATTTTTTTTAAAAGTAAATCTAAAAGTCATTAAGTTTGTTGACTATTTTTCTAATTTATAAGTTTATATTATTTTTTCCTTTTTATAATTAATAAAAACTCACATTTTGCCTTCGTGTGGATCTTCTTCCCGGCCCTAAAGGAAAGACATTAAGGCAGCATTTTATAAATTTAAATCCCAATAATAATTTCATGAAAATTCCAAAGAATCATATTTTCAAATCTTTCTCCATCTTTTTCATAGTACATGTATATGAGAATATGTTTCTATTCAAGAATTGCAGGCTATAAATCTCTTCTTTTCTCACCTCCCCATGTTACTAGTTTAAATCAGACCCTGCCTTCTCTTTATAAACTAGTAAAGTAGCCTAACTACAGGATAATTACTGCTCTCCCCTACTCCAACCTCTCTCAATTCAGTAGTTTTCATTGTAGATGTGAACTTAAGAGGAAATTAATCAAATGAACACAGAATTTTGAAGCCAACCCTTTATTACCCTCTCCTTTGCCTACAAATTTCTCTTTTTACAGCCAATGCCCTTAACCACAGGCCTCAAACGCTCAAGTATGCATTTCCTGCCTCATCCCACTCACTCTCTAGGTGTCACACCTAACTACTCATTTGCTAATCAACCTCACACTCCTTCCTACTCTAGTTAACCTTCTGTTGTGATTGTTGCTATCAAGATGTCCTTTCACCTCATTGCTACCCACCTATTTTAAAAAAGCAAACTATTGAGGTAAACTACCTAAAATGCTACCTCCTCACAGTGAAACATTTTGACCCTAAAAAGTGGGCACTTCCTTTTCTGTAGAATACAACACGATTACTCTTTTTTTTTTTTTTTTTTTTTTTTGCCATATTTTAAACTTAACCTTATCTAGTCTGTACTCCAGGGTTTGTTGTTTTGTTTGTTGTTTTGTTTGTTGTTTTTATTCTGTTTTGTTTTGTTTTGTTTTGTTTTGTTTTGTTTTGTTTTGTTTTTGAGACCAAGTCTCCCTATGTACCTGTCTACCCTGGAACTCACTCTGTAGATCTGGCTGACTTCAACTTACAGAGATTCACCTGCCTCTGCCTCCCCAGTGCTGGGATTAAAGGTGTATGCCACCATGCCCAGCTGTACTCCAGGTTTTAAAGCTATTCTAACATTAATATTACTCATCCCACAATAAATAACCATCTTAAAAATCTAAGCCATTTTTTATTAACATCATCACTACCCCAAACCCAGTATAAATTCATAGTTTTCACTGAGTATATGTTAAATTCGAATCCTAACAGTTTATACTGAGTTTTCAATGAATAGATAATGAAAAAAAAGCAAATATATTAACTATACAAAAATTTTTCTTAATTAGGTCCTCATTAAGTATTTAGTCAAACTAAAATCAAACATTCAATGAATTCAAATTCAAATGAATAATAGGTAAAAGGAAGTCTAACAAACAAAATCTAAAAATTTATAGGAAAACTAACATAGACAATAAAATTCTTGAGTCTGAATGTTCCTGTCTGTATTCCTCTTCCAGTGTAGAATTCTGAATGCTATTTAAAGAATTGGAAGTTATAATCCTAGATCTAGCAGCATGTTTGTGACTATGAATACAAAATATATCACATATAATTTCCATAACTCCTTCCAACTTTGCTAAGTATGTTTTAATGCATGTCAATCAAGATCTAGGTGCCAGAATAAGCAAATAAAACAATCAGGAGCAAAACAAATTACAAACTTCCACACAGGGCACAGTTCTGGGGTTCCATAAAAACAAAAAAATCACAGAAAGCCATTCTATCCTACCACACATATCTAAAAGGGAAATGTAAATTCCAAAATTATAATGTTTAATACATTTTGGTGGTGTTGAATATTGTCTGTAAAGCATGAACACTGCCTGAGTGCTAATTTGCACCTAAAAATATATTGGTGATTTACATTATGTACTAAGATAAATAATAATGTATAATAAGATAGCAAAGAAAATAAGGAGAATATTCAAATTGTAGAACTTTGGGGTTATAGATGAGTAATGTAATTAAAATTTTGTAAGATTACTAGAATTATATAATACTTGAGAAGTTATACCAAACATATAACTACTTAAAATTCTGAGTCAAATATACCTAATGAAGGAAAGCACAAAAAATTATCAAAATAAGTACAAGTGATAGTGTAGTTCAGAAATACAGAAGTACTTTCTTCAAAGGCAGATATATATTACAGCATACTAACATACTTTTTATTTCTTTATAAATTATCATTTATTAACACCAAATACATCTTAAAATTTCTTTGCATTTGTGAATTTAAGCATTTCATACAAGTAATTTGTTTCTGTCTAATGACCCAGAAAACAGACTTCTAAACTTTTATAAAGAACTTAGGGCCGGGCGGTGGCGGCGCACGCCTTTAATCCCAGCACTTGGGAGGCAGAGGCAGGCAGATTTCTGAGTTCGAGGCCAGCCTGGTCTACAGAGTGAGTTCCAGGACAGCCAGGGCTACACAGAGAAACCCTGTCTCGAAAAACAAAAAAAACAAAAAGCAAAACAAAACAAACAAACAAAAAAGAACTTAGAATCTGAAATTTAGAAGAACAAATGAAACTTACCACCTCTTCCACGAGATCTTCAACAATAAGGCCTTGCTCATCTGTTCTTAGATTCGTAACCCACATCCATCCATCTTCTAACTCATTGTGAACAATGAACATATCTCCTTTTAAGAAACTAAAATAGAAAATGACATTAATATCTTAAGAATGTACATTTAAGTAGTCCTTTTTTTGTGAAACTGAATACAGTTAATAATCTGAATCCTAATTTGATTGAATGTACAATTTAATTATAGGTTTTGTAAGGGAGTCTGCTTTGCTGGATTAGATTCAAATTAGAATTCCTCTATCTACTATCTACTTTGCTATATTAGACTCAAATTAAAATTCCTTTAAATAGTAAACAATTACATATGTATTATAAGTAGTTCCAAGAAAACTGAGTTTTAAAGTTTCCGAGTTTCAATGTTTTTATATGTATGACAAATGTAATAAAATATCAATATAGAGTTAAGATATATAGATATAGATATAAAAATATATCCTACTTAGAAGGGGGAACAAAATAATCATGAGTGCTAGAGGAAGGGAGAAACCTGGGAGAGAGGAGGAAAAAGGCAGGCAAGATTAGGGGTGGGAGGAGACAGGGAGAAATGCAAAGGGTCAGAATTGAATGGAGGTGTGTAACAGTGGGGTGTGGGGAACTAGGGGTAGCCACTAGCCAAGTCCCAGATGTCAGGAAAGCAAGAGGCTCCCAGGACCCAACAGGGATGACATTAGACGAAATACCCAATAAAGTGGAGAGAACCTGTAGAGACCATATCCAGAGGTTAGGCATGGCCCCCAGTTGAGGGATGGGGCCACCCACCCATCTCAAGAATATTAAGACAGAATTGCTCCTGTCCAAAGAAAATACAGGGACAAAGAGTGGAGCAGAGACTGATGGAAAAGCCATCTAGAGACTGCCCCACCTCTGGATCCATCCCATCTGCAGACACCAAACCCAGATACTATTGCTGATGCCATGAAGCGTTTGCTGACAGGAGCCTGGTATAGCTGAGAGGCTCTGCCAGGGCCTGACCAATACAGATGCTGATGCTTGCAGCCAACCACTGGACTGAGCCCAGGGACCCCAATGGAAGTTAGAAAAAGGACTGAAGGAACTGAAGAGAATTGTAACCCTATGGAAGAACAACTATATCAACTACCTGGAACCCCCCAGACCACTCAGGGACTAAACCACCAACCAAAGAGTATACATGGAGGAACCTATGGCTCCAGCTGCATATGTAGCAGAGGATGGCCTTATCTGACATCAGTGAGAGGGGAGGCCCTTGGTCCTATGGAGGCTTGATACCCCAGCGTAGGGGAATGCTAGGGAGGTGAGGCGGGAGTGGGTGGCTGGGTGGGTGAGCTCCCTCATAGAAGCAGGGAGGAGAGGTGACAGGATAGGGAGTTTGTGGGGCGGGGGGGAGGACAACATTTGAAATGTAAATAAATAACAAAATAAAGAGACAGAGAGATAAAGTAAATTCAAGAAGTTTACTTTAGATAATCACACTTGATTTTATTATGTAGCTATTAATATTATTAGCATTTATAATCATATCTTATTTATTTCCTTCAAATGCCTATTGTTCAATGAGTACAGCATTCTTTGCCTAAAAATAGCACCCACACATGTGTTAGAAGGCATTTATGCTTTTTTTCCTGCTATATAGTTCAAAGTAGAAGGACATACACAACTTAAGTTTTCCTCTTTACTGTCTGGATGTTTTCAAGCTCTACACCATCAAGGGGACTTCAGTTGTGTGTAAAATCATCAAGAATTCCTTGCAGTTTTTCTTTCAGGCTTAAAAGAATGACTCTAAATTCTTCTGGTTGGATGCTGCCACTGACCATGATATATATTTTCATGTTTTCCAATATTTTTCTGGTATGGTCTCAATACTTATAAACTTTAGTTCTATTAAATAAATCCTTCTCTCACACATTTGAATGCTTTGGTTTTTGTCTAAATTAGTCTACCTTTATTTTTCTCAAATTTCAGAAAACAAAGCTTATACAAAGGAAAACTTTTATAAAACACTCTGTATTTAAAAAGCCACAGATTAATGTCATCCCAATTCTAAAGTCCTCCTTAATAATACCCAAGATCTGCCTAGGTAAATGGAAGCAGATTTTATCATTTAACCAAATAAATCTTTCTAGAACCACTTTCTCAGCTACTAAGATAACAACCACATACCATTATACCTATATGGAAGTGTTTGATCTTGTTTACTACAAGAAGTTCTAGACATGCAGTCAAAGATAAGAACACAACATGTTTTGCTTGCTTATTCAGATGTCAAATGAAGCTATTTTCATTTACCCAGAATATTCAACACTTTAGTGTTATTGCTGTGGACGTTAAAGCACCTGAAGTTTTTAATATCTAAGACTTTAGTGTTACTATTGTGAAGTCACAATGAAAAACAATTTCAATCTCAAGGACTCTGGTGATTAATTTTATGTGTCAAGCTAACAGGATGTCAAGGTTTCTGTATAAAACATGACTTCTGGGCTCTTCTACATGAGTCAGCATTTGAATTCATACATTATGCCAGCGTAGCTTGGTTTCCTCCATAGAGTAGTTATCATCCAGTCCACTAACTGTCTGAACAGAATAAAAAGTAAGACCAGTGTTCCCTCTCCTTATCCTCCTGGCCTCACTGTATCCTGAGCTGACTCTTATCTTCTGTCCTCAGATTGGGATGTACTCTTAACTTCCATGGTCTCCACAGGCCTCCGTACTTAAGAAATTACAGAAATGAGTCTCCTGAATCTGTCCCAATTCTTAAACCTTCTCTAGAGAAACTTAGATAATATATGGACTATCTAAATGATTCTCAGATCAACAATTGGATGAAATCAACTTTGAGACTGCTGCCGTGGGTGATCAGACAAATTATCTAAAACTTACACTTTAATACTACTAACCTCTTTCATATAACTTTCTTACTTTTTGTTGATTTTATTCATTTTCCCACATTAATTTACAAATAAAACTGTGTCAATAAGAATTAAGTGAGAAGGCATTAGCTTGACAATAATTATATAAAAATGAACTGTAAATTCATTTGAACTGAAATTACTTGAATTACTTACTTGAAATTTGAACTGTATCTTTGTTTTCTAATACTAATTTACAAAGCTTTTAGTCCACAAAACTGTTTTAGTATTATAATTTGCAATTATTTCAAAGAGAAACTATATAATCAATAAATATTCAGAAACAGCCAAACATTTTATAGTTAAGAAACAAGGGTTCTATTGAATGATCAAATAGCTTTTTTAAAAGAGAAATTAGATTATCAAGTTTTATAAATAACTTACTGTCAAATTACATACAAAAATTATGTTCCATGGTTATACAATATTCTTGAAATTTAAAATTATTCACTCATTATGCAAAATTAAGAAAATTATTTCAGCATGATTTATACCTGAGGCATAAATGTAATGGGGAATAAAAACCATAAGATAGGTAGACAAGCAGACAGACAGACAGACAGACAGACAGAACGAACGTAGGTAGATTAGATAGGTAGATAAATGGATGGATACATGGATGATTGATAGGTGATATAGGTGATGATGATTGATAATGGAAACACAAATTATGAAAGAAATCTCTACTTTCTCAAAAAATGTTTTTTTAATCTATTTTTTTCTCTTGTAATTTTCACTGTGACCACACTGATTCAAACCTTGGGACTAGATAAGCCATCCCACAGGAACACAACAGATCGAGTATTAAAATCAACTTTATATACCTATAATATTCCCTCAAATTCTAAACCTTTCCTAGTTTAAGAGCAATGAATCTTCACTGTCTAGCTCTTTCAAATGTGAATACATAAGAAACAGTATAAAATACCTTATTTCATCGGTGTCTGGTACTTTTGTGTAGGGTAGAATGGCTCGTACACGCCTTCTATCTTCTACTGGCTGAAACCATTAAAAGTAATCATAGTTAGGAACTGGGGAGAGGCTTCATGTCTCCATAGCTAAATCTCCTGTCCCACTAGCCTGAAAACCCAAACTGGATTCACAGAACCCATGTAAAAGTTGTGACAAATATAGGAGCTGCCTGTAATGCCAGCATTTAGGAGGAAGGAACAGGGGTATCTGAGGCAAACTATCAAGACGAACTAACCATATTAAAAAGCTCTAGTTTCATCCAGGGACTTTGCTTCAAGTAATCAAGTAGAGCGCAATCAAGAGCAATATTTGTTGTCAACTTCTAGCCACCAGTAATAAATGCACACATGCATCCCTTCCTTGACACACATGCAAGTCTGTATACACAGCTACACACATGTACATACACTCATGCACACAAAAGAAGATTGTCTCTCTATCCAAGTCAAAAAAGATTAATTCATACAAAGCTTAAAGTCAATACAACTGCATATTATAAACTCCATAGGGTCACTGTAATCTTTACTGAGCATCTACACAAAACCTAAAAATGTTTACTGGTCTGGCTTGATATTTTTACAAAAATTACTACACAAGTATAACATATTTTCTTCAGGTAATCTAAACAATCCTTAAATAAACTACACAGAACACAAAAATTAATCTACATTTTATGATTTAAGACATTTTAACTTCACTAGCAATTATTATATGCTATTATCACATAAAATTATCTTTAATAATATTACTTAAATACAAAAATTAGTTATGAAGGAAACTATCATTTTTGTTCTAGCATAACTAGAATTAAAACAAATATTTTTGAACTATAATAGATGTAAGAAATTTGATAAGATTAAAATCCACCTGATTTTGTAAAATAAAAGTTGTGATATATCAATTCAAGTTTTACTTACCTCTGGTGGTGCAACTGGATAGAGTAATTTTTCTCCTTTAAGTAAACAAGACACGTGACTGTAATAACCTATTAAGTCTGAGAGTGAAGAAAAACGCCTTCCACCAATGTAGTAATCACCACACATAGCAATAATCCTATAGTAAAGGAAACAAAACAAACGAACAAAAACAAAACAAAAAACATAGTTTGGAAAGGATCTTAAAAGCCAGTCTTTTGTATTCTCTTTCTTTGAATGTGGTCAATTTCATACTCCTTTCCATTAACATGCATTTCTGTATTTCGAAAAAAATTACTTATATCACTAGAAATTAAGTATTATTTTTAAATATTTATGAATTTGATATGACATATTTACAAGCCTCAATTATGTTACTGAACCAAATATTTGAAAATCTACCCTCAGATATCGATCTTTCTATTTTTAAGACTCAATAATTGTATAAAGACTTGACTAGTAGCTTACAAATCTCTTGAAATTTATGTCAACTATAATAAAAGTATTACATAACAATTATGATCAAATATTCTGCTGTGAAATTATATATGTGAATTTATCATAAGAATGACAGTAATCTTAAAACTTATTCTAAAACTTAAGTCAAAGACACAAAAACATTTTATCAGTTAATACTGGCTACAGATGATTTATGTTTTATTATCTTCCATAAAAATAAAATATAGTAATATCTGTAAATTAAACAGAATATAGTAATATCTGTAAATATATTTATATATAGATATGATGCCTTACTTGAAATTGTACATACCTGTTTATTTATCTCACAGAAGTGAACATGTATAGAATTTCAAGATAATGAGGCTAAAAAAAAAAACTAAGGACAACCTCAACTTCCATACAGTATTTTCTGTTACTCTACAGTCTCAATCTACACATCTTCCATTTTAGTTTTTACCTTTTTCAAAACGTATCTGTAGTAATATATTCTTTAACTATACATATATTCGAAAACTGTCATTGTAAAAACCAATATTACTACCTTTAAACAAAAACCTTAAACATTTCAAGAATATTTACTCTAAATCCCTAATTAAATAATTTAATTGAAATCAAGTTTATTATACCAAAGTCATTCATTTTTGTAAAAGTGAATATATTTTTAAGTATGTATCAGATTAAATACTGAAGTATTATATTAAATACCTTAAACTAGAAATGAAGACTTACCTAAAATGATTGACAACATTTGTCTGGCTAAGAAATGAAAGTACAAAGGACCCCGGCCTCCGATCACTCTCTCTTATAAGATAGCTTCCAGATTTCCCAGCCTGCCTGAGGCGTTCTTCTGCTATAGTTCTATCAAGTTTTCCATGATACCACCTAGGGAAAAAAACACAAAATATAAATTTAAAATAATTTAATTAAAATTTAATTTTAATTAAAATAAAATTAAAATTTAATAAAATATTTTAATTAAGTTAAAATATTTGAGTCTTCTACTGAGTCCATGTGTTAGAGCTACCCTATGACTATAGATGCTATAGTTGCTATCATAAAATTTCTGTGCAGACTGAACACTCCAAGTATTACAGTCTTAACAGACCTCAAGTCTGTAGAACACACAACACTCCAAGTTTTAAACACCCACATGCAATTTAAACATTTGTTTGGTCTGAACAATTCAATCGTAACTTCATTATTTACCTCCTCTCAAATGCCCTAAAATCAATAATTCATTGAGTATTTAAATCTGTTTTACAAATAAAAATGTCACTGTATGAATTGATGAACATTGCTCCAGGTTTACTTATCTTTGCTCAAAACAGAAATGTTTTTTTACATTAAATCTTTTCTTGGAACATAAGAGCAAGATGAGAAATTAGAAATAATTTACAACTCTTATATATTAAGAAATCCACCTTACATAACAAAGTACTTCAAACTTTATAAAAAATAACATTTTATTTTAGTCTTACTACCCTGACAGGAAAAGAGTAACTATTTTAAAAGACTGCTATTCGAATTTCCTGTCTCAACAAAGAGCTGATCACCACCCTGTGTTCTATGACAACTTACTTCATGACCATATATTTAAGCTCAACTGTTCTTACAGAGGAAACACAGTTGTTTTTTTTTGTGTGTAGAAATTCAGCTGCCAGGGGACCTTGTTACCTGAATCACATGTTTGTGTAGCTGATCATATTACTTCAAAAGTTTTTTTTAACTTTTGAAATACTTTTCAAATCTGTCTCTTCTAAAATTACTTAATTTGTTCAAATGGTAAATCCCATAAAACAAAGAAAGTACAATTTAAAGGCCACTGTGAAGGGTTCCAGTCTTCCTCTTAGGCAAAACAATGCTTGTTAGTATCACAAATACTGTTTGAACACACATACTTTCAATAAAAATGCATCATTCTGCTTCTGCTTATCAAAACAGTAGCCTGCTTTGAGATCCTATAAAGTATACTTCTATAAAGTCATTTAAATATCTACAACAATATACATTATGTTCTTCTTTTAAACTGTACTACATATGGACATTAACCTACTTTTTTCTCATTTAAAAAAAATCTCAAAAGGAAAACCTTTTTCTCACAGGGAAATTTTAAAGCCAGACATGGTGTTTCATGCATGTAAACTCAGTATTTGGGAGGTCAAGGCAGGAGGATCAAGATCCTACTTGGCTAAGAGCAAGTTCAAGGTCAGCTCAAACAATATAAGTTCCATCATTTCAACAATAGGGAACTAAAAAGAACAGTGTTTTGCTTAGGATTTCCAAAATAAACATGAAAAGGTGAAACTCATATGACCTAGGCCACGTACTTGCCATATCTGTCCACTGTTATGATTAACAGTACTTAAGTTAAATCATTCCTAACTCCTCCATCAATTTTATAGACAAATCAGCTACTGGATCTTTCAATCTGAACAATTCAAACCAGACAAACTGAATATAATAATAATGAAAATCGCCTCATGCCTCACCCCATCACTCTCAAGGATATGGCTAAATCATTTGGGTTGGTCTGGAACTCACTCTGTAGTCCAGGTAGGCTATGACCTTGAAATAATCCTGACTTAGTTCCCAGAGTTTCAGGGTCTATAGGCCTGGCTTAACCTTTCTAGATCTTTTTTCCTCTCTGCTATATCTTTATCATTACTTATCATTATTAAGACCAATCCAATTCACACACCAGCCCCTATCTCCTTACCACTTCCCAGTTAGTACCTTACAGACAGATTTTTAAATAACAGTTATTTGAGGTCAGGATGTAGCTCAGTGACAGAACAATTACCTAGATGTCCAAGGCCATGGGTTCAACTCTCAGCACCACAAGAAAAAATTCAGAAAATGAAATCATTAAATATAAAAATAAATCAAAAAAACAGAAAACAAAAAATACAAAGATGAAATGGGAGCATACAAAAATCCAAACATTTAAAAATGAGTAATCAAATTCATAAAATTAAGAGCTAATGAGATTAAGAAGAAATTAGGCACATTTTAAAAAGCTAGATTACCTTAAAAATATGGTTAATAAAGAACAAAATCAAATAAGAAAATATAAAAAACCCATCAATTATGGGTAGTACATAATCTTCATACACGTGATATGATAATTTAATAGGATCTTGCCAAGTAGCTTTTTGAGATACCTCGTTCCCAACTGGCAGCACTGTTTGGGGAGGTTCAGGAAGTGGGGCCTTTCTGGACCAGGTATGTTACTGGGTTTCAGAGTTTAACAACTCTAGCCACGCCCAGTTTCTTCTCACTGAGTGAAACTTAAAGGGTCAATATGTAAGACCTCAGCTTCCTGCTTGTGTCATCAGGCCTTTCTTCCACTATCTTAGATTCTTACCCTCTCCAACCATAAGTCCAAATAAACTCTTCGATAAATTGTCTTGCTCATGGTGTTTTATCACAAGAATAAAAACGAAACTAAAACATGGGGAGTCCAAAAAAGAAAGCAGGAAAGAAAACAAAATAAAATAAAAAAAAAAATCCCCAAAGAGATTAACAAGAATGAGAGTAACAACAACAACAACAAAATTAAATTCCATAAATGCCAAATAAACAGATAGGAGCAGATTCAAATGCAGAGTTGACATTTTCAAGATTTATTAGAACAAAGTTGCTAAAAACAAGATTAAATCATAAAAGCAGAGTATGAAAGGCATTATCTTAAAGAAACAAAGGTGAAAATCTTTGCTAACTTTCCAATATTTCTTTATTCACTTTATATCCCACTCACTGCTTACCTCCCAGTCACTTCCTGGCAAAATCCTCTCCGAACATCCACCCCTCCTCTGAGAGGGTGGGGACCCTATTGGTATCCCCCAACTCTGACACATTAAGCCTCTGCAGGAATAAGCACATCCTCTCCCACTGAGGCCAGATGAGGCAGCCCAGCTAGAAGAACATATCCCACATACAGGCAATAGCTTTTGGGATAGCCCTCCACTCCAGTTGTTCAGGATCCACATGAAGACCAAGCTGCACATCTGCTACATATGTTCAGGGAGGTTTAGGTCCAGCCCGAGTATGTTCTCTGGTTGGTAGTTCAAATTCTTGAGAGCCCCAAGGGCCTAGGTTAGTTGACTCTGTTGCTCTTCCTGTGGAATTCCTACCCTCTTTAGGGCCAGCAATCCAATCCCCTATTCTTCCATAAAAGTCCCCAAGCTCCATCAACTGTTTGGCTGTGGGTGTCAGCTTCTGGGTAGAGCCACTCAGAGAACTAGACTCTAGTCTGCAGGCATAACAGAGTATCATTAATAGTGTCAGGGACTGATGCATGCCCATGGGACAAGTCTCAAGTTGGGCCAGTTACTGGTTAGACTTTCTGCTCCATCTACTATCCCTGTATTTCTTGTAGACAGAATAAATTTGGGGTGGAAAATTTTGTGGGTGGGTTGGTTTCCCTATTGTTCCACTGGGGTTCCTATATGGCTACAGAAGGTGGCCTCTTCAGATTCTATATCCACAATGCTATGAGTCACAGCTAAAGTTACCCCCCCCACACCCCCACTGATTCTTGGTTTTCTTCCTTACCCAGGTCTCTGTCACATCCTGGAGATACCCACACACACACCTCACTACCCCAGTCAGTTGTAGATTTCCATTCATTCTTAACCCATCTGGCCATCTCTCCTGTCCGTCCCCACACCTGACCATAACCTCCCTTGAACTGCCTTCCAGATTGGCTCTCCCACCCATTTCCCTCCTTCCACCTGCCTCCTATGACTATGTTATTCCCCCTTCTAAGTGAAATTCAAACATCTTCCCTTGTGCCTTCCTTCTTGTTTAGCTTCTTTAGGTATGGGGAAGTAGCATAAGTAGCCTGTATTTTACAGCTAATATCCACACATAGCATGCATGTCCTTTCGGGGCTGGGTTATCTCACTCAGCATGATATTCTCAAGTTCCATCCATTTGTCTGCAAAACTCATCATTGTCTTTGTTTTTAACAGCTAAATAGTATTCCATTGTGTAGATGTACCACATTTCACCCATTCTTCAGGTGATAGACATACATCTAGGTTGTTTCCAGTCTGACTATTACAACTGCTATGAACATAGCTGATCCAGTGTTTTTGTGAAATGGTGAAACATCTTTTGGGTATATGCCCAGGAGTGTGGTATAGCTTGGTCTTGACATAGAACTATTCCCGGTTCTCTGAAAAAACACTAAATTGAGTTCCAAAGTGGTTGTACAAGTTTGGACCCCCACCAGCAACGGAGGAGTAGTTCCTTTTTCTCCACATCCTTGACAGCATGTGCTATCACTGGTTATTTTTATTTTAGTGATTCTGACCAGTGTAAGATGAAATCTGAGAGTTGTCTTGATTTGCATTCCTCTGATGACTAAAGATACTGATCATTTCTTAATGCGCTTCGCAGCCTGATAATCCTGTTGAAAACTCTGTTTAGTTTTGTACTCTATTTTTTAATTGGGTTATTTGGGTTGCTGGTGTCTAACTTCATGAGATCCTTAGAATTTCTGTCATATATAATGTTGGTGAAGATCCTTTCCCAATCTGTAGGCTACTGTTTTGTCCTACTGACAATGTCCTTTGTCTTAACAGATGTTTTGCAGTTTCATGAGGTCCCATTTATCAATTGTTGATCTTAGAGCCTGAGCCATTAGAGTTCTGTTCAGGAATTGTCTCCTGTACCAGTGACTTCAAGGGTATTCCCCACTTTCTCTTCTATGAGATTTAGTATATCCAGTTTTATGTTGAGGTCCTTGATCCCTTTGGACATGAGTTTTGTACAGTGTGAGTATGATGGATCTATTTGCATTCTTCTACATGTAGACATCCAGGTTACAACAGAAGCACCATTTGTTGAAGATGTTTTCTTTTCCCTATCCTCTGGTTTGAGCTTCTTAATTAAAAAAAAAAAGAAAAGAAAAAAAGAAAAAAATCAAGTTTCCATAGGTGTGTAGGTCTACTTCTGGATTTCAATTTCAATTTCAATTCAATTCCATTGAGCAACATATATGCTTTCTGTACAATTACCATGCAGTATTTAATCACTATTGCTCTGTAGTACAGCTTGAGTTCAGGGATGGTGATTCCTCTTGAAGTTCTTTTATTCTTCAGGATTTCTAACTATTCTGGGTTTTTTGTTTTTCCATATGAAGTTGAGAATTGCACTTAGAAGGTCTATGAAAAATTGTGTTAGAATTTTGATGTGGATTGCATTGAATCGGTAGACTGCTTTTGGTAAGATAGCCATTTTCACTATGGTAATCCTACCTATTCATAAGCATGGAAGATCTTGCTATCTTCTGATATCTTCTTTAGTTTCTTCAGAGACATGAAGTTCTCGTCAAATAGATCTTTCACTTGTTTGGTTCAGGTTATACAAAGATTATTTTATATTATTTGTAGCTATTATAAAGGGTATTGTTTCCCTAATTTCTTTCTTAGCTAGTTATCATTTATAAGAGGTGAGTTACTGATTACTTTGAGTTAATTTTGTATCCAGCCACTATACTAAAGATGTTCATCAGCTGTAGGAGTTCTCTGGTAGAATTTTTGAAGTCATTTATGTATAATATCACATCATCTGCAAATAACAATACTTTGACGTCTTCCTTTCCAATATGCATCCCTTTATCTCCTTTAGTTTTCTTATTGCTCTGGCTAGAACTTCCAGTACTCTATTGACTAGATAAGAAGAAAGTGAGCAACACTGTCTTGCCCCTGATTTTAGTGGAATTGCTTTAAGTTTCTCTCCATTTAGTTTGATGTTGACTATTGGCTTGCTATATATTGTTTAGATTATGTTTAGGTATATGTCTTGTATCTCTGATCTCTTTAATACTTTTAACATGAAGGGGTGTTGGATTTTTGTCAAAGGCTTTTTCAGCATCTAATGAGATGATCATGTGGTTTTTATTCTTTCAATTTATTTAAATGGTAGATTATGTTAATGGATTTTGACATAATGAGCCATCCCTACATCCCTGGGATGAAGCTACTCGATCATGGTAGACACATCTTGATGTGTTTCTGGATTTGGTTTGTGAGTATTTTATTGAGTATTTTTCTATCAATGTTCATAATAGAAATCAGTCTGAAGTTTTTTTTTTTTTTTGGAGTCTTTCTGTGGTTTGGGAATCAAGGCAACTGAGACCTCATTAGAATGAGTTTGGCAGTGTTCCTTCTTTTTTTATTTTGTAGAACAATTTGAGAAGTATTGATATTAATGAGCTCGTCTTTGAAAGTCTGGTAGAATACTGCAGTAAAACCATCTGGCCCAGGGCTTTATTCAGTTGGGGAATTTTTGATGATTGCTTCTTTTCTTTAGGGGTTATAGGGCTGTTTAAATAGTTTACCTGATCTTGATTCAACTTTGGTAAGTGGCATCTGTCTAGAAAATCATCCACTGAGTTAAGATATTCCAATTTTGTAGAGTACAGGCTTTTGAAGTAAAACCTAATGATTGTTTGAATTTCCTTGTTGTCTGTTGTTGTCTCCCTTTTCATTTTTGGTTTTGTTAATTTGGGTACTATCTGTCTTTTAGTTAGTTTGGCTACAGATTTGTCTATCTTGTTGATTTTCTCAAAAGAATTACCTATTAGTTTCATTGATTTTTTTTTTTGGTATTGTTTCTTTCTTGCTAAGTGACTGATTTCAGCCCTGATGTTGATTATCTCCTTCCTGCCTTTTACTCCTCTTTGGTGTGCTAGCTAGTTTGGGTTTTTTTGTTTGTTTGTTTTGTTTTGTTTTGTTTTCCTTTCTAGAGCTTTCAGATGTACTTTTAAATTGCTGGTATGAGAACTAATTTCTTTATGGAAACACTTCATTCTATGAACTTTCCTCTTTACACTGCTTTCACTGTGTCCCATGAATTTGGGTATGTTGCACCTTCATTTTCATTGAATTCTACAGTCATTCATTCATTCATTCATTCATCTATCTTTCTTCCCTGACCTACAGATCATTCATTGTGTAAAGAGTTATTCCCTTTCCATTGAGTATGTAGGCTTTCTGGTGTTTCTGTTGGTGGTGACATCCAGCTTTAATTCATGGTAGTCTGATAGGATACAAGTTGTTATTTCAATTCTTGTATCTGTTGAGGCTTGCTTTGACTATATGGTTAATTTTTGAGAAGGATCCATGAGATACTGGAAAGAAGGTTTATTCTTTTGTGTTTGGATGAAATATTCTACAGATGTCTGTTAGGTCCATTTGATTTATAATCTCTGTTAGTTTCATTATGTCTCTGTTTAGTTTTTGTCTGGATGACTTGTCAATTGGTAAAAGTGGGGTATTGAAGTCTCTCACTATTAATGTATAGGATTCAATGTGTGATTTTAACTTAGCAATATTTCTTTTACAAATTTGAGTGCCCTTATATTTGGGGCAACAATGTTCAGAATTGGGTTATCATCTTGGTAGATTTTTTTCCTTCGATGAGTATGAAGTGTCCTTTCCTGTCTCTTTTGATTAATTTTGGTTCAAAGTCTATCTTATTAGCTATTAGAATGGCTACCTCAGCTTGCTTCTTGGGTACGTTTGCTTGGAAAACTTTCTCTGGGCCCTTTACTCTGAGATAATGTCTATCTTTATTGCTGAGGTATGTTTCTTACATGCAGCAGACTAATTAATCCTATTTTTGAATACATTTTGTTAGCCTGTGTCTTTTTATTGAGGAATTGACTCCACTGATGTTGAGAGATATTAATGACCAGTGATTTCTTCTTGTTATTTTGATGTTGGTGGTGTTAGTGTGTGAATGTGTGTGTGAGTGTGTGTGTTTGTGCTTCCCTTGTTTTTCCTGGTACAGAACTACCTAATTTCTTATGTTTCTTTCATGTAGTTTTCCTCCTTGGGTTAGAGTTTTCCTTCTAGTATTTTCTGTAGGGCTGGATTTATGGATAGATACTGTTTCAATTTGGATTTGTCTTGAAATACCTTGCTTCCTCCATCTATGGTGACTGAGAGTTTTGCTGGGTATAGTTGTCTACATTCACATCCGTAGTTTTTTTCAGAGGTTACAAGATATATGTCCAGGCTCTTCTAGCTTTTAGAGCTTCTGTTGAAAAGTTGAGTATTATTCTGATAGGTCTGAAACTGTACTGTGCAAAGAATCACTAAACATGAAAATTTAGGAAAAGCAGAATCAAAGCAAGAAAGCACTTTAGTAAATTCAACACTCTAAAGAGAATATTATACTAATATCCATGTTGGATTTCCAATAGCACATAACAGAAATGCAGAAGGTCCTAAGTTATGTATCTGTCTAAAAGGTCAAACATTACCAATTTCTTCCACTAAATATCACAGTACAGTGGTTAAATGTTACTGCAAGCTCATAAGATAGATGACATACTGACTTGCTACATACAATTCACTGTATTTGTTCAAAACTGTTCTGTTCTAAGAAAATATCTAGTTTTTTTTTTAAATACATCAATACCAAAACAAAACAGTGTTCACTGTCAAATAAACACAGGTAAAAACACAAAAATCAATTCAACAGTTGAACGTTTATTACTCAGAATGATTAAAAGTTACCAATCTAAGGTCATCTTTGCTATTTTGTACAAAACCACTTACTTCACTATCTTGTCTACCCATTTTTGTTTCTACTATTATGTTTGTACATGTAAATTGTTTTTTAATCATACTGTTAGAAGGTGCACTAATTTACATAAACCCACCTATGTATTAAGAAGTATATGGGGCCTGATGGCATATGAGTGTAACCCTACCACCCAGCAGACCATGGCAGAAGAATACATAATGAGTACTAGCCCATCTAGGGAAACATGGCAAGACACTATTGTAAAAGAAAAATTAAAAAAAAATAAAATAAAAAAAAAATTCAAACTTTTTAAAAATACTTCCACGCTCCTATATGGAATGTATAGAAATTCAAAGACAAGAATGCACCTTTTTGACAAATCATCAACTGAGTAAAGTGAAAAATCCATAACTCTCCTATAGCCTTAGAACTTGAGACCCTGGCAAATATGAAAAAAAAAAATCACAACTCAACTGAAAAGGCAATCAAAAGCAAAAACTCTCTTGGGAACCAATTCTTGGGTAGAGAAATGTTAACTGTTACTGATGAATCTCTAGAGACTCCATATAGACAGGTCTACAAGTTCAAGTCCCTAAGACCCAGTCACAGGGTTTTATCTCCAAGATTTCTTCTAGTTCTAAGTCTATTAAACTGTAGATACTAGCCTTTTATGAATGTGGTTATATAACTACAGGTGAGAGCTTCTGAACACATACCAAAAATTAACTAAAGATAATCTACATAATGAACTTCAGCTCTTTGTGGCAGTGACCCCACCCTCTATACTTCATGGCTCAACCTCACTGCAGCCTTGGTTCTGAAAACCAAGGTATACTGTGATCAGCCTGCTATTTTGGTATTCAATACTAATGAATGTTGCCTTTGACACCACTGACTCAAGACTTTCTGTTAATAACTGCAGTATTTGGGATCTATAGAGATGACTCAGCTCTTAAGGGCTGTTCTTTCCAAGGACCTGGCTTCAATTCCTAGCACCTACAATGGAGCAAACAGTTCCAAGGGATTCAAACCCTCCGCTAACCCCCATGGACATCAAAAGTACTTATGGAACACATATACATGCAGGCAAAATATACATAGAACTAAATAAACAAAACCAATTGCAGTAGTTTTACTACACACATAAAAATCTTTTTTTACAAAAACCCAACTAGGTTGGATTACAAAAAACAACAGACTATTGCCTTTTTCCTAACATCTTCATCATGCTTAAAACAGCGTGTCTTTGTGTTGTATAAAATGTTCAAAGAATAAATAACATTATTTTATGAAAGGAGAAATCATACCCTGTATAAAAAATTGCACATATTTTGAATGTAGTATCATATTAGAACTTTTAATTTTGTGGGGAATTCCAATATGCTTGTCCCCAGGAATGCCACTATTAGGAGGAGGTATGGCCTTTTTGGATATGCGCTTATTGGAGAAAGTGTGTCACTGTGAGGGTGGGCTTGAGACCCTCCTCCTAGCTGCCCATAAAACATTCTTCTCCTACCAGCCTTCAGATCAAGATATAGAACCCTCAGGTCCTCCAGTGCCATGCATGGCTGGATTTGACCACACTTCCCACCATGATGATAATGGATGCAACCTCTGAACCTGTAAACTAACCTCAGTTAAAAGCTGTCCTTTGTAAGAGTTGCCTTGGTCATGGTGTCTCTTCACAGCAATGGAAACCCTAAGACAGAAGTTGGTACCAGGACTAGACTATTGCTGTGATAAGCCTGACCATGCTTTTGTTTGGAGGAATGTGGTCTCTGGGCCTCTGGAAAGCAGTGGAATGTTTTAAGTGGGGCTTAATAGGCCATCTTTTAAAAATATAGCACATTTTGGTGTTGAGGATGATTTGAACTGTGCAGACCTGGCCTAAGAGGTTTCACTGAAGGAGAATTACAGCATGTGGCATAGAGACTGTTTTTGTGATATTCTGATGAAGAATGTGGCTCCTTTGTGCCCTGGTCTGAAGAGTCTGCCTAAGGCTAAGGTAAAGAGATTTATATTAATTGTACTGACAAAGAAAGTCTCAAAAAGCCCAGCAGAGACTTTGTTCTCTGGTTCAGTCTCATGAGGAACATTTTGATCAAGCCTAGCAAGCTTCCAAAGAAAAAGAACAAAATGTATGGCTCAAAGAATAAAGGGGCACCAAGAAATAGAATGGAAATGAATCTGTTGTTCAAGAAGATAATCAGATTAAGGGAGTGGTAACCTCAAGACAAGCGCCCATCATTCTAAATTTATTGTTTATGCTTTTGCAACTGAACAAGGAACTACACTCCAGAAATGGAAAGCACAACCTGATCCAGATCTTGATGCTAGAAGAAACAGGCTTTTGATCCAGATATTGAGAAACAGTGGCCATGAAAATCTTAGGTCCAGGCATGGTGGTACACATCTTTGATTGAAAAAGGTGGAGGCATGCAGCTCTCTGAGCTCAAGGTCAGTTTACAGACAAGTTCCAGGACAGCCAAGCTTAGGCAGGGAAGGAGTTGGAAAACAGAAAGCTGGTGATGATGTAATAGAACAAGGGGGCCATGTTCCAGCTCTCTTTGAGCTGGGTATTGTGGTACACACTTTTAGTCCCATCCCTCAGTAGGCGAGGCAGACAAATCTCTGTGAGGTCAAGGCCAAACTTGGTCCTAGGAGAAGCCAGAGCTACACAGTAAGATCCTTTCTTCAAAAGAAAAAAGCAATCTTGTTTGACTTGTTGAATTCAATTTATTTTGAAAAATACCGAATGACTTTTGGCTCAAGATTAAGATTTCAAATTATTTCTAAAATGGCCCAAATATATTGCCATTTTGACCTACATATTTATGTGAATTGATTTCTCAGCACTGATTATCACAGTATGTGGCCACGCTTTAACTCTTTATCTAAAGATAAGTACATCATCCTCAATACTGTGCATGTTTCCTTTGCCTTTAATAAATGATGAAACTATATATTTATATGTATGTACATGTACACACACATACACATACCAGAGAATTGCTTTAAAACTATTTTAAGTAAATATTTCATTCTACTTACATTTTATGTGCTCGAACATCTGGAAACACATAAATAATTTACAAGGAGGGTGCGGGTGTAAATGTAACCTTAAGTGGAACAGCTTATGAAATTCTTCATTAAATGACCACAGTAAAAACTGGAGAAAAATCTCCTTATACGTGTAGTGGGGAAAGGGAGGAAAATAAAGCCAAAGCCTGCCTTCTTCTAACAAAGCCTCCCTTCAGGGAAATATAACTTACCAAAACCTAACCTTAAGTAGGTGAAAAACACAGTTTCAACTACCTCCAACTTCCCCATGAACTCCAACTCCTTATAGTTACTCTGTCCCAATTAAAACAGAGATGGCAGCAGATAACACTGATAACAACATAGGATCAATACTCAGACTCATAGGACACAGACCACTTCTGCCAATTCATTACTAATGGCCTATTTAAAAATGGTCCTTTCATCCAATATGTCACACCCACTATTTGCATCCAAAAAGAAACAAAATACAGTTTGAAAAGACTGTGCAAGTATCAAAATAAGGCATGGCAGGGTTTCTGCATATCCAGCTAAAAACTTTTTAAAAACTATGACTAAATTAATATACTGAGTGGTCTAACAAAAGGTAGAAAACCTTCAAATATATAGATAAGTAAAAAGGACATAGAAATTCTAAGAAAATATTTAAAAACCACTAGACACCAAAACAAGGGTAGGGAAGACAACTCCAGTTAAGAGTACTGGCTGTTCAGGTTCCATTACCAGCATGTACATGTAAGTTCACAACTATCTATAACTCTAGTTCCAGGGGACCCGATACCCTCTGACGTCTGAGAGCATTGTACATACATGGTGAAAGAAGATACATATCAGCAATACCTATTTTTTTAATTAGTACTTAATTAAAATTAAACTATGTAATTTTTATCACCATCCAAAAAACTGACAAGCCTTTAGCTAAGTTAAAAAATTAATGAGAAATTAAAGAATATATATCATTATAGATTCCACAAGGATAATAAATTATAATTTGCTACTCACAAATTTGAAAATTTAGATGAAGCATGTTCATCCTTTGAAATACATAATCTTCCTATATTCACATGAGGAAAAGATAATCTTATTAGTGTATCTATTTAAGAAAATTAAATAAATAAATAATATTTCAATACTGAATACACCTGGCCCAGATGTTGGTCACTGGTATATGTTATCTAACATTTATGAAAAATAATTATTTGCATGGACATTAACAATTTATGTGTTAAAAACTACCAGTGTGTCTATTGTCTTGTTTTAAAAAGAACTCAGAACCTAAGAGATCTAAAAATACATGAAATATGATTAGTAAACATTGCCAGTGTGTTTACTAATATTTTTATAGGCATGGAGGGTAATTCTTTTTGCTAGTTAAACTGTTTAGAAGCACCTTGTAGAGAAACTAAGTTCTCATATTGAACAATGAGCATTATGGTAAACTATTCTATTACTAAACATCAAGATTTCAGTCCTAGCCAGAGCAATTAGACAACAAAAGGAGGTCAAAGGGATACAAACTGGAAAGGAAGAAGTCAAGATATAACCATGTGCAGATGATATAATAGTATACTTAAGTGACCCCCAAACTTCCACCAGAGAACTCCTAAACCTGATAAACAACTTCAGCAAAGTGACTGGATGTAAAATTAACTCAAACAAATCAGTAGCCTTTCTCTACTCGAAGGATAAACCTCTACTGAGAAAGAAATTAGGGAAATGACACCCTTCACAATAGTCACAAATAATATAAAATACCTTGGTGTGAATCTAACCAAGAAAGTGAAAGATCTGTATAACAAGAACTTCAAGTCTCTGAAGAAAAAAATCCAGGAAGATCCCAGAAGACAGAAAGATCTCCCATGTTCATGGATTGGCAGGATTAATATAGTAAAAATGGCCATCTTGCCAAAAGCAATCTACAGATTCAATGCAATCCCTATCAAAATTCCAACTCAATTCATCGTAGAGCTAGAAAGAACAATTTGCAAATTCATTTAGGAACCAGGATAGTGAAAACTATTTTCAACAATAAAAGCACTTCTGGGGGAATCACCATCCCTGACCTCAAGCTGTACTACAGAGCAATAGTGATAAAAACTGCATGGTATTGGTACAGAGACAGGCAGGAAGATCAATGGAATAGAATTGAAGACCCAGAAATGAACCCACACACCTATGGTCACTTGATCTTTGACAAAGGAGCTGAAACCATCCAGTGGAAAAAGGACAGCATTTTCAACAAATGTTGCTGGTTCAACTGGAGGACAACATGCAGAAGAATGCAAATTGATCCATCTTTATCTCCTTGTACAAAGCTCAAGTTCAAGTGGATAAAGGACCTCCACATAAAACCAGATACACTGAAACTAATAGAGGAGAAACGGGGAAGAGCCTCTAACACATTGGCACAGGGGAAAATTTCCTGAACACAACACCAATGACTTATGCTCTAAGATCAAGAATTGACAAATGGGACCTCATAAAATTGCAAAGCTTCGGTAAGGCGAAGGACACTGTCAACAGGACAAAACAGCAACCAACAGATTGAGAAGAGATCTTTATCAATCCTACATATGATAGAGGGCTTATATATACAAAGAACTCAAGAAGGTAGACTCCAGACAATCAAATAACCCTAGTAAAAAACTGGGGTACAGAGCTTAAAACAGTATTTTCAACTGAGGAATATCAAATGGCTGAGAAGCACCTAACGAAATGTTCAATATCCTTAGTCATCAGGGCAATACAAATCAAAACAACCCTGAGATTCCACCTCACAGCAGTCAGAATGACTAAGATCAAAAACTCAGATGATAGTAGATACTGGCAAGGATGTGGAGAAAGAGGAACACTCCTCCATTGTTGGTGGGATTGCAAGCTGGTACAACCACTCTGGAAATCAGTCTGGGGCTCCTCAGAAAATCAGACATAGTATTACCTGATGACCCAGCTATACCACTCCTGGGCATATACCCAGAAGATGCTCCAACATATAACAAGGACACATGTTCCACTATGTTCACAGAAGCCTTATTTATAATAGCCAGAAGCTGGAAACAATGCAGATGTCCTTCAACAGAGGAATGGATACAGAAAATGTGGTACATTTACACAATGGATTACTACACAGCTAGTAAAAACGATGACTTCATGAAAGTCTTAGGCAAATGGATGGAACTAGAAAATATCATCCTGAGTGAGGTAACCCAATCACAAAAGAATACACATGATATGTACTCACTGATAAGTGGATGTTAGCCCAAAAGCTTGCAATACCCAAGATACAATTCACAGACCACTTGAGTCTCAAGCAGAAGGAAGACCAAAGTGTGGATGCTTCAGTCCTTCTTAGAAGGGTGAACAAAATACTCAAGAGAGCAAATATTGAGACAAAGTATGGTTGCAGAGACTTATGGAAAGGACATGCACAGACTGCCCCACCTAGGGATTCATCCCATGTGCAGTCACCAAACACAGACACTATTGTGAATGTCAAGAAGTGCATGCTGACAGGAGCCTGATTTACTTGTCTCCTGAGAGGCTCTGCCAGAGTCTGACAAATACAGAGGCAGAAGCTCCCAGCCAAACATTGGACTGAGCATGAGGTCCCCAATGGAGGAGTTAGAGAAAGGACTGAAGGAGCTGAAGGTGTTGCAACCCCATAGAAGAACAACTGTATCAACCAACCAGACCCCCTAGAGCTCCCAGGGACTAAACCACCAACAATGGAGTACACATGGAGCTACCCATATGGCTCCAGTCACATACGTAACAGAGGATGGCCTTGTTGGGCATCAGTGGTAGAGAAGCCCTTGAACCTGTGAAGGCTCAATGCCCCAGGTTGGGGAATTCGAGGGCAGGGAGGCGGGAGTGTGTGGGTGGGTGGGGAAACACCTTCAAAGAATCAGGGGAAGGAGAAATGGAATAGGAGGTGTGTGGGGGGATGGGGGAGACTGGGAAAGGGAATAACATTTGAAATGTAAGTAAATTAAATATCCAATAAAAAAGTAATTTTCTTTCCTACAGTTTCAAATAAACAATTTAACATTACTAATCTTTATGTTTACTATCTCTACCATATTTATGTAAACATTTGTATATAATATACTAAAATATATTAAAATATGTACCTAGGAAAAAAACAAAAACAAAATCAACATTTCATCCTAAGAATATTTCTTTGGAATAACTATCATTACAGTATTCTTTTTGATAATAATTGTGTGATATTTTTATAGACTACAGCTTACTCATTAAAGAGAGAAATGAACAAAAAGATACACATAAAAAATTGTGGAAAAAAATGCTATTGTTTCACATATTTCTTTTTTTAGTTAACAGTAGGAACATTAGTGTAAGAATATTATGCATAATACATTACAGGTATCAAAAATCACTACAACAACTAAATTAGTATACTATATACTATGATTTGGGTGAGATTTCCTCAAGGGTTCTGAAGGTTTGATGTCCACATAGTGCTACTAGGAGGCAGACCTCATGCTAGCATACACAAGGCCCTAGGTTCATTGCCCAGCACTGAAAGGGGGTAAAGTGGCAGGCAGGCCCTTTTAGAAACAAAACCTAGGGGAAAATACTGGGGTCACTGTTTGTTGGAGGACTGCCCTGAATGGGATTATTGTGAGTCTTAGAGATAGCTATTTCCTGAGTGCACTATTCTAAAAGTGTAGCTACCATACTGTTTGATCCATTCTACACAAAGCCATTTCTCTACCCCTGTCTGTTTTTTTGTGCTATAAGCTACCAGAATTTCCAATAGTAGCATACAGATGGGACAGCCCAATCCTGTACTTTCACTCTCTAAAATGACTGTAAATATACCTCTTCTGTTTAAAAAGTATCCATCCCCCCAAATACTGTGACAGCAACAGAAAACAAATTAAAGCACTATACAATGTAGCAACTGAGTTTCATAGTGTTTTCCTGGAATTAAATGAAAATGACTCTATACAACAACAACAACAAAATACACATGACTCTAGCTGGTTTATTCTGCCACTTGGAATCAACCAAGATTTCTTTCAGTGGTGGCAGGAATTTCCTGCCCAATGTATTTGAAGCAGAGCTCTGTCATTGGACAGGGAAGAGGAAGGCGGAGCTAAGAGTTGGGAGGAGAGAGGAAAGAAAGAGAAGTGAGATGGCAGCAGATGTTACCCTCATGTCTCTAGTAGTTATTCATATCAAGGTTAGGTAATTGGGATAACAATTCTAATTGTGTGGGCATCTTGTATATTGAGTATTTGCTAATATATAAAGCCACTGGTTAACTTTGAGCGTCTAGAGTTTTGATTTACTGGGTAACTGGAATGTGGGTCCATCCACTGACAACCTGGTGGTTATGGCTGTGAAGGAACTAGTTGCTCCAGGGATAAGTGAACCAGAGCTGGAAGCACGAAGCACAGCGAGCAGTTGCTACCACAGCAAGCTAGAGAACAGCCTGGTAGAACCAGCTCGGGAGCTCCAGTTTTGCTGCAGAGCTTGCTAAGACAAATGGGCTTAGATCAGGAACAAGGCGGCCAGACTGGGAGCTAGCCAGAAGCTCTTTTTTTCTAATATCTCCCGCAACATCCAGTAGTTCAATAAATAATTTAACTAGGTTACATCCAGATAATGAAAACTAGTCAAGGCAAGTGCCAATACCACCCTGCTGATATTAATTTTTAAATAATATTTTAGAAACAATTAAAAATATCTGAATATTATATTAATTTTAAACTGATTTATGTTTAACTACCAACAATTTCTTATTCCTTCAAAAGTACATAATGAAGTATTTAAGACTTAAGAATTTAAGATATAATCACTACAATTAGTTTTGGCAGAGATAATACATATATGCATATATGAAGTAAAAGAATTAAACAAGGCAAAATGCCACGGTTATTATTTAAGTATGATATAAAGTATATTATTAAAGTATTTTTACAAGTTTTCAGCAAATTTTGGACAAACCAAAAGGAGATAGGAACTCCACAAGCCAACCAAGAGCAGTCAACTAACCTGGACCCTAGGGGGATCCTACAGACTGAACCACCAACCAAAGAGCATACAAGGGCTGGACTTAGGCCCCACTGCACATATGCAGCAGATGTGCAGCTTGGTCTTCATGTGGGTCCCCCAACAACTGGAACAGGGGCTTAACCTGATGTTGCCTGCCTGTGGGTCCTGCTTCCCTAACTGGGCTGTCTTGTCTATGCTCATTAGAGAGGATGTGCCTAGTCCTGCAGAGACTTTAGGTGCCAGGGTGTGTTGATTCTCTGGGAGGGACCACCCCCTTCTCAGGTGAAGGGAATAAAGGCGAGAGACCCTGTGAGGGTCTGTGAGGGGGAACTGGAAAGACTAGAGGGAGGGAGTACCTGCAATTGAGATGTAAAGTGAATAAATAAATTCATTAATAGGAAAATTTTGGGGGAGTTTGTTTATGCAGTCTTCATAAAAGTATGAATAACTCACATACACAATGAATACTAACATAATAATAATATAACAACTGCACCAAAAAGCGTTCCATCCTTAAACTGAAGAAGTCCACTGGTTTGAATGCATCATTGACAACTCTCAATAAATCTGCAGTTCCTAAGAGTCCATGTCTTTTTCTATAATTTTATTATCTAAATTAGTCAGTACCACCAGGCAGGCTGCTGCCAGGTGTTGTTTGGTTTTGTTTTTGTTTTTTTGTTTGTTTTTTTTAACCACAAAGCTTCTATAATGTGTCACAAAACAACTTAACTGACACATGTGAGGTTATTTTACACTTATTGTTTTGAACAAAACTTGTATTTTTTTTTCCGGTTAACCATAGTATGTTCATGCTGTCCTGTTAGTCAAAAGAATGAAGGTTTGACCCACAATCACTATAGGAGATGGGTATCTCAGACATGAGAAGCAGTCTCAGACATGAGAAGCAGACAATGGAAAGAAATAAAACTCCCAAACTTGTAGAATAGGTAGTAGAACACACAAGAAACAGCATACTAAAGAAGAGGTTAAGGTGACTTTGGTTTTTGCTGAACAAGCAAGCCCGAAGCATCAGCGTAAACAGAGGAAATCAAAAGGAAGGACTGTAAGTAGGTTACAACACAATTTTTAAGGGTCTGCATCAAACTGTTGAAGGATATTCACAAAATGGTTTCAAGAATGAGTCTAAGACTCATCTGTTCAAGATCATTCTATAAAGTAATACAAAGCTTTTTAATTTTATGTAACTGATGTCTGCCAATATTTAAGTAGAACAAAAATCAGAATGAGAATAGAACACATCACAATAACTGTGCGCATGCACACACATACACTTACAAACCTATATATGTGCATTCATATACACATATTATACATACACATATTATACATACATATACACATATTATACATACACTAGAATTAGAGAATTGTACAATTTATATTCATAAACTAAACCAACTAAAATATAAATGTGTCAAAAATCATATGCAACCAAAATAAGATGGTAGTTTCTATTTATACTAAATTCCTAATTCAAAATGTTTTTTAAAAATCCAGGGCCAGATAGTGTCACTGATGAATTTTACCAAATATCTAAAATTAATCAACAGAAATACTTCATAAACTTCCAAAAACGCAAAGAAGAAACCTTTTCCATGTGGTCAGCCTTATTCATATACTAAGTGCCACAAGAATGCTGCTAATATCTCCAAAATTTACATCTCCATGACTTATTCTAACCACACTCTATAAAAAGCCTGATTTGCCCTATGCTAGCAAAGAAAGTGCTTGTTCTACAAGGGACCCCATTAAGAAGAGGCAAAGACAACCTGCAGGTTGAGAGAAAATCTTTGTGAAGCATACAGACAAAAGCCAAATAACTAAAATTTAGAATATATATAGAACTATCGAAACTTAAAAAAAAAAATCTAAGCCTAAAAAAGTTTTTTTTTAAATGGCCATCAAGGTGGCTCAGCAGGTAAAGGCACCTGCTACTAAACCTGACAATCTGAATTTGATACATAGGACCTACACTGTGGAGAGAGAACCAACTCCCATGAGTTGTCTTCTCAATTTTCCTTGTGCAACATGGGACCTAAACGTAATTTAAGTACATTTGTAATTTAAAATTTAAAATTATTTTAAAAGTAAAAATGTAATTTAAAAATTGGGTTTTTGTTTTAAATAACAGTACTAGAAATAATAAACCACTAGAAATGTGATAGAGAGGATATATCACCAGAGAGAATATATAAGAGCAAATAAGCTCATGAAAATATTTAATATTGTTAGTCACTAGGAAACAGTTAATTGAAATCCTAATGAGTTATCATAAACAATTAACAAATAGTGATACTAAACGCTACTGAAGATACAGAGAAACAGGATCATTTATTACTGGTGGGATTATAAAACAATAAAGCAGATGCTGAAGAGATGGCTTAGTAGGTAGCAAGAAGACTTTAGTTCAGATCTCATAAATCTTGTAAACAGAGAGGCATGGCTGTGAGCATCTACAACCCCTGTGCTGTGACTGGCAAAGAGAGAAGGACTGCTAGGACTTGCTGGTGGACAGCTAGCTCCAGGTTCAGTGGGACTCCCTATGGCAAGGAGATAAGGTAAGGCAAAGTGTGATAGAACAGGACACACAGAGAAAAGATATAGACATGCTAGAAGACAGAGGGCAGCTTCTTACAGAAAGCAAACATGCACTTACCGTACAATACAGCAACTGTATTCATGGGCATTTATTTAATACGACAAGGAATTTATGTTCATATAAAAACATACACATAAATGTTTACAGCGGCTTTTTTTCATAGTAGCCTAAACTAAAAGGACTCAAATGTTCACCAACCACTAAATGGTTACATTGTTACATTTGTATCTTTTGTGAACACCACATATCACGAATACTATTTGGCAATGAAAAGAACAAAATATTGGTATACTCAACAGCATATTTAAAGCTGGACAGCATTTTCCTGAGTGGCAAATGCCAATGTAAAACATACTAGGGTCCCATTTATATAACCTCCTTTAAACGAAAAAAATGAAAAGCAGGTAAGTAGTTGCCAGGGGTTAGGAAAAGGTATGAGAAGGAGAGGTTAGTCACAGAAGTACATCACAGGCAGCCTGGTGATGACAAAAGTATTCTCTACCTCTAGTGTGGTGATAATTACATATACCTACACATGTAACAAAACTGAACAGAACTAAATATACATATACACCGCTATGAAACATAAGTGAATTATGTTATTTCTTACTTTGATGCTGTACTTTAGTTACATAAAATATTACTAGTGCAGCACAGCCAAAACCTGTGCATTCTTCTCCTTTGTCTCCAGGCTCTCCCTGCCCCTCCCCTCTATGCACTCTGCTAGATCTGTCCCACATCCAGTGCCCCAGCCCAGTCTGGCCACCAGGCTGGCTCGGAAACCAAGTTCTAGACTCCAACCAGGACTGCTCCTGTGTACCCAACTCACAGTCCACCCAGCCAGATCTACTACCACAGTCCAAGATTAGACCAGAATGCACATCTTGTACACCAGCTAAGCCCCATCTACCTAACTTCATTCCACCCATTAGACTCAATTCCCGAAAGCATCCTCTCTTCTGACCTTACCAGCTTTGTCCATATCACACACACACACACAGAACCTCTCTCTATGTTCTCCGTACCATAGTGGCCCTCCCTCCTTGTTTCATGTGTGCTCTGTGCTATGTTTGCTCTGAGGGCAATGCCCTCAGAAGTCCTGATGCAGGGTTAAGCTGCATCCTTCTCAAAGTTCCAGCAAGAATAAATTACATAACATTCATTGTATATTCGTCATTGAAGTGAGGCTTAACTGACTTTGGAAAAACAATTAGAAAAAATAAAACTCAAAAGAAATACTTACAAATAGAATAGATTAAGCAGAAGACAAAATAACAGGCCAGAAAGATAAATAAAGGATCTAAACCAAATACACAAGAAATAGGAGATTTAAAAAATAAATAAATACATAAATACATAAAATAAAAATTTTTTAAATTATAAAAAGAAAAGAAGCATACAGGAAATATAAGCCACCATGAAAAGACCAAACTTACAAACTACAGGCATAGATGAGTGAGAAGAATCCCAGTTTGTGGCATAGATCATAACTTCAAAAAGATCTTAAAAGGAAACAATCCCTAATTAAGGGGAATACATACACATACTAATACAAGAAGCACATAGAGCACCAAACAGAACACACTGTCATTCTAATACCATGTAAAGACATGGCAACATCCCATATGAACATAGGCTCAAAAATATTCAAACCATATATATACACCATGAACAAGTTGGCTTTTATCCCTCAGTACAGAGATGGTTCAACATATATAAGCCAAAAAATAAAATAAGGCACATACACTTAAAGCCAAGATCACATGATCAATAGCTGCAGAGGGGCCTTTGATAAAATCCAACACTTCATGATAAAAGTTCTAGAGAATGTAGAACTGGACAAAACATACCTCAATATAATAAAAAGCTATACATGGGAAACCTATAGGCAATATAATCCTAAATTGAGAAAAGCTTTTAAAAATACCACTGAAATTAAGAATAAAACACAATGTCCACCATCTCCACTCCTTTTCAAAATTGTGTTTGAAATACTAGCTGGAGCAACAAGCAACAAACAGAAATTAAAGGGATACAAACAGGGAAAAAAGTCAAAGTACTATTTATAGATAACACTCTACTATACACTAAAGAGTCCAGAAGTTCTACCAGAAAATTTCTAGAAATTAAAAATGAATTTGCAATGTGGCAAAATAAAGAATCAACTTCCAACAACAGCTTTTCTATACACCAACAAAAACACACAGAAGGGGGCCATGGACACACTACCATTCATAATAGCTTTAAAGAAAATAAAATATCTAGGAATAAACCTAACTAAGGAAGTGAAGGACCTCTACAATACAATGAAACTTTGAATCTCTGAAGGAGCTAGAGACAGACACTAGAAAATGAAAGACAACTCATGCTCATGGATTAGTAGAATTAACATTGTCAAAATAGCCATCATATCAAAAAGATTTTTACTGAACCCCTGAAGCTGCTAAAAGAAATAAGCAGTAGCCTTCAAAATAAAAGCGTAGGAAATAAATAGAGTTATATTTGCCCAAGAATCAAGACCTAAAATTAACAAACAGGACATCATGAAACTTAAAAGCTTCTGCATAGGTTAAAAAAAAAAATCAACTGGGTATACAGGAATCCCACAGAATGTGAGAAAATCGTTGTCAACTATTCATCTGATAGTGAGTTTACATCAAAAATGTATAAAGAACTCAAAAAAAGAAAAAAGCCAAAACAAACGGCCATTCAGAAGTGGGCCTAGGATCTGAATAGAGAATTTTCAAAAGACAAAAGAACAATTAAGAAATATCTTTTAAAATGTTCATCATTGGTAGCAATTAGAGAAACACAAATCAAAACAACTTTGAAAGTTCACTGTATCCTAATCAGAATGACAACAATCAACAAAACAAGTGATAACAAAAGCTAGAGGGATATGGGGGAAAAGGAACTGTCATTCAGTTGGTGGGACCGCAACCTTGTCCAGACACTTCAAGTTCCTGTGGATAATTCTCAAAAAGCTAAAAATGAATCTACTGAATGACCCAGCTAACTCCTTGGATTATGCTCAAAGAACACACAAAGAACATCACACTTCAAAGATAACTTTGCTCATCCATGTTTACTGCTTTGTTCACAACAGCTAGGAAATCTAATGAACCTAAAAGTCCTACAACCAACAGGGATAGTGAAAATATGATACATATGCTATATAATACTATTCAGCACTTTGCAGGTAAATGGATAGAACTAGACAAGATTATATTGAGTGAGGTAACCCAGATCTAAAAATGCAAAGGTCATAGTTCTTTCACTGGAGGCTCTTATGAGCCAAACTTTCAGATATGTGTGGATAAGTATATCTGGGGGTAACTGTAAAAGGGACCATTGCCAAGGTGGGGAGGTGGTGAAGCAAGAACGGAATAGCTGGGTACAAGTGACTAGATTGGGAAACTGGAAAAAAATGAGGGACCTATGGGTTAGGAGATAGATACAGGAGGAAAGAGAAGTGCAAAATAACAGTAAGAATGCTGAAAAGTTACAAGAAATCATACTATTGCCTACCTAAAACCAGAAAAATCCTATAACGCTTATATATAGTCTCATCTGAGATGGCAATATTCCCTCCAAAGGCTAAAGATCATCTAACAAAAACCCAACAGTAGGCATGAGAAGCCCACTTTTGAGTTGTTAGTGAAACTTGTCCCAGACTCCCAAAACATTACAGGCTACTGCTATTGCTTTTGCTTGCCCATCAGTGATGGAAGATTCTCTACTGCTGAAGACGCCCTGCCCTTTAGATGAAGTGTACAGAAACCTCTGATCTGGAACTGACTTGAAATACTTCTCTGAGTACTAGCTTTCATGGTAGTACCAAAAAACACCATGCAGCTTCCACAGGCAGAAAGCAACCAACAGACCTACCTAGCTATGAGACCTACGAACCACACCAGCACCCAGTATGGCACAACAGCCCTAAGGCTACAGTACTATTATGCATACCTTGGGAGCAACTAACAGCTCTCTAATCAGACTTAAGGCCCACTCAACAACATCGGAATAAAGCCTGGGACTTGAAACCTAGCCAACTAGTCAGGGCTAATAAAGCCATGGATCTTGGGATCTTGGTAGATCCAGTTGTGGTACAATCACCACTTTACAACATAATCCCCAACAACATTCTAGTTCTTACCCCTCATCAAGGAGACACAGAACACTACAGAAAACCATAACCAATCAAAATGTAGAGGTGTGGAGCCTAGTCCCAATGTATACATCTAGAAAACATCTCCTGATCCTAAAGCTTGGGGAACATCGCTGAACAGGGGGCAAAGCTCTAAGAGCCAGAAGATCAGGGAGTTTGCTGTGAGATTGTGTCTTCTAGGAATGTTAGAAGCTACACCCATAAAGTCTCACCAATGTAACTGCCTAAACCTGAACTGAAAAAGAACAAGAGCAGACATGCTAATGTCAATGGGGGAAAGCCCAGCAGGCTCAACCTTATACAAAGAATACAGGCAACTAAGGAATAATGAGAGGGAGAAAACAAACCTTCCTCAAGGGACAAACATACCGATTGTTTGTCCTATACCAAGTGATCAGTCCTGCAAGCATATATACAACTGAGATTACACAGACTGAGCAGGTCACATTTGTGTACTTAGAAATATGTGTGTATATAGATCTATATTTATGTAACAGCAATTACAAAAAAAGAAGCCACTACTGTGAAAGAGTGCAAGAGAGGTATATGACAGGGTTTGGAGGAAGGAAAGGGTAGGAGAAATGATGTAATTTTATCATAATCTCCAAAACAAAAAACAAAAACCAAAAAACATTAACTTTCAAAAAGCACAGAACCAAAGAGAGAGAGAGAAAAAAGGGTGACTGCTTTGTTGTTGTTTTGACTGTTGTTTTGTTTTGTTTTGAGAAAAGGTCTATATAGCTCTGGCTGTCCTAGAACTCAACTGTATAGACTAGACTGGCCTCAAACTCAAGAGATTGCCTGCCTCTGCCTCCTGAGTGCTGGGATTATAGGCAAGCACCAGCATGCCTGCGTCAGTGACTGTGTTCTTAGTGTCATGTTAACATACAATCAATCACCTCAAGAGAAATGTTAGCTTAAAGAGTGAAAGATCAATATTGTGATAGTACAGGACATAGGATATGGCTCTGTTATAACAAGGTTCATGGCAGTGTGCTCAGTCCAGTGAGTTACACCTACAAAAAATACAAGCGTTAAGAGGAATCTTTCTAAGTCCTTTTCCTTAGTTGAGTCAGATAAATTAGATAATGAAGATGTTAAAAGTAAGACGAAGGATGGTAAAATGACTCAGACCGTAAAGACACCTGCTACCACACCTGCTGACCTAAGTTCAATCCCCAGGGCTCACATGGTGGTAAGAAAGAAGCAGCTCTAACAACCTGTCTTCTGATCTCCATATACGTACTATGGTGTATGTACACTCATAAATGCAAACATCCACAAACAGGAAAACATTTAATTAAATACCCCAAAAATAAACAAAACAAAAAAACAAAAACAAACAAACAAAAAAAGCTGGGCGGTGGTGGTGCACATTTAATCCCAGCACTTGGGTGGCAGAGGCAGGTGGTTTTTCGAGGCCAGCCTGGTCTACAGAGTGAGTTCCAGGATGGCCAGGGCTATACAGAGAAACCCTGTCTCCGAAAAAAAAAAAAAAAAAATCCCACTCTCAGACATCATCCAAAAAATTCTTTTGTACAGCGAACAGCAGTTAATGCAGAAAATCACAACTGGTCCAAATATAGAGAATATGTGTCTGTGAAGTGCTCAACCATAAACCAGACATCTATATCATAAACCTCTCCAAGAATATCTTGGAATAGAGGACAGAAAGAGGCAGAGGTCAGGGGAAGACTGGGGCAAAACTGTTATCTTCTGGGCATGACAGGACTACTGAATCATAAACTCAAAGCAACTGTGGTTGCCTGCACAGGATCAGGGGAGTCAACATTTGGGTAGAGTGGTACCCACCTCTAGCAACTATTGACAGCTGACACCTTCTGGTGAAGAGAGGATCAGATCTCGTTAAGGACACGGTTCCTGGTAGATCAGCCACGCTCTAGTGAATGCCCTGACACCTATGCACATATGGGCATCACAAATCAAAATCAATAGGCTGAGAGGAGGCATAAAATTCACAAAGAATGGAGGTAGATCTAGAAGTAGTTAAGGAAAGGAGTGTAAGGCATTAAAATGCATTGTATGCACAAATAAAATTCTTGAAGGTGAAAAATATTGTAATAAAAAGATTAACTAAATGTTAAAACACATAATACAGAAAATTTGCTGTAGTAATATCCCATCCATAAGATTTTCCAAAACTATTATAATCATGTGAAGGCTCTTCTCATACATTAATAGACATGAATTTAAATGTATTTCCATCTTTTAACATAAACATAGTCTACTGCCATACCATCCTGAATGTGTCATATCTTGTCAACACAGATATAGCCAAAAGATAAATGTCACTGACTCACAAAGAAAACGGGTAAAATAAGCAAGCTTTTTATTTTCCTACAGTGAAAAGGGGAATAAAATGATAATTCTCAAGCAATGTTTATTTAATCAGCTCCAAAAATCAACCAAATCAATTTTAATATGTAGAATTAACCATGGTTTAATTCAAGCTGACATTAAAAACAGAAAGAAAGAAAATGAAAAGAATAACAAATATAACACCAGTCTCAGTGACTTGAATTGTAAGTACTGTATGACTGTTCTGCAACCTAGAAATTAAAAGACCAAGGTGCTGGCAAAATTGGCTTCTCTCTTTGGCTACAAATGGTAACTGCCTCAGTATCCTAACATGAACTATCATCTGTATGTTCACACTCCCAGCATCTCTTCCTAAAAGCCAGCAGTTCTGCTGGATTTGTAAGCCATGCTATTTATGATCTTGTTTAATATAATTACCACTTTAAAGGCACTATCTGCAAATAAGTCACACTGGGGATTAGGGCCTCAAAATGAACATTGGCAGGAACATAATTCAGTCCAGAATACCAATGACAGGTAGCTAGCCTTGAGGTATTATCAATTTTTAAATTGTATGTGTGTGTGTGTGTGTGTTCTCTATCACAGACTGGGATTAAAAAAAAAAAAAGAAGTATAGGACATATTGACTATCTCTACTAATCTAAAATACCAAATATTTAAATGGATTCAAATTCAGGATGTGCAAGTGGTATTTATAAAATTGACATACATATTCCAGAATTTGAAAAAAAAATGAAATTTGAAATACTTGCCCCAAGTATTTAGGATAGGAAATTATCTATGTTTTCTCCATCACTCACTTTCATTTCTATCATTCAAGTTTTCCAAATATTACACATTAATGTAACAGCAACTCTCACTGTAGAGTTATAAAAATTAAGTAAAACAGTCTGTAAGCCAGGCAAGATGGTAGAACTGGTAATCCCAGCAGTCAAGAGATGAAGCAAGCGAAGTAAGAATTCAAAGCCAGGGAAGCTATTATATATAGCAAGATAGTAGAAAGGCATGAATAAGTGAGTGTGTGTGTGTGTGTGTGTGTGAGTGTGTATGTAGCAACTGATTAGTAAATTCAGGATACTAAGCCTTTGCCTTGCTAGCCCTCAAAACAAAGCAAAGCCAACAGTTTGATATTTTCTGAATCTAAACATATCTGAAGATTTAAGAGAACAAGATCCCATCTCTATCTACCATTACCTAATAATGTGAATATAAGTAAGCTGCTCAGAGTCTGTTTCTATACCTGAAAATGGGGTTCCTGCTGACATTAAAATGCCTGTTGTATCCTGAATACAATATCAACTATCAATACTACAAAAGATAATCATCAAACTTTCTTTAAAAAAAAATCAATGAAATTATGGCAAGAAATTTTGATATACTTTTTCCATTATTTTAATTCTTCAACAATTATACTCTGAATCTGAAAAGATTACCTATACACCTCTATAGACTATATATCTTTTTCCCTGTAACTAATTAAAAAATACAATCACCAAAATGCCTCAAATCTTGTTGAAATGTGTTAAGACAAAGAGGCGATAATTAAGCTGTTATAATAACTTTTTAACTCACTCCAAAACATAACACACTGCATGTAATTTCAAGGTTCTACACCTATCACACAAGTATCTACATTCAAACAATGCCCCATAACTTGCACTGATTCACAGTACACTCTTAAAAACTATTAAGACAACAGAAGCTAAAATGTATACATATAATATATATTATATATGGTAAGAAATGCATAACTGAAAGGCAATTTACCATGTTACGCTTATAAATTTGTATATGACTTTTCTCCTACTCCTGTATCTCCCATGAAAAACAGTCTCAGCATTGACAACTATAAAACCAAAATTCTGATCGACCACAAAGATGTTCACATCCTACAATATCAAATATTCAGCCAAGATTTAATTACTTAGATGATAATAAATAAATTTATCTTAATTTGCAATTTGCTTGTTTTAAAAAAATTATATATACATCAAAGAACCGTTGAAAATGCATTTCCCTTTGACTTATTATCAATGATTGTTTGATTAGTATACTTACTTTAGATACTTAACATCATGGTAAAAACTGGGCAAAAGAAGATCAAGAATAGAAAATATTTCTGAAGCCCTGTTCTAAAGCAGCACTTGAGCTTGGAATGTGGCATACACCTATAATCCATGTACTCAAGACAGGAGAATCTCTAACCCTGTACCAGCCAGCACCACATTGTAAGAGCTTATCTCAAAAAAAAAAAGTAAAACTGTTATTTTAGCCAATGAGGTGGCCATCCCTATAATCTGAGCTACTCAGGATGCTCAAACAGGATGATCACTTGAACCCAGAAATTCAAGCTTAGTTTAGACAACATCTTTCAATCGTGATTTCAAAAAATAGTAATTGTAAAATAACTAGCTAAAAAAGGTATCTCTATACCAAAGAATTACTAGACAGTTTTATGAAATTATATTTTTATTTGGAAACGGCACTATTTATTTATTGGAATATAGTAAATAATGTGCTGGCTGCAAGCCTAGCCAAAATAAATTTGAGCTCAAGGTTTGGAAAGAGACCTGGCTTCAAAGAAATATGGAGAAAAATGACAGAGAAGAACACTTGACAGTTTTATGTACCACACACACACAGACATGAGCATCCACATATACTTGAGCACACACCACACATTCATGTAATATACACGCGCGCGGACACACACACACACACACAACAGAAGAGATAATAATGGAACCACTAACTAGAGGACCTGAGGCTCCTGGACACTCATATGGAGCTGAGCTTCCTGGCAACTCAGTGTGAACTGTGACATGAAGAATAAATCTTATTTTAAAAAGGAAAAAAAAGTGGATTTGTATAATTAGTAGTAAATTTTAAAAACATACTAGAAAATCTGCCTAGGTAGCTAAGTGGCAGATATTTTGTCTACTATGTGTAAAGTCCTGGATTTAATTCACAGCACTATATGAATGATGAAAGTCATACATTAGCGGGGCGGTGGTGGCGCACGCCTTTAATCCCTGCCCTTGGGAGGCAGAGGCAGGTGGATTTCTGAGTTCGAGAGTTTGAGGCTAGCCTGGTCTACAGAGTGAGTTCCAGGACAGCCAGGGCTACACAGAGAAACCCTGTCTCGAAAAAACCAAAAAAAAAAAAGCAAGTCATACATGACCCAACAGGTTATATTCAGTAATATATACGTATAAACAAATACAAAAAAAGGCATTAAGTAATTTTTTAAAAAGAGGTCATGGATTTGAAAGAGGGCAGAGAGGAATATGTGAAAGGGTTTGGAAGGAGAAAAGGAAGAGAGAAAACTAATTAAATTGTAACCTCAAAAATAACAAAGGTAAATATGACATTTTTTAATATGAACACTTAGTAAACTTTATATATATTCCTAAATATATTTTAAAGTAATAAAAATACTAATAGATTTCTCACAAACAAAATTTTCCCCAAATAATCATGTTTTTTCTTAAAAACTTAGTCTAAAAATAATCTGTATCTTATCATTCAATTTTGCTGTCAATTTTAAATTCCTCTTTAAAAGCCTATCAGAAGCTAGAAAGTCAATTTGATGGCTCAAGCCTATTATATCCCAGTACTTGAGATGCTGAGCAGGTTCACCACAAATTCAAGAGTAGCTTGGGCTTCACAGAGAGTTCTAGGTCATCTTATACTAGAATGAGACCCTATCTTAAAAAATAAAATAAAATAAAATAAAGTAAAAATGACTCTAATTTAAGAACAATATCCTGGGACTAGAGAGATGGCTTAGCAGTTAAGAGTGCTTGTTGTTTCTGTAGAAACACACAAACACCCACAGAACAGCTCACAACCAGCAGTAATTCCAGTTCTAGGGAACCTGATGCCCTCTTCAGGCCTCTGTCACTAGACGCTGGCACAGTACACATACATATATGCAAGAAAACACTCATTCACATTAGATACTCTTTCACTTCAAATGGCTTTAAAAACACAAGATTCTAATTATGCCTAACTCAATTACAAAAATGGCACAATATTGTACACTTTCAACATTAAAACTATACTTCATTATAATAAAAACATAATTGATTTTTTTCAAAAAGGTATACAGTGTGTTGCAATTTTTAAACCTTTCAGAACATTTCTTACAGGTTTCAATACAGACACAAATTAGAGAAAAATTAGAATGCAAAGTTACTCTTTGTGTTAAATAACGTTAAACGAAACACAGCACCCTTTCACCATAGCTGGCTAGTATCAAAATAGACCTAAGCTGAAATTTGCAAATGCAGCAAAAACAAAGCCTTGTGACCAATGTATTTTCAAATTACAATATAACAACAATACTCATACTAATCAAAAGTGGATTAGTATTACAAAACGCCTCCCTGGTTATTTTTAAGTAATTTCTTAAGTCTCTTAAAGAAGCTGACCCTCCCAAAGAAAACCTCTAAAGTGTTCAAAAAGTGTTTATATATGAAACAAATCTTTTTTTCCCTAATAGTCACCAATGCTATTGAAATTCTAAGGGTCAACTATGATTGATGTGAAATCTACAAAACATTTTTGGCCTATTATTACTACTTCCCATCTCAACACTTTCCCTTCATCAAGATAAACCTACAATAATAAATATATACCCATTTCACTTATGAAAAGAACACTTTAAGGAGACAATTCTAACTTATAGAGAGCCATTTGCCCTTATCATGTCACAGTGAACTACCAAAATTAATTTCCAAACTGAATAAGGTATTAGCCACTACCAAAATGATAAGACCCAAAATATTTTTTACTTTAGTGTGTTTGATGCCTTGGATATAGTAAATATGTAAAAATATAACTGCATATTAGATATAATATTTATACGTAAATAAATATAATAATTCTAAGGAACAAGTTAGTGTTCAGTCTGGGGGCTCTTAATCACACCTGTAATTCACAGAACTTCTTTCCTTTCTCTCCTACTTCTCTAAAGAGATGAGTGTTTTATGAATCGCAACGCTTCCAGCAGACATTAAGTAGGAGTTTGCAACTGCAGTAAAAAAAAAAATTCTGACCAATGAATTTGCAACTTACATTAATATACTCATTTAAATACCTGTACTCAATGCCTCTCACTCAACTAAGTATCTAGCTTCAGCAGGGAGCTCTGGAGTTACAATAGACAGCGGCTGCCTTTATAGTGCCAAGTTCTGCAGGATCCCGGACACCATCTCAATTAGGAAGGGGCAGAACCATATCCGGTTCCCACTAAATACAGTTTCCCATGCTTCCCATCTTAAAAACTTTTACGTCTTCCCAGAAGAGTAATAAATGTACGAAGACGCCAGGAAGAGTGCCTGTAGGGGAAAATGACTGATCAAATTAAATCCCTATATATGGAACCCGAAACTTCAAAACTTGTCAAACAAATTACAGCGGCAGGAGCACGGAACGTGTTGCCCCTTCTTTCCCACTTACAAGGAGCCAGCTTCCACACTCCCTCAACAGCAGTTTTGACTTACTGGTTAGTTGGAGGTGCGGTCAGCGGTATGGCCACCTCTTCCTCCTCGTATTCTGGTCCATCCAGGGAGTCACCTTCATCCACTGTCCCCAGACCGGAGCCCAAAGGGGGCAGCTGAGGCGGCGGCGGCAGAGGAGGGAATCCGCCGCCCGGCCCGAGCGTCTCAGCAGGCAAAGACAGAGTCCCCTTGGTGAAAGCGACGTCTCCGGCAGGTCCGGCGGCCGCAGCACCCGCCACGCCAGCAGCAGCACCGCCGGGCAGCGCGGCGCCCCCCAGGACACTGGCCACCGGCCCGGTCCCCAGGAACCCGGACCCCGACGCGGCTCCGCCACCAAGGGCCGCAGCCAGGTCGGCGTCCGCCAGCCCAGGACATGGGGCGGCTGCCACCGGCAGGGCCGCGGGTAACTTTACCCTGCACGCTGCCGGGTAGGCGCTGGAGCCCGTGGCCGCGCCGCCGCCGGCCCCGGCAGTTGCCGGGCCGCCTTCCTCACTGCCCGCCTCGGCCGCCATCATGTTGAAGCCCGCTCTCCTCTAGCTACCCCGCCGCCCGGGAGACCCGGGGGCCAGCAGGCCCGGGCTGCGAGCCGCCCCACCCAGGCGCGTCCCCCTTCAGCTCTCCAGGCAGAGGAAACAACAACAAAAGGAGAGCGCCCGCCGCCGCGCCCCCTCCCCGGGCCACAGCCCAAGCTCCGCGGCTGCTGGCTGGCTTACGGGAAGCGACGCGGGCAAAAAAAGCCCGGCGCCTGCAGAAACGCTAGGCGAGCCTCACCGCGCACACCCACACTCACGCGCACACATGCACAGGGGCGCCAAACTTCCTGGCTACACTAAAGAGGAAGGGAAGCCCGCTGCAGCGGCTGAGGCAGCGCCGCCTCGGCCACCGCCGCAGCGCCTCAATGCCCGGGTTCCGGCCGCCCCCACCGCAGCCAACGCTGGGGCCGCCGGACCCGCGGCCGCGGCAGCCTCATCTCCGCCGGCTGGAGACCCGAGCGGTGGGAGGGGCGGAGGAAGGGGGCGGGCCCGCAGAGCCCGAGTCGCCCGCTGGCTACCTGCGGCTCTCGGGGGGCGAAACCCAGGAGAGAAAGGAGGGCGGGGCCGGGAGGAAGGGAGGGGAGGAGCGGATGGGCGGAGCGGGGGCTTCTGCGCAGGCGCCTTCCGGGAGCGCGTCGGGACAGAGGAGACGGAAAAGCAGCCTGGGCAGGAAGCAGCGGGCGCGCGCGGAGGCGTGGCACACTTTCCCACTGAGCGGTGCTGGACGTGCGGCGCGCGGTTCCTGCTCGCCACCAGGCTCATTGCAGGCCTACCTCTCCTGGCTTTGTTAACAGGGAGAGAAGAAGGATAGCTCATCTCCAGGCCCAAGGGACTGGAGGGACCAGGAGGCGGTGGGAAGGAAAGGATGATGCCAGGAAGTCCATTCGCTACTTTGTAACTTGTAGAAAAAAATGGCCTTAGCAGCCCGTGCAATCAGCATCAAAAGTCAAATCAGCATTCATAGTTTATTCCTTTCCGTTGCATGATATAAATCACCGTATAACTTAGATAAAATAATTTAACCCTAGATCCTTGGACCCAACAAAACTGATGAAAAGAGCTATGGAAAGTGTGAAAGTAGAAATCAATTCTACCACTATATACATAAGTTCTCGTCACCAAATGTCTCGTATATACATTTGCCTGTCAGAGAAGGAATGAAGTATGAAGAGGAAAAGTGCCACCGAAGTCATAAATCAATTTATTTTGTCCTAGTTTGTATGCAAAAATCTGCAACACATACCGAAGACGTACCACATGTCTGAACTTTGCAAAATTACCGAACTCAGATTGATGTCACCCTTAATACGTTCTGGGAAAAGGTTTTGTTTCCCATATGTGTGTATAAATAAATTCATAGACACACACTCAACTGTTAATATTGTCTTTTGGTGTTCCCTGGGGATAGGTTCCAGGATCCTGAAGAGTTCCAAAATTATTATCTTATGTAATTTGTTCATATTTTCCCATTTACACAGTAAATCATCTCTAGCTAATCCACAATACTTAATATAACCTAAATGTCATTTATGTCGTTATTATTATGGAATGATAGCAAAAAGTCTGTGCAGGTGGAATTTTTTTCCAGATATTTTTATATGAGGTATGTGCTACCCATGAGAACATAGCTTGCTGATATGAGAACAGATAGTATATAAGCAGGCATTTGTTTAGAGAGATCGTGCTGCTTGTTTGAAATATATCAGTGCTAGAAATTTGCCCTTCGGGATTCATGTATTGTACTGGCTTTTCTGTTCTCCCTGGAGAGTGTCACATTGAATGCCACTGATTATTGATAATATTTTCTCTGTTAAGTTTGACCAAGCCACCTTGCTAAGTATTGCAAGAGGCTGAGGTAGAATACCCAGGGAAAGGGGGCGGGGCGAGGGGTGCCATTAAGGGAGATGACAAAGTGCAGACAGGACATTTCCACCATTTGTCTGCATATTCCTGTATTCCCTGTCTATAACAACAATCAAACTGAATTAAACAGTTCTGCTGGCCACTTGTGTGGTGTGTCAGCTGAGAAAGTGAAAGTAAATTGCATAAGGGAGCTGGAACTTAGAGTGAAACTAACCAATAAGGTGTAAGAAATTTTTATCCGAGAATTTCTGAATCAGAAACTGCACCATTTGTGTTTAAATGAGTCCTTTCAGTGATTGTTGGCACACTTAAATTTGAGAGCTACTGTGCTTTACTATAATATACTAATTGAGGAGGCAATATACAGTAACTTGAAAAGCTGTAAAAAGAACAGGTGTCATTCATTAGGGGGATGGGTAAAATGTGAATATTGGTTTGCTAAGGTCTGTACTCTTCTAAACCAGTTAGCAGATGAGAACAAAATGAAGCACACCCATAATCGCTAAAGTACTAATGAAATGCTGCTTCTCGTAGCAGCCTCCTTAGAGCAGATTTTCTTTTAAATGTACACCAAAATCCCAACGGGGCCTACTGCTGAGTGCATGAGCCACAGGTGCAGCTTCCCAGCCTCTTCTCAACCATCCAAGTTAGAATTCAGGTCTTTGAACTGACTGTTAGGTTATCTATCACTACCTATTTATCAATCTTCTCAATGTATTCAACGCCCTCTTCCTGAAAATTCAGGTCATGCTCCCTATTCCAATCACAAACTTACCTTCTCCTTTTCCCAAAATTTGGTAGCACTCAAATATCCAAATTTAATATAGCCTGATACCCCCTAGACATTTACATATTGTTTCCCAGTTACTTTTAACTAAGTATAACGAGAAAATTTCACTGTAGTAACAACCCATGGTCCATCTTTTCTTCTAGCTCAATTCTACTTGCTGCTTTTAACAGAGCACCTTTCTTTGAAAGCATAAACACATATTACATCACAGCACATATTTGGAAATTAATTTTTGATCAGCAGGAAGGAACTAATAAATCTATTTGTAAAGTGTGTGTGTGTGTGTGTGTGTGTGTGTGTGTGTGTGTGTGTGTATGATATGTATTCCTATTTGAAGTACCAGGCAAAACTGTCCTTTGTTCTTTTACTACTGCTTACATACTTTTAAAGTCATTTATTTGCATGAGTGTTTTACCTGTATGTATGTCTGTGTACCATGTGTGTGTGCATTGTCTGCTGAGTCCAAAAGAATGCATTGTGCATTTTCCATGGAGGCCAGAAAAGGACTTAAGAAACTGGAGTTGCAGATGGTTGTTAGCTGCCATGTGGGTACTGGGGATTGAACCCAGGACCTCTAGAAGAGGAGCAAATGACCTTACCTGCTGAACCATCTCTAACCCCCACACTTTATTGATCTCTGTTGTCTTTTATGTTTTGTGTCCTTTTAGTGTACCCGAAACTAATGTTCCTACTTCATTTAGTTTTCTGTTTGACCTTTTTTCTTTTTCTACTTCTCTTATTTTTTTCCTGCTAATTTCTATTTCATGTTGTGCTTCTGTGTCTTCTTATAACCCCCTAAATTCCCTGTTGCGATTATACTTGAAGCTTCATGAGTCAAAAACTGAAGGACAATTTTTATTTAAGAAATGGAATTATTTGTTTGGAGAGGGACATGACAAGGATTCTGCAGGAACTGCTGTTAAGTATGATCTTATGTAACATCAGTTAACAAAGGGAAGTAAACAGTCTTAATTAAATTCACAGATAGTATTCAACCAGAGGGGTGCTGGAAGGCAGAATAGCTTTTACATTCAGTAAAATAATCCATTATATTTGTGATTTTACAAAAAATAACTTGGATCACTTAGTATTAGTAAATATATTTAATGACAAATCTTAAAAACCTAGGAAAAGGCATCCATCCATAAGGAGATATTGAAAGTTTGCAATAATACACATTTATTTATTCTCATTTCATTGCCAACTCGGATATTACTGTAATTCACTCCAACCTATTTTTGCATCTTCTGTATATCAAGTTGATAAAAAAGCCATTGAGCATAGCAGAGAACCTGAATGTGCTTAAGCAAATATAGGAAGAATCGATGGTGGGACAATTAGGTAAGAAGCAGTAAGGAGCTTACAACTGTGGTGAAGAATTCCACGGTGTGTCCATGTCTCAGCACATCCTCAGCTGTGCCAACTGGCTCCTATATTTGTTTACTGTCAAAAGATTTCATTGGCTCAACTAATGTGAAGAAGAAACCCTTACTTCTAATCCTAATATCCTTGGATGCATTTGGTGACCTCAAGTACTGTCCCTCAGAGCACTTTCATAACTTTATTGCTTCTCACTTAATTGTCCCACCATCAACAGCTTCCCTGTTCCTGCTTTGAACCTTGCGCCATCTTGGTTCAGAGAAGCCCAGTAAAGGGCCCTTGAACAATACTGCCTCTCAATTTCAACTTCAGTTCCTCCCTGTTCAATGGTGGATCTTGCTATACCTATTATAGTAATAATAATAATAAAATAATAATAATAATAATAATAATAATGTCTGTTACTTTCAATTTAACCTCAAACAAATTCTAAGGATAAGAGCCAAAAAGCACATTCTTTGCCAGGTTATCACAGCACTTGTCTCCAGCCCAGTTGGAATATTGTTTCCCTCTAAATCTGGACCTCCACAGACTGACTACATTGCTGTCAGCCCCTACTAGCTTCCATGGCCTGACTAGGATGTTCCACTAAGCCACACTTACAAGTTCAAATGCTTTCCTTGTACAAAGTCCCAAACTCTCCCACATTTCTTCAAAGGACCATACTACGTGGTCAGATCTGTTACATCAATAACCCCACTTCCTGGTACTAACATTTGTCATAGTTATTTTTCTATTATGGTGATAAAGCACCATGACAAAGACAGTTCATAAAAGAAAGCATTTAATTGGACTTAAAGCCTTAAAGGGTTAGAGTTCATAATGTCTGAGCAAAGGTATGGCGGCAGGAACAACTGGGAGCTGCAAGTAGGAGGCCGAAGAGAAGACACACTGGGAATGGAGCCAGTCCTGTGAAAACTCAAAGCTTTCCCCTAGTGACACACCTCTTTAACAAGCCCATACCCCCTAATCCTTCCCAAACAATACCACCACCTGGGGATCAAGTATTCAGATATATGAGCCTATGAGGGTTCTTCTCTTTCAGAGATAATATATTGACTATAGAATTTATAAAACAAAAATAAAAGTATACCCTTAACAATTTATTATCTCCATCTCTCCTTCAGCCGGAAGCCTAACGGCTTGTCCCAAGTAACCCTTGCCAGACATCTCTGACAAACCACCTGCAGCAGAGCTTCAGGTCCTGGCTGCCCCGAGATCTGACATGATTGTAGTATGCTCCTCATTTCAAAGCATGGCAGAAAAGCCCCGTCTCCCCGTGTCCTTTTCCTCTTGGGACCTGGAAGTCCAACCTGTCCCTTCCGCCCAGCCATTTTTCCATTTTGTCATGGAAAAAATAAAAGAATAGTTTAATCGCTGATGCAATTAAGCACACTTCAAAGAAATTAACAGCCTTTTAGAGAATTCCTGTAAATATTCACATTCACATGTTCTCATAAAGACTTTAAACTTTAAACCCAAACACACACACACACACACACACACACACACACATTTATTCAACATATACATGTAAGGGGAGGTGCTGATACTATAGTCTGGTTCCCTAATTGTTTCTTGACTTGTTAATAAAATAAGCCAGGAGCCAATTGCTGGGCGGAAGGGACAGGTTGGACTTCCAGGTCCCAAGAGGAAAAGGACACGGGGAGAACAGGCTTTTCTGTCATGCTTTGAAATGAGGAGCACACTACAATCATGTCAGATCTCGGGGCAGCCAGGGCCTGAAGCTCTGCTGCAGGTGGTTTGTCAGAAATGTCTGGCAAGGGCTACTTGGGACAAGCCATTAGGCTTCCGGCTGAAGGAGAGATGGAGATAATAAATTGTTAAGGGTATGCATTTCCAGGCAAGAGATATTTGCACCCAGCAATTGTGCTAGCAGGCAAGTTTTAAAATAATAAAGCTTGAGTGTGTGTTTTTTATCAGCAGATTCAAAGGTCTCAGGTGGGGCTGGCAACTCGACCCCTCCTGTGGCAAGGGTTTTGGGAGTGGGCTAGTGGAGAGTGGTCGACTCTGAGAGCAAGGTGGGGGGACAGAGAAGCCTGGTCAGTACTGGTGCCTTGGCGGAGCTAAGCCTGAGGAGGAACAAAGGGAGTCAGGAGGGGCTAGCAGCCCAGTCGCAGCTCCCGGGCTAAGGCACAAGTGTGCGTGATTTTAAAACTACATGCGACATATACATGTGTACTGTTTTATTCTACATTAAGCTTTTGTTGAAGAGTATGAATTGTGATCAATGAAAGTAATTCTTTAAAAAAAGACATCACATTAATGAATGGTAAATTTCAAAGAAGTTAATAATGTGAAATATAGTATATGAAGCTAATAGCATTGTTGGGGACCTCCTTGGCTACAGGGAATCCATCTTGTATATAGCTGAATTCTAAGAAACAGCTGAATCTCTATAAATGGCATTTGGCCTTCAATGTTCTGGATGAACCTAGGCCATAATATCCCACCCTATGCTTCATTGGTTAGTTCCCAGCAGGGGCCCTTTCTAAGGAAACCAACTAGGACACTTGTTATAAAGAAAACCACATAAAATACCAGATGTGAAGTACCCAACGTATGTACGAACTTGATTGGACGCCTCTTGCCCCTCCTAATCTAAGGTTTGTTTGGTTGGTTGGGTTTTGTTTGGTGTTTTATTTGTTTTAAACGTTTGTTCTGTCCTGCCTGCCTACTGACAAGGTTTGGATCCTAAATCTTACCGTCTTTCTGATATATCAGCTTTTCAAATAAAGATTGAATTGGTTTTCATAATGGATTATTCTCAAATTCTCAAACTCTAACATACATAATGAAATATAGCAAAAGATTGTGTTCTTCCATTTAATACATGTGTCATTCAAAGTATATCTTTTTATTGAATATAGGTTTTCCCCTGTGCATCAACGTGTTCCCCGTCTATCGTAGTCACACTCCCATGTCTGTCATAGCCTCTAGTCCATCACCTTCAGTTCTGCCTGTCTTCACCAAGCCTCTCTTGCCTCTCAGACAGTGTCAGTACTCCCATACCTTTCCCATACTCCTCACTGCTGGGTCTCTAGTTTCACTAACTTATGCTGTGTTCATGCACACTCACAACCTTATTCGGTCATCTTTTTTCTTAATTTCACAAGACCACTTTTTAAAATCATATTCAGAAGAGACCTGCTTTTTTAATTTTGCTATGAGTATTATTGTTATTTTTTAGGTTTTTTTGGAGATACTTCAAGGTAAGCACACACATTCACCGCCCACTGCATCTCACCTTGGAGCCTCTGTGAGTCTCTCAAGCTCCTCAGAGCTGCCCTGCTGTCCTGCGGGTGACTGTGGGCACTGCCATCTTGAATAGACCACTTGACAGGGTGGTATGCAGCAGCCTGCAGCTTGGACAGGCTCTGCCCCAAAACTCACTGTCCATTCCCACAGTTGCCCTGGTTCTGAGCAGTGACAGGATGTCCATGATGGAAAATGGTTCATTTTCTAAATTGATCCTCCTCAAAAGACCTCCATGGTCTATACTGTCACCAGAGGCCATGACTGTGTCTGTGATCTGCTCTGCTGCCAGGGGCCATATCACCATGTCCATGTTTATGTTTGTGGTCTGTGATACCTCCTGAGAATGTGGTAGTATCCGAGGTCCATGTCAACATGGTCTGTGTTGATGCCCATCATTGTCGCTTTCAGTGAAGTGATGGGACAAAAAATTAACATAAAAATCAGTAGTCTTTCTATATATACACTGAGAAAAAGATAGGGGAAATGTAGTCTAACAGACACAATAGCCTAAAAGTATGTCTAACACAAGAGGTAAAGGAGCTTCACAATGAAAACTTTAAATCTCTGAAGAAAGAAATTACAGAAGACTAGACAATGGGAAGACATATGCTCCCAGATGGGTAAAATTAATATTGTGAAAATAATCATACCAAAAGCAACTTACAGATCCAACACAATCCAAATTAAAATCCCCATGCCATTCTTCACAGAAGTAGAAAAGGCAAGTTTCAGTTTCACTTGGAAACACAAAGATCCAAGGCATTTAAGAAATTCTAAAATAATAATAATAATATAGACTTTTCTGTACCTGATCTCATTATACTGCACAGCTATAGTAATGAAAAACAATATGGTATTTGCACAAAAACAGACACGTAGATCAATGGAAAAGAAGAAAAGAGAGAGATTTCAGTTCATACAACTGAAGCAACCTGAGCTTATAGCCATCAGAAATGCACATTAGGAGAAAACTGTATCATTAACAAGAAGTATTGAGAAAACTGGATGTCCAGATGTAGAGAAATGAAACTATATATTACATCTCACCTTGCAAAAGTCAACTAAAAATAGATAAAAATATGAAACCTGAAACTCTGCAGCTGCTAGAAGAGAAGGTGGGGTACATGTTATAATACAGTGGCCTTAAAAGTGAGACTTTCAAACTAGGAGTCTGGCAACTGGAGAAATGACAGCAGACATTTCAATGAACCTCAGGAAACTAAAAAGCTTCTGAAAATCAAAAGAAACAAAATAGCAAAAGAAGCTGTCAATCAAAGGAAGGTGCTGCCTACAGAATGAGAGAAAAACATCGAACAGAAAATAAGTATTAGAACACTTAACAAATGTAGGAGGGGGCATCAAGACAATAAATCCAGTAAAAAAAAAAATAGACTATAGACTCATACAGAGATTTCTCAATAGAAGAAGTCTGAATGCCTGATAGATTAACACTTTATAAAGTGCTTGATATCATTAGTCACTATTAGGCATCAAATTAAAACTATTTTGAAATTCCATAAATCAGAATGGCTACCACCAAAAAAAAAAAAATCAAACAGCATAAAATGCTGTAGAGCATGTAGGAAAAGAAGTGCACTTATTTAGGGTTTGTGGGAAGTCAAGCTGCTGTAGTCACTATGGAAAACAGGGTGGGGATTCCTCACAAAGCTAGAAATAGAAATACCGTATGACCCAGCAATCCTACTCCTGAACCCATACCAAAGGACTCCATGACTTACTATGGAGATGCACTTGCCCATGTTCATGGCCACTCTGCTAATGGAACATGGGAAATGGAGGCAGTCTAGATGTCTATCCATTGTATCAACGGGCAATGAAAACACAGTATGTAAATACAACAAAAATTTATTCTCCTATGTAAAAAGGAAAAAATGTCAGGTGAGTGGATAAAACAAGAGAAAAATACGGAGCTTGATAAATCAGGCACAAAACAAAAATAAACAAAAAAAAACATTAAATATTTCCATGTGTAGAACCAAGCTTTGTATCTCTAAGTTTTTATGTTCAATATGGGGTGCATGTAGAAGCCTAGAAACTAGAAAGGGGCCACTGGCAGAGGGATGCCTAAGGGAACTGAGGATAAAAGGACATATGTAATATGAAAACAGATATGGAACTGGAAAAGTTCAAGCTGACAGGGGATAAGAACATGAGAGAGATGAGATTACTGAGAAGAGGTACCCACTGGTGACCCAGCAGCCTCCAGTGGATAAGTTCTAATCCAGTGCTCACTTATGATCCTAGTTTAAAAAAAAGGGACATAAGACAAAAAACAGAAAGTCATGAATATTGGAGAGGAACAGGTAGGGAAGAGTGGAGATTAACGGAGAATGAGGGCAGGGGAATCAATATATATGCTGTACATCTCAGAGCTTGTCAAAGGCATAAAACAATCAAAAAACATTTAAACTTTAAAATTTAAACTTTACTCCTGGTCAATCCCTAGTTTTTGTTCAGTATCTCTTTATACCCTTCCTAAGAAAACTTTGATTAATAATTGTATCATGATGTTCTTGGGTGGACACTTTTTTTTCAATTTTTTGACTGTTTTATTTAGATTCTATACTTACATTTATATTGTTTAATATTAATTTTTTAAATTTAATTTAATTACATAATTCCCCTTCCCTTTCCTCCCTTCAACTCTTCTCATGAGCCCTTTCCCTCCTTCATAAATTCATAGCCTCTTTTTCTTTGTTATTGTTATATATACACATACACATTTTATTTATAAATACACACACACACACACACACACACACATATATATATATATATATATATATATATATATATATATATATATACTCAATAGGATATATCCTATTGAGTCAATTTTTGTTTATATATACACACACACACACACACACACACACACACATATACATGATTTCAGGACTAACCATCTGGTATTGGAAAAAACAAATTGGAGGTACATCTCCACTTTCCTAAGCAGTCTGTAGTTTATAGTTTAAGGGTAATATTCCATAGGATTTCTTCCTCCACATTAGAATAGCTATTGGTGTTTTTCTGGTTCAGGTTTTCACTAGGCAGCTATTTTGTTGGGATATTATGGATGAAACTTGTCTGTAATTTCTAGGAGACACAGTTTCACAGCAGGTTTCCTGGTCCTCTGTATCTTACAATTTTTCTGCATTCCCCATCCCCTTTCCATGATGTTCCATGAGCCTTAACTGTAGCAGTTGTGTTGTAGTGCATCCACTGACAGTAGGAACCTCATTATCATGAGGTCTCTGCATTTTGACCAATTGTAGTCTCCTTTAATAGTCTCCATCTGTTGCAAAGAGATGTTTCTTTCATGATGTGCGAGAGCTACACTTAGCTGTGGATGTAAGGATGAGTATTAGAATGTAATTAGGAATTATGCTGGTTTAGTAAATAAGAGAGAGTAGGTTCTCTTCTAAGATCTATTACTTCACTAGCCTAGAAAAGTTGGCTATGTTACCAGTAGTACCAGGAGTGATTTACCTTCTGCTGAGAGGCCATAAATCCAACTAGAGCAATAAAACCAATAGCTGTTGTTCCTTCCAAGATATGAGTGTCTCTATTACACCCTTAGGGATATCTTGCCATGCTACTCATTGTAGTTCACAGATGTCACAGCTATGAAGAGTTATTGGTTGCTTTGCTTTGTGAAAGACCTGTCACTCAACCTGTTCTGGAAAAGGACTGACATAGGAAGAAATACTATTATGATCAAAAATCAGCCAGGCATAGTGACACATTTCTATAATCCCAAGTCTCAGGAAACTGGGAGAGGATTATTGTAGATTCCCAGGTCAAGCTAGGCTACATAGAAAGATCTTGTCTCAGTAACAAAAAGAAATGCCAAAGCCATCTTCCTGTTCAACTTTTAAGTCTAAGCATTATCAAATGGTATACATCAGTTTTTTGTGTCAGAAACCTCCAACCTTACTTCCTATGTGACAGGAAGACAATTCACTTACAGTCAAGCTTTTCTGAAGCTTTATAGAAGGGATTCCCGATAGCACATATTGTTTACATATTTAAATCTTTTCCAATTCTACATGCCATATTTAAAGGAATGTAAGAAAAAATTCCAGTATTAATTGTGAGTCAATCATACACTTAATAGAATAGCTACTGTAAATGAAATAAACTGTCTCTTCAACTAAAATTTGTATGTACTATAGGCATACCTATATTCAGAATAGATTTGAGGTAATCTTGTAGACCAATACACCCTAAACTTACTTTCCTGAACTAAAATGTAAATGGAGATATACAGTCAGACTTACATACGTATAGGTTATTAATCTATATATTAAATGAACTACAAGTTGAAAGTATTTAAAAATTTCATCTAGGTTAAACATGAAGAATGAAATTTTTATTCCCTGCACATTATAGTGTAATAAGTGTTTATGTAGCATAATAATGAATAGAGTATTACATACATTATTGAAAAATTTAAAGTATATGGAAGTATTGCATAGGCTATATGCAAATATTACATTGTTTTATATTGTCCATGAATTTTAATATCCATAGGAATATTGGAATCAATCTTTATGAATTTTGAGAGACTACTATATAAATATCTTAATATATACATTTCCTTTTGTATTGCATTTTAGGGTGTGGTTCTTATGCTTTGATCAGTTGTCTGTGTGTGAACACTGAAGGTCCTATTCTCCAGTTGGTTCTTGATTGATCAAAAAGATGCCAGCAGCTAATGACTGGGTGGAAGAGGCAGGACTTCCAGGTTGCTGCAGGCAGGCTAGAAGACACAGGAGGAGAAAAGAAATTTGCCATGCTTCAGAGGAAGAGTCACCACCAGCCATGTGAGATCTCAAGTGGCATGGCCATTGGCTGCTTCCCCAAGCAGGAGATTAGAAACTCAATGAAGCTGAGGGCAGATGTATGGTGTTGAGCAAGGAGAGGGTGACTAGGCAATTAAGCTAAGTGCAGATTTAGAGTGTTGAGCAAGGAGGAAAGGGAAAGGCACGCTAGCTGTGGGAGGCTAAAAAGAGCCCAGGCTCTGGTCCATAAAGCAGATTAAAAATGAGCTCTCTGTCTCTCTGTCTCTCTGTCTCTGTCTCTCTCTCTCTCTCTCTCTCTCTCTGTCTCTCTCTGTCTCTCTGTCTCTCTCTCTCTCTCTCTCTCTCTCTCTCTCTCTCTCTCTCTCTGTGTGTGTGTGTGTGTGTGTGTCTTTCATCCAAGGATCAAAGGAAACCAGGGTGGTGTCTGGTAGGGCGGTGTCTGGTAGCACTGTCCTCAGGAGCTTAAATCAAGTTGTATAAACTACATGCTATGCTACATTGCATCAATATTTTGTTTCTATTTTAAAACATACTAATGTCAAATTAATATCAGTGAAGAGTGAAAATATGTGTTGTTATTAAAGCTTAGGTGTAAAACCACAAGAATTTTGTGTGTGGTAACCATCACTTGTGTGGCTACAGCTACATATAATGCCTTGAGAGTCTGGCATAGGTAGAGTTAGTAGTTGGTGAAACACATTCATCTGAAAAGATAAAGAAAGCCTGGAGAAGGAGCAGTCTCCTCAGGTGCTGGCACTGCCTAGAGCGTGAATTTAGTTTCAGCCACTAATCTATTTTTCCACATGGTTTCATGATCTATTCTCATTATAAAAATATCTTAACTTTAGCATGCATCACACTAAACTATCATTCATGCATCCACTCATTCTACAACTCTTTATTATATATATTATGTAAAATAGTATTTTATTGCTTTATCACACAGTATTGCTAATATTGCAGCATAAAAAAATGCATATTTATAAACTCACAGGAGTTTGTACTTAATTCTGTGCTCTGGGTCTTATCTGGCTGGAATGTATTCACTGGCTCTACTATCAGAGGCTCCATTTCTTACCCAAGCTTGTTTATGTGTTGGCAGAATCCACTTGCTGTAGTTGTAGGACTAAGTCCCTGATGTCTTACTGGTTGTACACTGAAAGCTGCTTTCAGCTCTTGTCTACTGCTTTCTGCTCCACAGTGCCATATTTACAATGTAGATGTTGATTTCTTTTAGGTAGTCAGTAATTGTTTTTGTGGTATCTTTTTACAATTATCAGAGGAAACTATGTTTTTACAGATCACTGTGATGATGTCAGACCAATGGTGATGATCTAATCAATAAGTATAATTATTTCAGACATTAAATGCCACTACACTAATTTATAAATTAGCATTTGTGCAAGCGGGAGGAGGTATGAACCCATAAGGAGTGGGGAATCTTTAACAACCGTTATTTATTTATATATTTATTTATTTAAAATAGAAATTATACATGTTTTATTTAAAAAAATATATTACCTTGACTTTGTCTTAATAGGTTTGGCTTGACTACCTCATTGCTTTACAGAGTTATAGCCAATCATCAATCATAAGAAACAAAAGATAGTATTTAAGTGATCATAAAGAGATCATTTTCTTTATCATGAGATAATAAAATGAATTTTAGGGATTAAAACTATTCTCTACAATGTTGAAATATAAGAAGACTTCAATGTTTTAGAAAATTAAAATATGTACATGTGGTTTGACACCTCTTTTGATTTTCTAGTCACAATTACTTTAACAGGAGAAACAATTAAAAATGAAATTAGTTATTGCCTATATTATCTTTATGCTTGGTATTCCATATCAGATTAAGATAAACAAAACTGACTATTACAGTCAGACATTTGAGGTGTTTTGTTGACAATTTAATATTACCCATATTACTGGAATTCCTTATAATCCTCAAGGACAAGGTATTAGTAAATGTTAAAATAATATCTTCATAACTCTCTGAGTATAAGAGGAACAGCTACTGGTACTTCTCACCTGGTTTCAAAGAACTTTAAAAAATTGGCTTTTAAAACAAAAGAGGGGGAGCTACACCCCTAGAAGGAGTCTTCTAGAAATACTCTCCATCATGCCTTATTTGTCCTTAATTTTCTAAGTCTGAAAGCTCATGGCAATTCTGCTGCTGATTGCCTTTCATATGCTGAGACCAATAAAAACTATGCCACAGTTATGTGGAAGGACCCTCTTACCTTTAAATGGAATAGCCTGGACCCAGTTCTTATATGGGCCCGAGGATTGATATGCCTGTTTGATACCAAAGAAGGCATAGCTAAATGGCTGCCAAAAAGATTAATGAAATAAATAGATACCCCCACAAAGCCAGGCCCAACTATAAATAAGATGAATAACAATTGACATCCAGGGAAAAGAAATCTCCCTGGATGAGATAGTTCCCTTCTTATCCTTTCCAGAAAAAAATGAATCACCATTGGTGTTTGCTATCGGAAGTTCTAATCCTGATGCTGGCCTTTGGAATAATCAAACCTTCAGTAGGTCATTGACAAGGACATCAAACAGCTAGAGACTGACATCACTAATCTGAAGAAGTCTCTTGTTTCACTGTCTGAAATGGTCTTCCAAAAGTGCAAAGGACTTTATTGGACTTGACTTACTCTTTTACATTAGAAAAGACTGTGTACAGCTCTAGACTGTGTACAGCTCTTAAAGAAGAATGTTGCTTTTACATAGACAAAACATGGATGGTTAAAGAGAGCATGAAAAAGGTCAGAGACGGCCTTGAGAAAAGACAGAGAGAGAGAGAGAAAGATGAGACCTGATACAAGAATTGGTTTTTAACCTCTCCATGGTTGTCAATCCTACTTCCTACCATTTTGAGACCATTAATTGGGTTACTTCTGCTTATTTCTTTTGGTCCCTGGGATTTAAATAGGCTTACTAATTTTGTGAAGCAACAGATAGATAATTTGATAGCAAAATCTATTCAGATATATTATCATAAGTTAGCTATGGAGGACCACGAGACTCAAGACAAGGTTGTTACTCTATCCAGGGTGTTCCCAAAACCCAATCTCCACCCAATCTAAAACAGGAGACTTCTGACCCTAGATTAAGCAAAGAGGGGCCACTCAGAACACCCTCTGACTGGTGATCTAAATTCTTGCTTAGGCTGCAAGACTAAGCACTGCAAAGGAATATATATATTTCTGGGTTACCTGAGGGAGAAGCCTGACTGCATAGGGGTTGATGTCAAAAGTATTCCCTCTCCAGGAAAAAGACATCAGGACAGCTATGGCTCTCCTGCCTCACTGGACAACGACAAGAGGACCAGAGCCATTACCATGTCCCCTTTAATTACTGGAGGTCAGGCCTCTATCCTTGCCTTTGTAAGATTGGAATTGCCACGGTCCTTCTATACTTGAAGAAGGGAGGAGATGTCAGGGGTAGCCTTGCTTATACAGTGAAGGCCTGAAATCAGCAATAGGCCTAAGTCAGCCTGCTAAAACAAAGTCTTGGTCTCTGTGGAAAAACACTGAAAGAGATAGCTATAAGATATTGTAAACAGGCAGCTTTGTAAACAGGCAGGAAATTTACTAGCCTGAAGAGTCATAGACCTTGTAGATAGGTAGCCTTGGTGGATAGTACCAACTTAGATATGGACAAGTGAATCATAGACAGAGTCATAATGACCTGTCCCCTGATTCATTAGAACCTTGTAGATCTTGTTTAAAGGACCATGTTATAATTGTAAGGTTGTCTTTGCATCTTTCATCAGTGGTGCTGTCTATATGGAATAACTTTTATCAATTTTTTAATTGGATATTTTATTTATTTACATTTCAGATGTTCTCTCCTTTCCTCCCTTCCCCCTAGAAGGCCCCTATGCCATCCCGACTCCTCTTGCTTCTATGAGGGTATGCCCCTAGCCAACCACCAACTCCCCGCCCTCAAATTCCCCCACACTGGGGCATTCAGCCTTCAAAGGACCAAGGACCTCCTCTCCCATTGATGCCCGACAAGCCTATCCTCCCCTACATATGCAGTTGTAGCCCTGGGTCCCTCCATGTCTGTACCCAGGCAGGCTGTTTAGACCCTGGGAGCTCTGGTTGGTTGGTATTGTTGCTCTCTCCATGAGGGCACAAGCCCCTTCAGCTCCTTCAGTCATCTCTCTAACTCCTCCTATGGGGACCCTGTGATCAGTTCAATGGTTAGCTATGAGTATCCACCTCTGTATATGTCAGGTTCTGGCAGAGCCTCTCAGGAGACAGCTACGTCAGGTTCCTGTCAGCATCCACTTTTTGGCATCCACAATAGTGTCTGCATTTGTTTGTTTATATAGTGGATTATGTTGATTGATTTCCATATATTGAACTATCCTTGCTTTTCTGAGATAAAGCCTACTTGATCATGATGGATGATTGTTTTGATGTGTTCTTGGATTCATAAGAACCATTTTATAATTCTGACGTAAAAAGCTGGATTTTGCTATATGTTCCAACACTTAAGACACAGTGAAAACCGGGGGGAAAAACATAAATTCTCACCTATATGGAGCATATGTCCTAGAAAGTTGAATTAGAAAACATTTGCACCATTTTTTGTTTCAGCATTCTATTTTGGGTGTTTGAGATGTAGTCATTAGAACAGACCCATACCTGTTTTACATTTCTTATTTCTTGTTAGCATTTAATTAACTTTATTTTTTAACAGATGGCATTTTTTCCTGTTTGTTTTAATAATGTGTCTTTAAAAATGCCTACACTCAGCATTTCTTATTTTAGATTCACTGAATTTCACGATTGGTAACAGAGAGGGAAATTACAGATTATTTTATGGTTTATTAGCATTTGAGGGAAAGGGAGTTGAGTCTTGTACTTAGTAAAATACCAGAGTGCTATTCTAGGTTTTTTTTTTAAATACATTGACTTCTCAAGTGATAACAGATGTAGCCATCTCTAACGAGTGCCTTTCTTGAAATAGAGCAGAAACTTAAATAGCAAGAATGGGCAGGTTACCAAGGAAATGGACTAATCAGGTGAATGGTGCTGTTCTGCGGAAAGGTTGAGTAACTCCTACCTGAGCAGTGAGCTGAATGGCCCCAGGAGCATGGGGAACTTAGCCGGCTTTTGTTCGAATGTCTCATTATGTTATAATCAACCACCAGGTCTACATACAGGTCTTTCTGTAGATTATATTGTAAAATTGCTTTGTCTTCTTTATTATAACATTTGTTTTTCACAAAAGCAAGCTTTTGCCTAAAACCTAACTTTTTCATAATTAAGATGTCATAATAGATTTTCTTTATCCTTCCAATACATTTAGGAGTCTCTGCCACCCTTTTGACATCCATTAAACCTAACAGCATTTAAGCATTTTGATGTGGACTGTTTTTAAACTTATTATTAATTGGTGTATAACTAACAGGGTTCTGCCTATATAAAAGTAAAAATCATGGTTAACTAAAATGTATTTAGTAAAGAGTGGAATTTTGAATGAAACATGGGCAAAAAATGCTAACAGGAAACGAGAAACAGAATAAAAACACAAAAAGTATCTCTGGCACAATGCCCTGGAGGTCAGCAGCCATGGCCAAGAGCATGAGGTAATATCAGAAATAAGAAAACACTCTGGGTTGGATTTTTGGCACTGTGGCCGTGAGACTATTAGTGTTTGTGTAAACTATGATCTATATAGTGATTATGAAGATGTAAGTTGAATATTTCATCTTATGTCCATCTCACTATGCTCTACTAGGACATAATAATAAATGTGCATCCTAGAGAAGTTAGGTTCCTGGAATTCACGCAGTTTTTACTAAATGGCAAAGAAGCCAGCAGAACTGACTCATGTTTTTCTTTTAACCAAAGACACTATGGCTGAATATTAGAAGTCAGAACAGAGTAATAGTTGACTTAGTACAAATTTGAATTTATTTTCATTCATTATCTTAATATATACGCAGCCTACAATATGGCTGTATTCTTATCTCAGCAAGCCGCTTCTGCTTTACAAGGTAATGCTTCGGTGTTAGCATTACAAGATACCAACCTCACCCCCAAATACTTGTCTTCAGTATCTTTGGAAATATTGTGATGAATTCTCATAGTTTTATTTTAAAAAAACCCTAGTTCTGTCTTTCCTATATCAAGTGAAAGAAATCAAAACATATAACAATAAAATAATGAATGCTTTACAAAAGTGAACCATTCATACTAAATTCATGATGCTAAAATGCCTTCCTCGAACACTGAAGTAAATTGGCGAATGATAGGAGGAATGACTTGCAAAGGCAATTAAAAGGACACAAGATGGGGGCTGCACCGTGGTCTGCTCTGCTTCACTCTTCAAAGAGAGCAGCTGTGGAAAGAAAGAAAGAAGGAAAGAAAGAAAGAAAGAAAGAAAGAAAGAGGGAGGGAG
>NW_021621185.1:8597308-8615539 GCF_004785775.1 Grammomys surdaster
AGGGAGGGAGGGAGGGAGGGAGGGAGGGAGGGAGGGAAAAGACAGGCAAAAAAAAAAAAAAAAAAAAACCTCCCAGACTTGTTTTCTGTGAGTCTTTCCTCTTTCTCTGTCACAAAATGAGAGCATTCTATATGGGCTGTGGGGAAATAGCTCAGTTTAGAAAAGTGCTTGCTGTGTAAGCATAAGTATGTGAGCCAAGATCCCCAGCACCTACAGAAAAGGCCAAGTGCAGTAGTGTATACCCATATAACCTCATGCTGAGGGGGTAGAAACAGGAGGATGCCGTGAAGTCCCTGGAGAGCCAATACAGCTGACTATAGCAAAGACAATAGCTGAGTTCTGTTGTCAGTAAGAACCACTGTTTCAAAAGACAAAAATAAAGTGGAGAGACTTTGAGAAAGATACCAGACATATACCTCTGGCCTCTATATGCACATGGATTCAGGTGTACATACACACAAACATACAGACTATACTTTTGGAAGTATAAGTGGGAGTGAATGGAATGTGTTTGATGTTTGAATATTGATAATGTACCATATGCAATTCCTTCTACAGAACAAAGAGTCTGATACACATATTCTTGCAGTTTTAGGGTAATTAGAAACACAAAATTATTTACAAAACATGCACACACACATTCCAACATACATATTCCAACATATACATATACATATATATATATATATACACCAACACACACATATATACACACACACATGTATATACACACACACACACACACACACACACACACACATATATATATATATATATATATATATATATATATATATATATATATTCATTCCAGCATAAGGGGAAGTCTTTGATCTGTCCTAACACTTCTCTTTTATTTTTTTAAAATAAATTTTGAACAAACTTCTAAATGATAATTCAGCATTCCTTACAGTTAAAGTATACTCATAAGTCTGAATGTGGGCAATGAAAAGTTAGAGAACATGGTGCTGGCTGCTTCAGCATCAGGTGTATATGAGTCTCTGTGTTCCTTCACCTTTTAGATGCTGGATGTTGATTCTCAAGCTGATCCTGGTAAGCATGGACCCTTTAACCTGTATCAGCCTATTGATGCATGAGAGACATTTCCATTGTATTTTGGTTGAAGTTATTACAGTAGTTTAGGTACTTTAACAAAGTTAGTGCCCTGCATAAGATCTCCAATGAAAGAATACACCTCTGATGGCTATTCTTGATTGTTGTCTTAACTACATTTGGAATTATGTATATCCCAAACTGAGCACAACTATGAGGGTTTTTGTTTTTTTTTTTTTAGCTAAATCATTTGAAGTGGGAAGAAAGACTGTTAATTCAGATCTTTTGAGGTGAGAAGATCCACCTTTAATCTGGACCACATTTTCTGCTAGCAGCCTATATGTCATCTTTATAAGATTAGATTTAATGTCACCTTCTTATACTTCAATTGTGTTAAGATATCCAGGACTTGCTGTAGTAGGATAGCTGTTGCTCTGAAGGTGTCATTTGCTCTGGCTTCTGTTGATTATGTTATTTTTTTTAAATTTTTCTTTCACTTTTCTTTTTTTTATTGGATATTTTTAATTTACATTTCAAATGTTATCTCCTTTCCTGGTTGTTATCCCCTTTCCTGGTTTTCCTTCTGGAAACCTCCTATTCCATGCCCCTTCCCCCTGCTTCTATCAAGGTGTTTCTCCACCCACCCACCCACTCCCACCTCCCTGCCCTGGCATTCACCTACATTGGTGCATTGAGCCTTCACAGGACCAAGGGCCTCTTCTCCCATTGATGCCCAACAAGGCCATCTTCTGCTACATATGCAGCTAGAGCCATGGGTCCCTCCATGAGTATTCTTTGGTTGGTGATTTAGTCTCTGGGAGCTCTGGGGTCTCTGGTTCATTGATATTGTTGTTTTTCCTATGGGATTGCAAATCCCTTTAGCTCCTTGAGTCCTTTCTCTAACTCCTCCATTGGGGATCTCATGCTCAGTCCAATGGTTGGCTGTGAGCCTCTGCCTCTGTATTTGTCAGGCTCTGGTGGAGCCTCTCAGGAGACAAATATTTCAGGCTCCTGTCAGCATGCACTTCTTGGCATCCACAATAGTGTCTGTGTGTGGTGACTGCACATGGGATGAATCCCTAGGTGGGGCAGTCTGTGCATGTCCTTTCCTTAAGTCTCTGCAACCACACTTTGTCTTAATATTTGTTCTCTTGAGTATTTTGTTCACCCTTCTAAGAAAGACTGAAGCATCCACACTTTGGTCTTCCTTCTTCTTGAGCTTCATGTGGTCTGTGAGTTGAATCTTGGGTATTGCAAGCTTTTGGGCTAATATCCAGTTATCAGGGAGTGCATGCCATGTGTGTTCTTTTGTGACTGGGTTACCTCAATCAGGATGATATTTTCTAGTTCCATCCATTTGTCTAAGAATTTCTCCAATTCATTGTTTTTAATAGCTGAGTAGTACTCCATTGTGTAAATGTGCCACATTTTTTGTATCAATTCCTCTGCTGAAGGAGCCCTAGGTTCCATCTAGCTTCTGGCTATTATAAATAAGGCTGCTATGAACATAGTGGAGTGTATGTCCTTGTTATATGTTAGAGCATCTTCTGGGTATATGCCCAGGAGTGGTATAGCTGGGTCATCAGGTAATACTATGTCCAATTTTTCTGAGGAACTGAGAGACTGATTTCCAGAGTGGTTGTACCAGCTTACAATCCCACCAACAATGAAGGAGTGTTCCTCTTTCTTCACATCCTCCCAGCATCTGCTGTCACCTGAGTTTTTGATCTTACCCATTCTGACTGGTATGAGGTGGAATCTCAGGGTTGTTTTGATTTGCGTTTCCCTGATGACTAAGGATGGCTTTTTGAACATTTCTTTAGGTGCTTCTCAGCTGTTTGATATTCCTCAGTTGAGAATTCATTGTTTAGCTCTGTACTCCATTTTTAAATAGGTCCATTTGATTCTATGGAATCTAACTTCTTGAGTTTTTTGTACATATTGGTTTTTAGCACTCTATTGGATGTAGGATTGGTAAAGATCTTTTCCCAATCTGCTGGTTGTAGTTTTGTTCTATTCACTGTGTTGATTATGTTCTTATGTTGGCCTTTAGATATCTGGTTGTCCCTGGATGTTTCAGTTGTAGCAAGTATTGGGAGGGGGCCTAACTTGATGATCCTGGTTTGGCAGGCCTCTGGTGGGTGCCTTTGCTCTGGACATTGGAACTCAGGGGTGGTGTAAGTCTCCTAGAAGTTGGGTGTGTTCCTGGGAAAACTGGTGAGAAGGGACTTGGGATGGGGAACTCAAGTAGAGAGCTGGATGGACAGTGGAGGTCCTGGGTTCAGCAGGCTGCTCAGGGCAGCTAGGTGTGCCCCACTTGATAAATCTTGAATAATAGTTTTATCCTTTAAAATCATCATTTTTTTTAAACCTCAAACTTGCTGCAAAATTATCTGACTTAGGACATCTGAAATTACAAAGTCTCTCATATCAGATTTTAAAAGCCAAGTCTTGAGTCATTATTAGGCTAAAGATGCTGATTGCAATGACAATGTCACTATGGACTATCAACATTTTTTTTGAGAACACAACTTAATACCTTTATAAGTCTCTTACTGGTACTCTGTGACCAATTTTTAGATTAAAAAAATGTTCATGTGACATTTCTAGGTTCTGGCAAGTTACTTCTTTAAATGCCTTATTTCTCTGTTCCTCTTTCCATTCTGGGGTAACTTTGTCATTTGAAGATGGAGATGGGAACCTATAAAGACTCTTACAGACTTTCCATTTATTCCTTTACTGATTGGAGTAGGTGCGTTTTCTTTAAATAGTTATTCTGTCTCTGACTCATTATTGTATATTAGGTGGTGTGGGTATGTGTTTAAGAATGATGGTAAACATAAGATGTGTCTTTACATTATAGAATAATATTTCAGGAAAATGCAATCATTCATTCAAGTATTAGAAAAAACACACCAAAGCTTACCTTGATCTTTAAACTTGAAACTAGTAGCATTGGCTGGAAGGACTTATCTTCACTAAGTGGGAAGTGTATTCTCCAAGTAGAAATGATTCCAAAAGTTCTCTATTCTTTATGAACTCATTAGCATACATGATTTCAAAATACAATGAAACCACAATAAAGTATTATTCAATATAATTTTTTTTAAATTTTGAGATTGGTTTTTATTCTACAGCCCAGATTGGCCTCACATTTGGGCTTCCCAATGGTGTGATTGTTATGTATCACAGTGGCTGCCTTATTTTAAAGTTTTATATAAAAAAATCTTAAAAGCAAACTCAAATAATATTAATTTGATAAAAATGTAAATTTTCATCATTACCTAAGAAGAGTAAGCTTGTGTTTGAAGAGATGGCCATCAGATAAACTGATCTCATGGATAAAAATCTACTGGAAATACAGGCAGCAGGTCCAGAAAATTTTATATGGATTTGTCAGTGCTTCAAAACAGATAAAATATATTTTTGTTCAATATATAATAAATATATTATAAATAACAGAAAAAGAAGAAAAATGTCTATTTAACTATATGAGGTTAACATGTTCAGTTCACCTAAAGTAGAAAAATGAAAGAAAATTTGCATATATTTTCCTAATTTTTTTTTAAAAATCAACTAAGATAAAATATCACAAAAAATTATTTTTAACAATTATAAATTTTTTTCTATTGCTATTAGGAACAGGCATGAACGTCTTTCATCCTCACTAGTAATCATTGTTGATAGAGGGTTTCTTACGTTTTTGTTTATTGCTTTCCTTTTTTTTTTTTGAGATAGGGTATCATTATGTAACTCTGGCTAGCCTGCAACTCATTATGTTGTCCAGGCTAGACTTCAGCTCACAGAGAAGTCCATCTGCATCTACTTCTCAAGTGCTGTAATTAGAGGTGTGTGCCACTATTACTGGCTTCTGTATAATTTCTAACCAATTAAATAAAAATTAGTAGGAAATAATGGCTATCTCGCTTAGGGAGAATGAATGCACTTAGAAAATGTAATCATACATACATGAAATGAACTAGAATAAGATGGTTAAGCAAAGTTTCTCCATGTAAGAAAACAAGCAAGAAAATGAATGCATAGCAGATGTATATACCAGCTGCTAATTACACTAACATGATGTTGGAATATTTCCCCACGAAGAGTACCACTTTCTTTCACCAATACTGCTCCATTACATATTCTTTTTTAAAAAAATTGGAAATTTTATTTACATTTCAGATGTTATCCCCTTACCCCATTTCCCCCCAACCCAGGAACCCCCATCCCATCCCCCCTCTTCCTGCTTCTGTGAGGATATGCTCCCCGAACCCCCTACTCACATGTCCCCACCCTCAAATTCTCCACACACTGCATCCAGCCTTCATGGGACCAAGGGTCTCTTCTCCCACCTATGCCCTAGAAGGCTATCCTCCCCTACATATACAGCTGGAGTCATGGACCCCTCCCTATGTGCTCCCAGGCTGGTGGTTTAGACCCTGGAGGATCTGGATGGTTGGTATTGTTGCTCTCCTCGTGGGGCTACAAACCCTTTCAACTCCTTCAGCTCCTTCTCTCCATATTCTCCACTGAGAACCCCTTGATCAGTTCAATGGTTAGCTACGAGCATCTGGCTCTAAATATGTCAGACTCTGGCAGACCTCTAAGGACACAGCTATATCAAGTTCCTGCACTTCCTGACATCCACATCAACATCTGCCTTTGATGACTGCACATGGGATGGATACTCAGGTGGGATGGCCTCCAGATGACCCCTCCTTCAGTTTCCGTCTCACACTTTGACTCCCTATTTGCTCCCTTGAGTATTTTGCTACTCCTTCTAAGAAGGACCGAAGCACCCACACTTGGTCTTCCTTCTTCATGAGCTTCATGTGGTCTGTGAGTTGAATCTTGGGTATTGCAAGCTTCTGGGCTAATATCCAGTTATCAGTGAGTGAATACCATGTGTGTTCTTTTGTGATTGGCTTATCTCACTCAGGATGATAAATTCTAAGTACCATTCATTTACCTAAGAATTTCTCCAATTCATTGTTTTTAATAGCTGAGTAATACTCCATTGTGTAAATGTACCACATTTTTTGTATCCATTCGTCAGTTGAAGGACATCTGGGTTCTTTCCAGATTCTGGCTATTATGAATAAGGCTGCTATGAACATAGTGGAGTATATGTCCTTGTTATGTGTTAGAGCATCTTCTGGTTATATGCCCAGGAGTGGTATAGCTGGGTCCTCAGGTAATGCTACGTCCAATTTTCTGAGGAATCTCCAGACTGATTTTCAGAGTTGTTGCATCATCTTGCTATCCCACCAACAATGTAAGAGTGTTCCTCTTTCTCCATACCCTCTCCAGCATCTACTATCACCTGTGTTTTTATTCTTAGCCATTCTGACTGGTGTGAGGTGGAATCTCAAAGTTGTTTTGATTTACATTTCCCTGATGACTACTGATGTTGAACATTTCTTTAGGTGCTTCTCAGCCATTCAAGTTTCCTCAGTTGAGAATTCCTTGTTTAGCTCTGTACCTCAGATTATTTTAGTAGGATTATTTGATTGTCTGAAGTCTAATTTCTTGAGTTATTTGTATATATTGGATATTAGCCCTCTATCAGATGTGGGATTGGTAAAGATCTTTTCTCAATCTGTTGGTTGCTGTTTTGTCCTACTGACAGTGTGCTCTGCCTAACAGAAGCTTTGCAATTTTATGAGGTTACATTTCTAAATTCTTGATTTTAGATCATAAGCCATTGCTGTTCTGTTCAGGAACTTTCCCCCTGTGCCCAGGTATTCAAGGTTCTTCGCCACCTTCTCTTCTATTAGTTTCAGTGTATCTGGTTTTATGTGAAGGTCCTTTATCCACTTGGACTTGAGCTTTGTACAAGCAGATAAGAATGGATCGATTTGCATTCTTCTACATGTTGTCCTCCAGTTGAACCAGCACCATTTGTTGAAAATGCTGTCCTTTTTCCACTGGACAGTTTTAGCTCCTTTGTCAAAGATCAAGTGGCCGTATGTGTGTGGGTTCATTTCTGGGTCTTCACTTCTATTCCATTGATCTTCCTGCCTGTCTCTGTACCAGTACCACACAGTTTTTATCACTATTGCTCTGCAGTACAGCTTGAGGTCAGGGATGGTGATTCCTCTAGAAACTTTTTTATTGTTGAGAATAGTTTTTGCTGTGCTGAATTTTTTATTCCAAATGAATTTGAGAATTTCTCTTTCTAACTCTGAAAAATTGAGTTGGGATTTTAATGGGGATTGCATTGAATCTGTAGATTGCTTTTGGCAAGATGGCCATTTTTACTCTATTAATCCTGCCAATCCATGAATATGGGAGATCTTTCTGCCTTCTGAGATCTTCCTGGATTTCTTTCTACAGAGACTTGAAGTTCTTGTTATACAGATCTTTCACTTTCTTCGTTAGATTCACGCCAAGTTATTTTATATTATTTGTGACTATTGTGAAGGGTGTCATTTCCCTAATTTCTTCCTCAGTAGAGGTTTATCTTTTGAGTAGAGAAAGGCTATTGATTTATTTGAGTTGATTTAATAACCAGCTACTTTGCTGAAGTTTATCAGGTTTAGGAGTTCTCTGGTGTAAGTTTTGGGATCACTTAAGTATACTATTTTATCATCTGCAAATAGTGATATTTTGACTTCTTCCTTTCCTATTTGTATCCCTTTGACTTCTTTTTTTGTTGTCTAATTGCTCTATCTAGGACTTCCAGTACTATATTGAATAGGTTGGGAGAGAGTGGGTAGCTTTGTCTAGTCCCTGATCTTAGTGGGATTGCTTCAAGTTTCTCTCCATTTAGTTTGATGTTGGCTACTGGTTTGCTGTATATTGTTTTTAATATGTTTAGTATGGACCTTGAATTCCTGATTGCTCCAAGACTTTTACCATGAAGGGATGTTGAGTTTTGTCAAATGCTTTCTCAGAATCTAGTGAGATGATCATGTGGTTTTTTTTTCTTTGAGTTTGTTTATATAGTGAATTACATTGATGGCTTTCCGAATATTGAACCATTCCTGCATTCCTGGGATAAAACCTACTTGATCATGATAGATGATTGTTTTGATGTGTTCTTGGATTTGGTTTGTGAGAATTTTATTGTGTATTTTTGCTTTGATATTCATAAGGAAAATTCATCTGAAGGTCTCTTTCTTTGTTGGGTCTTTGTGAGGTTTAGGTAGGACCATGATTGTGGCTTCGTAGAATGAATTGGGTAGTGTTCCTTCTTTTTCTATTTTGTGGAATAGTTTGAAGAGAATTGATATTAGGTCTTCCTTGAAGGTCTGATAGAATTCTGTACTAAAATCATCTGGTCCTGGGCTTTTTTTTGGTGAGGAGACTTTCAATGACTGCTGCTATTTCTTTAGGCGTTATGGGACTGTTTAGATGGTTTATCTGCTCCTGATTTAACTTTGGTACCTGGTATCTGTCTAGAAAATTGTTCATTTCATCCAGATATTTCAGTTTTGTTGAGTATAAGCTTTTGTAGTAGGATATGATGATTTTTTGAATTTCCTGAGTTTCTGTTGTTATGTCTCTCTTTTCAGTTAGAATTTTATTAATTTCAATACTGTCTCTGTGCTCTCTGGTTAGACTGGCTAAGGGTTTATCTATCTTGTTGATTTTCTCAAAGAACCAGCTCTTGGTTTTCTTGATATTTTGTATTTTCTACTTGGTCGATTTCAGCTCTGAGTTTGATTATTTCCTGCCTTGTACTCCTCTTGGATGTATTTGCTTCTTTTTGCTCTAGAGCTTTCAGGTGTGCTGTCAAGTTGCTAGTGTATGCTCTCTGCAGTTTCTTTTTGCAGAAACTTAGAGCTATGAGGTTTCCCCTTAGCACTGCTTTCATTGTGTCCCATAAATTTTGGTATGATGAGCTCCCATTTTCATTGAATTTTGTTAGGAGCCGCATCTGCCATTGCAAGATGGCGCTGGTTTCCTGCTTCCTGGTTCTTCTTGCGAGCCTTGCTTGAATGTGCGCCTGCGCAAGGCGCGAAAACCAGTATGCTAATTTGGTGACATCATAGGAGCCAATGAGTGTGTGGCACGTCTCCTAAAGCTCTATATAAGCCATAAGCTTTTGGGGCTTGGGGTCCCTCGCCTCACTACCATCTAAGAGAGCTGTAACACTAAAAGAGCTGTAACAATAAAACTGCTGTCAGAAGAATCCTGAGCGTGGCGTTCTCCTTTTTGGTGAGGCGGCGCCCCACAGAATTTTAAAAAATCTTTAACTTCTTTCTTTATTTCTTCCTTGACCAAGTCATCATTGAGTAGAGCATTGTTCAGTTTCCATGTGTATATGGGCTTTCAAATGTTTTTGTTTTTATTGAAGACCAGCCTTAGTCCATGGTGATTTGATAGGATGCAAGGGATTATTTCAATATTTTTGTATCTGTTGCGGCTTCCCTTGTGACCAATTATATGGTCTATTTTGGAGAAGGTACTATGAGGTGCTGAGAAAATGGTATAATCTTTTGTCTTTAGAATGAAATGTTCTATAGATATCCGTTAAATCCATTTGATTTACAACTTCCATTAATTCCACTGTGTCTCTGCTTAGTTTCTGTTTCCATAATCTGTCCATTGCTGAGAGTGGGGTGTTGAAATCCCCACTATTATTGTGTGAGGTGCAATGTGTGCTTTGAGCTTTAGTAAAGTTTCTTTTATAAATGTGGGTGCCCTTGCATTTGGAGCATAGATGTTCAGAATTGAGAGTTCATCTTGGTAGATTTTTCCTTTTACAAGTATGAAGTGTCCTTCCTTATCTTTTTTGATAACATTTGGTTGAAAGTCGATTTCATTCAAAATTAGAATGGCTACTCCAGCTTGTTTCTTGGGACCATTTTCTTGAAAAATTGTTTTCAAGCCCTTTACTCTGAGGTAGTGTCTGTCTTTACCACTGTGGTGCATTTCTTGTATGCAGGAAAATTCTGGATCCTGTTTATGTACCTAGTCTGTTAGTTTATGTCTTTTTGTCAGGGAATTGAGTCAATTGATGTTAAGAGATATTAAGGAAAAGTGATTGTTTCGTCCTGTTATTTTAGTTATTAGAGGTGTAATTATGTTTGTGTAGCTATTGTCTTTTGTTGGAAGATTACTTTCTTGCTTTTTCTATGTTGTAGTTTCTCTTCTTGTGTTGGAGTTTTCCATCTATTATGCTTTGTAGGGCTGGATTTGTGGAAAGATATTGTGCAAATTTGGTTTTTCATGAAATATCTTGGTTTCTCCATCTGTAGTAATTGAGAGTTTTGCTGGGTATAGTAGTCTGAGCTGACATTTGTGTTCCCTTATGGTCTGTATGATATCAGTCCAAGATCTTCTGGCTTTTATAGACTGTGGTGAGAAGTCTGGTGTGATTCTTATAGGTCTGCCTTTGTATGTTACTTGACCTTTTCCCCTTATTGCTTTTAGTATTTTTTCTTTGTTTTGTGCATTTGGTGTTTTGATTATTATGTGATAGGAGGAATTTCTTTTCTGGTTTAGTCTATTTGGAGTTTTGTAGGCTTCTTGTATGTTCATGGACACCTCCTTCTTTAGGTTAGGGAAGTTTTCCTCTGTAAATTTGTTGAAGATATTTACTGTCCCTTTAAGTTGGGAATCGTCACTATCATTTATACTTATTATCCTTAGGTTTGGTCTTCTCATTGTGTCCTGGATTTCCTGGATATTTTGGGTTAGGAGCTTTTTGCATTTTGCATTTTCTTTGACAGTTGTGTCAATGTTTTCCATGGTATCTTCTGCACGTGAAATTCTCTCTTCTATTTCTTGTATTCTATTTGTGATGACCAATATGACCATCTATGACTTCTGATTTCTTTCCTAGATTTTCTATCTCCAGGTTAGTCTCCCTTTGAGATTTCTTTATTGTTTCTGCTTCCATTTTTAGATGCTGGATTGTTTTTTTCAGTTCCTTCACCTGTTTGGTTGTGTTTTCTTGCAATTCTTTAAGGGCTTTTTGTGTTTCCTCTTTAAGGGCTTCTACCTATTTCCTGTGTTATCATGTATTTCTTTAAGGGAGTTGTTTGTGTCCTTCTTAAAGTCCTCTGTCAGCCTCATGAGAAGTGATTTTAAATCTGAATCCTGCTTTTCTGGTGTGGTGGGGTGTCCAGGACTTACTATGGTAGGAGAACTGGGTTCTGATGATGCCAGGTAACTTCGATTCTGTTGCTTATATTCTTGTGCTTGCCTTTTACCTCTGGTTAACTCTAGTGCTACCTGCACTCACTGTCTCTGACTAGAGACTGTCTTTCCAGTTATCTTGCTTATGTCAGAACTCCTCAGAATCCAGATGTCTTTGTGATCTTGTTATCCTGAGCTCCTGGGTGGAAGACCTCCTGCGACTCAGGCTTCCTTAGGGATCCTGAAATCCTGCTGCTCTGAGTGCAGTGGTTCCTCCTCTCCAAGTCCAGTGGTTCCTCTGCTGGTCTGAGTGCAGTGGTTCCCCAGCTGCTCCAAGTCCAGTGGTTCCACCACTGCTCTGATGCTCTAGGAAGATTCAGGATATGGTGTCTTCATGGGAACAGACCTGCTAGGTGTCTCTCCATTACATATTCATAGTCTAAAGCTATGTTCATAGATGTGTTTTATGTCAGGAACAAATTAATAGGTACATAAAAACCCTGAGAGACAGAAGCAGATTCACATCATATAACAGGAACTTGGTGCATTACAAGTTGGGCATTTTAAGTTAGAGATAAAGTGCATACACACACACACACACACACACACACACACACAAATAATGCTGGAACAGTTGAACAGCCATATGATAAAAACAAAAAGTAAAGCAAATTTTTATTTCATACTGATTACAATACTATATTCCAGATGAATAAAACTTAAATGTAAAGAGCAAAACTCTAGAAATGTTAGAGCAAGAAAATGTACTCCTACAGGATAGAGAAGTACGCCCTCTCTTTTCCCTCTCCTCATTCTGACTAAGCTACACTTTTAGCCTATAAAGAATTTCTTATTCTGGACACAACAGCACAAACCAATGCTTATATTACTTACAATAACAAAGTAAAATGTACATTACTTAAAATAATACTATATATTCAGCTGCAAGTGTGAACTAGATCTACATACATTGACATAGCTGCTTCTCAAATATATATTTTGAATTCAGAAGATCAGTAGTACAAAAATGGTACACTATTTATATAAATTCAAATGCATATAAATATAAATGTGTGAGTATAAAATCACAGTCACAAAAAAAGTAGTAACTAAGAACAATTTTATGTAGTAGATTTTTTTCTTCCTGAATTGTGACTCAACCTGTCACATGGAGCCCGATGTGGAATTTTCCACTGTGATTTTATGTTGGTGTACATAACTTAGTGAGTGAAAACCAGGTCATGGTAGAAAATGCTGAGGACTGAAACCAGGACCATTTTCATGTTGGATAATCACTCTTCGTCTGAGTTACACCCTGAACTTCTGAATTGGAAAGCTACTCATAGTATGCCCAAGACTATTTCAGAAGGAAAAAAAATTGACAACATCAACAGAAGCGCTACTAAGTCATGTTTCAGTGTCTACATTTAGGAAGGAATGAAGAGATAATTAGAAGGAAGAAAACCTTGAGAATAAAAAACTCCTCCAAAAAATTTTAAGATCCCAGTTGGAAGCTGTTTTCTCTTTGGGCATCAGAATGAATTGATGTCTAGAAAAAGGAAATTAAAATTTGAAAATGTTATATCAAGTGCTGTTGAAGTTAAAGTACAGCTGCCAGAGATCTGTATGCATGTAGTTTGTAAGATCCCATAGAAGAGAGCAACCACGGGCTACCTGTGAGTGAACTACGTGCTCAGAAGTTTAGTAAAATAAAAAAAGCAATCGAGGGGCTGGAGAGATGGATCAGCAAGTCAAAGTGGACTGATTACTCTTCATGAAGACCTGGATTTAATTCCCACCATTCACATGGCAGCTCACAGCTCTCTGTAACACCAGTTTGAGGATCCGGCACCTTCACATAGACATACATGCAGGTAAAACGTTAATGCTACAAGAATAAATACATCTTTTTAAAAAATAAGTTTTTTTTTAAAAAAGCAATCAAAATATGGTTACAGTCAAATATAGAGTTAAAGTTAAACAGTGCTAATAATATTTGTCATTGACACCTATCAATATCAATGGTCTCAATTCATGAATCGATCCTTCTGCTTCTTTCAAGGAACACATCTCAGCATCAAGCTTGACATTACCTCTACGTAAAGGGCTGGAAAAAATATATTCTTTCTTTGTTAGGGTTTCATTAAGGGACCATTGACCAAGGCAACTTTTATAAAAGAAAACATTTAATTGGGCCTGGCTTATAGTTTCAGAGATTCAATCCATTATCATCATGGTGGGGAGTGCAGCGTTGTTCAGGCAAACATGGTACTGGCAGAGCCAAGAGTTCTACATCTTGATCCGAAAGCAGCACAGGAGACTCTTTCTTCTGCAGGCATTGAGGATGAGGGCCTCGCCTATACTAAGTGGAGATTGTGTACTAGGATTCTTCAAAGCCTGCCTACACTGTGACATACTTCATCAATTCACACCTTTTCCAACAAGGCCACACCTCCACGTAGTAGTACCACATCCCATGGGCCGAGTATATTCAAATCACCACATATTCCAAGTAAATAGACCTAAGAAACAATTTCTTGTAACCATCTAATAACTAACAAAATAGACTTCAGAGCAAAACTAATAAAAAGAGAAGTATCCTTAAGGAAGAATACTACATACTGATAAAAAATTCCAGCAAGATGACATTCCATTTCTTAACATCTATGCCACAAACACGAGGTCACTCAAATTTGTAAAAGACATCTAACTAGAGCTTAAATCACAAATTGACCCTCACAAACTAATCGTAGGTAACTTTAAAACCACACTCTCACCAATGGACAGGTCATCTAGATAATAACTAAACAGAAAAATAGTAAAATAATAGATGTTATAGGAAGTGGCCATAACAGTTATTTATAGAATATTTCACCCAAATGCATAAAATATACCTTCTCTACAACTCATGAAACTTTCTCCAAAACTGACCACGTACTTGAACACAAAGCAAGCCTCAACAGACACAAGAAAATGGAAATAACTCCCTGGATCCTATCAGACCATCATGTATTAAAGCTAGATAGCAACAGCAACAGAAACAATATATAAACTTATGCTATTATCTGTTATAAACTCATAAACTCATAAAACTGAAAACCTTATAAATTCATAAAACCTGAAAAATTCTCTTCTGAATGAAAAATTCATCAAGACAGATCTAAGAAAGAAATTAAAGACTTTCTAGAATTTAATAAAAACAAATACACAGCATATGCAAATGTATAGGACACAATGTATAAGATGCTAAAAGGAAACTTCACAACATTAAATCCCTACATAAAAAAGTAGAGAGATTTCATACTAATACTTTAACAGCACACCTGAAAACTGTAGAACATAAAAAGTAAGCACATTCAAGAAGACTAGATGGCAAGAAACAAACAAATTCAAGGCTGAAATATATAAAATAAAAACAAAGAGAACAATACAATCAATGAACCATAGTTAGTTCTTTGAGAAATCAGCAAGATAGACAAACGCTTATTCATACTAACTAAAAGATGGAGACAGAATATCTAAATTAACAAAATCAGAAACAAAGCGGAGGCCTTAACAACAGACATGGGAAATCTAGAGAATCATAAGGTCATACTTCAAAACTTTGTTCTCTGCCATATTGGAAAATCTAAAAGAAATGGATACATTTATTGATAGGTACCATTTACCAAAGTTAAATCAAGATCCGATAAACAATTTAAACAGACATAATAACCCCTAGTTAAATAGAAGCAGTCATTAAAAAACAAAAAGGGGGAGAGGAGGGACTAGGGCAAGATTGTTTGAGTGCAGAATTATAAAATTTTCAAAGAATTAAAGCCAATACTCCTCAAAAATTTTCAAGAAATAGAAGCACAAAAGAACATTTCACAACTCATTTTATGAGGTCACAGTTGCCATGATAAAAATATCACATAAAGATTCAACAAAGTAAATTGCATATCAATTTCCCTTATAAACATAGATAGAAAATGTACTCAATAAAGCACTTAGAAAACTAATCCAAGAATCCATCCACTATGATCAAGTCTGCTTCATTTAAGAGATGCAGGGATGGTTTAATGTACAAAAACCAATAAATGTAATCCACCATATAAGCAAATTGAAAGAAAAGATCCATATGATCATCTCATTAGCATCAAAAGGCAGAAAAATCCTTTGACAAAATCCAACACCTATTCATGATAAAAGTCCTGGAGAGATTAAGGGGTAAACTAAACATAATAAAGACAATTTAGAGCAATCCTACAGCAAATATCAAAAGTAATTTCAGTAGAAATACAGGGATAAGAAAAGAATATCTATTATTTCCATATGTACTCAACATAGTACTTGAAGTCTTACCTAGAACAGTAAGACAAGTCAAGATCAATGGAATAGAAATTGAAAAGAAAGAAATCAAAGTAAGCCTCAGTAATTAAAATCTGAATAGCATTGGCACAAAAACAAACTAATCAACCAATGGCATCAAATTGAAGAGCCAGACTTAAATGTATACAACTACAGACATCTGACTTTTGATAAAGCACACACCAGAAGCACACACTGGAAAAAGGAACATCCTCAACAAATGGTGCTAGTCAGGCTGGATGTTTACACATAGAAGAATGTGAACATATCCATGCTCATCACCTTGCATAAAACTCAAGTCCAAGTACATCAAAGACCTCAATATAAAGCCAAATACACTGAACTTGATAAGAAAAAAAGTAGAGAATAGCCTCGAATGTGTTCACACAGGAGATGGCTTTCTGAGCAGAACACAAATTGTGCAGGCACTAAAATCAACAATTAGTAGGTGTGACCTCATAAAACTGAAAAGCTTCTGTGAAGCAAAAATACTGTCAATTGGACAAAGCAGTAGCCTACAGAATTGAAGAAGATTTTTATTAACTCTACATCTGATAGATGAGTAATATCAAAAGTATATAAAGAACTTAAAGAACTATGTATTAAAATACCGAATAATCTAGTTAAAAATGAGTATCGATCTAAACAGAGAATTCTCAAGAAAAGAATCTCTAATGGCCAAGAAACACCTAAAGAAACACTCTTAGCTCTCAGAAAAATTCAAATCAAAACTACTTTAACATTTCATTTGACACTTATCAGAATGGCTTAGATCAATAAGAAAAGTTACAGCCTATGCTGGCAAAAATGTGGAAACAGGGAAACATTTGTCCATTGCTGGTAGGAGTGAAAACTTGTATAGCCACTGTGTAAATCAATATGGCAGTTTCTATAAAGTTGTGAATTGATCTACATGATGATCCAGCTATACCACTCTTGCGCATATACCCACTGGCTGCTCTATTCTATCACACAGACACTTGCTTTACCATGCTCGTTGTTACTCTATTTCTAATAGCCAGAAACTGGAAACAACCTAGATGTCTGTCCACAGAAAGAGAGTAAAGAGAATGACATCATGTAATTTTCAAATGGATGGAACTAGAAAAAAATCATCCTAGGTGAGGTAACCCAAATCCAGAAATATAAATATGGTATGTCTTCACTTTTAAGTGTATTTAGCCTTTAATTAAATAGATAACTGAGCTACAACCCATACAGCCAGTCAGGTTAGGTAAAGAGAGAGAGTGTAGGTTGATTGCATGGATTTCTCTGGAAGCTGGAATAGAATATATTTTATGAGTGGACTGGGGCAGGTGGGGCTAGGAATAGGAGGAATCAGGTGTCAGGCGATAGGGAGGAGAGAGAGACTGTGGGGAGAGATGGCACTAGTCAAGCTGGATGTTTACACATAGAAGAATGCTAATAGATCCATACATATCACCTTGCACAAAACTCAAGTCCACCTGGATCAAAGACCTCAACATAAAACCAAAAATCCTGTACTTGATAGAAAAAAAAAAGTAGAGAACAGTCTTGAGGGGCATCTGGCAGATGATCTGAAAACCTAGTGCAGTTGAAACTTCTTGGGATGTATGAAGGTGATTCTAAATTCTAGCAATGGAGAATTACAACTTGCCCTTTCTTGATGCCAATAAGACTTCCTTTGAGGACTGCGTTGCATTTTGAGTTGTTGTCCAAAGAGGGTTCTATGGAAATTCCCAAATTACCTAGGCTGATGCTAAGACAAATGGTTTCTCTCTGGACACCAACATTGGAGGCCCTATTGTTGAAGACAACACCCATACAAATCATGGAACATGGAGAAGTTAAGTTGGTGCCTGTATGGAGTCTTTACCCCTATACTCTAGTCTGTTTAGTATGGGAAGGTACTATGTAGGCTACCTGAAGAATGTGGACACCAAGCCACCCATAAAACCTTTGACCTGCAATCTGTCCTGCCTGAAAAGTATGCTAGGGCAATGGTGGCACAGAATTTGTGTGAGTAGCCAAAAAATGTCTGATCTGACTTAAGGTCCATTCCATGAAAGGGAACGCAAGGTGGACACTGTTTGGTTAACTAAGAAACAGAGACTAGATGTCCTAGAGACAGATAAAACCAAACACCAATGGTTTAAAAATAAAATGTCAATTAAATGTCTCCTAATGATATTCTGCTATATTCATAGATTAGTGCCTTATCCAGTCATCATCCAGCATCCTGAGGATTTATTCAGAGACCCACAGTCAGACATTATGTAGAGAGAATGTCTAAATTGGCAGCTTTCATCAAATCCCTTGGTAATCTTGTGGAAGAGGAGGTGGAAAGATGATAAGAGTCAGAGGGGATTGGAGGACACAAGGATTACAAGGCTCCCTGAATCAATTAAGCAAGGTACTTAGGAGCTCACAGAGTCTGAAACAGTAAGGACGAGGACTACATGGGTCTTCTCCAGGTCTTTAGCATGAATATTTTAGCAATTAGCTTAGAATTTACATGGGACTCCTGACTGTGAGAGCAAGTGTGTCCACACTCCTGTGTCTGTTCTTGGGACCGTTTTACTCCTGTTAAGTTGCCTAGTCCAATTTTAATATGATAGTTTTTGCTTCATTATATATTTTATTTTGTCATGTTTGGTCATTGCGTCTTAGGGCCTGTTCTTTTCTAAAGAAAGAAAGAAAGAAAGAAAGAAAGAAAGAAAGAAAGAAAGAAAGAAAGAAAGAAAGAAAGAAAGAAAG